>NC_134587.1:16173750-16483437 GCF_037038515.1 Microtus pennsylvanicus
TGTAGCCCTTCCTATATTGCTCCATCAAATGGGGACCAAGTAGTCAAACATGGGAGCCTTGGGAACTGTTCCTATTCAAGTCGCCACAGCAATACTACCTATTCTAATGAATAAACTATTATTTTTCATTAGCTTAAAAAGAAAGGTATAAGGAAAATTAAAAGGAAATATAATAAAAATTAATGTATATGTAACACTTTTAGTAGAGTTTGTCTATTAACTTGGAGTACATAATAGATGGATAGAGAGAAATATTTTCAATAAAAGTTCACACAGTATTTCTCATGATTAAAAGGCACACTAATCCATTCAAGTCCAGCTATGTTACAAAAAACCAAACCGTGTCTTTCTCCATATATCAGCTCAGGTTGCTTCTTTGTATGCGGTAAGATGCCCACTGTAGCTCTTAGAGCCAGCAATCTCAACAACCCCAATTGTAGAAGCATCTCTCTTTCCCAAAAGTTGGAAAAATGTAGGTTCTTAATGGGCCAAACAGAATCCCATGTCTCTCTTTGAACCACTGCTTACACTACAGACATGCTTACAATGATTTCATAAACCTTGGGTAATAAAATATTATGATGTAAATTAAAGATGGCTGAGAAAACAAATCCTCACCATCAGTGAATTTCCAAAAAATATAACTCCTGACATCACAAATATAGACAGCTACCATGACACAAAGAGGTGACCTGATTCCTATAAAAGTTTTAAAGGAAACATCTAGATTCCCTTGAGACTTGATAGAGATTGCACTCTTGACTTTCTCCTCTTCTTCCCTCCCCCACACTTACAAGTCAGAGATGTCTAAGAAATATTTCACATTTCCACCTACTCTGTTCTGAAAATTATAATCTTGCAAGAAAAGTTTATATTATGTATTTTTTCAGTATGAAAGCAGAAGTGGTTACCAACATAATCTATTATGTCATTATAAAGCACACTTTTTTAATAGTTTGTGGTCCTTGACCTCTGAAAATATCTCACAAAACCCAAGAGGCTCCTGCCACTGTACCCAGGTAAAATTTCTTTACTTGGGTTCACATGTTCAATATTACTTTTTTCAAAGTGGGGTTAGTGTTAATATCTGGGTATTTTCTCTTCCTATCTCCCTCTTTATTTGCCCCCCTTCTCTACCTCTCCCCTCCTATCTTGTTCCCTCTTTGTCAAAACATCGTCCAAGAATGGAATCTTATGAGGAATTATTGAGTGCTTATGAGAAAACTCCATGAAACCAAGACAAGAGTCTTGTGACCTCAGTTTCTTCAAAAACATGCACTTGTTCTAGGATTGTGCTTTTGTGCCCTTCCCAGGTATAGCAGATACACGTGACTTTACTTCAGATTATTCACTACAGTTGGCTATTTGTTTATTTGCCTCTTTGGAAAAGCATGCTTTTGCCAAATGTGGCTAGGTCCCCCATGTGCAGCTTTCCCTTGTGATTGTACATTTTACTCAAGTGACTCCTCTTAACCCTCAGAGTATAAATTGTCTGATGCTCTAAATAAAGTTGACTATAGCATGAGACTTTGTTCTGCCTCATTTGTTGGCTCCATTCTCCCAGGTCCCACTATCTTGAGAGTGGTAAACACCTCTCCATCTTCTCTGCAACTTGTGGACTAATCAGGCAAGTATTCTAAAAGCAGCTAACTGTATTTATACAGATTGCTTAAGAAACAAATATGAAAATGAAGGCATGCCATGTATGGCAGTGATCTCTTAAAATGTCCAAGCAACTGGGAAACAGGCACAGGGGGAAATGTACAGACACTCCAAGGGAAATGCTGTCTCTGTGAGAAACTACAGAAAGATCAGGGACAGCAGCAGTGATCCCAAGCATAACTGACAGATTAGAATTAAACTGCTCCCCTCTTCCTCTCTGGTGGGTAGCTGCATTGGTAACCTTCCAGTTTTCCCTCGGGACCACCTGAGAGTGCAGGTATCTAATTAAACCTGGATATCTTCTTAATCTGGTCTGATTTGGCTTGATTGGGATTATTTGGCATAGGTGGAGAGGCTCGGTTAGGAAATATTCCTAACCCTTAGTAAACGGACAAATAAACTGAACAGCTAGTTCTCAAAATAAGAAGCACAAGTAGCCAATAGATATATGAAAAAAATGTTCAGTGTTATTAGCTATCAGGGAAATATGAAGTCAAAATTACACTGAGATCCAATCTCATATCAGTTAAAATTTTTCATCAATTTTTGTATAATTAATTGAAGCTAATAAAATAAATTTCAAAATGAGTGAATGACATGTACCTAAAATAGTCGTTCAACAAAGCTGTTGTTCAAAACTGCTGTTGGTGACTGCGCCACATTGGATTGCCATATCTCAGGGATCAGCATCAACAAAAACACCTCTTACCAGTGTAGGGATGTGGGGATTTAGAAATATTAGTAAAGAATGTGAAGACATGTAGGAAAATAATAAAATAGAAAACATATAACAGTACCAGAGGGTATTCCAGTGAATACTGAATTCATCCGTGTTTAATTTTCCATATGCTTTTATATCCCATTACAAAACAGGGAAAAAGGCAACAAAAGACTTAACATGAAGCAAAGGACAACTCGAACAGTAAATTGCTTCAATACTTTGAGACATCAAACCATTAGCATCCTGTTGTTTAGGCAGTAAAGTCATCCTAGACCACTATCCTGAAGTTAGCCTCTTCCAGGTGACCTCATAGTTACAAAAGAAGGAGCAGAAGTACGTTTGCATATCCTGACCATCTGTCAGGATGGAATGGATCTACTTGTATGAGCTATCTTAATGTCAAAAGAACCAAGTAATCACATCCTGAGTTGGGACATGCAGTTATGCTTGTCAAGCATTTTGAGTAACCGCCAAATTCTCTGACCATCAGACAAGGTGGAAATAGGCTCACATTTTTTGGCCTCCACACACAGCCTCCCCTCTTCCTGTCTGAACATTTGCCATAATAATTAAATTAGTAGCTATTTAGGTTTGTAACAAGGTGCTTAAGAATTTATATTGCAGGTACCAATACAAACAATGTTGTCATTGTTATAAGTACTACATGAATGCTGTAGCTACACTCATAGTGAAATTATCCTCTAAGGAACCGTGTATTCTGGGAATTCTCTTGGTAATTTTTAAAAACCAAGGAACATAAATAGTAAAATTTCAACAGCTTCATCGGGTACATAAGCCAGAGGCATGCAGAAAACATTTTTTTTGCAATATGCAAATCAGTGCATTCTCTGAATTCAAGTCGTACTTGACACACAAGGCACAGAAAATCAAGTACAATCAAACGTCATTGCTGGTTAGTGGCATGCATCTTTGTTAGTGCCTGTCAGTTTAGAAAAGACTTTGCTTCAGCCCCCTTTGAAACAGTGAATAATTCACTCTTCACGAGAGCTTTCACATGGACGGGAACACTGCACAGATGGCATAGAAGCGTCCCTGGTCCACTTCTGGGCACCAGCCACTCAGAAAACCTACAGCTCCCTGGGTCCAGGCACAGTAGCTAAGAAGGGATGGGGACCATCTGTGATCTTTCCCCATGTGGAACACTGCCCAGAGAGTCTCAAGTCTTAAACAAAACCTCAAACCTTTCCAAGCTCAGTAGAAAAATGCCTTCCTGTACTTCCAAAAAAGTTAATCAAACTCACAGGATCTCTGAGATGGCTCATTACCGTGGTCAAAGCACAACAAAGTTCACAGAGAAGGCAGCTTCAGCCCTACCAAACACTGGCATAGACTTTAAGGAAATCCTATTATGCTGTTATGAAAATACAATCTATTTCCTTTTTCTTTCTTTCTTTCTTCCTTTCTTTCTTTCTTTCTTTCTTTCTTTCTTTCTTTCTTTCTTTCTTTCTTTCTTTCTTTCCTTCTCTCCCTGCCTCTCCTTTCTTCCTTCCTTCCTCCCTCTCTTCCTTCTTTCTTCCTTCCTTTCTTTCCTCCCTCCCTCCCTCCTTCCCTTCCTTCCTTCCTTTTTTTAAATTTGTTTGTTTCTGTGCCTGATGTGGGATTTGTCCTGTATGTTACAAATATGCTTTATTACTATTGATTATTAAAAAAGCTCTTTCAGTCAATGGCTTAGTAGAGTAAAGCCAGGCAGGAAATCCAAACAGAGACATAGAGAGAAAGTAGGCAGAGTCAGAGAGATGCCAGATAGCTGCCAAAGGACACACTGAAACCTTAGGAACTTTACGTGTGGGCCACATCCTGATCAATAGAAATGGGTTAATTTAAGATGGATCAGTTAGTTAATAAGAAGCCTGAGCTAGTAGGTCAAACAGTGTTGTAATTAATAGGGTTTCTGTGTCACTATTTGAGTCTGGGCAACCCAGAAAGGAACAATTAGTCTCCTTCTAGATGTACCTGGTGTGGAGAGGAAAACCTCTTCTCATAGGTCAGCCTGCTTCCTTCTAGTGAAAACCGGAAGCCTTTCTTCCGTATGCTGTCCTCAGAGGCAGATTTCCGCACCGCATCTTCCTTCTCTTCCTCCCCAGCCTGCTCCTTCTGTTTCTTTTTCTTTCTTCTGTTTTTCAGCTCCTTTTCACTCTTGGAACTCAACTTTGAGGCTACTGAAGAACTCTCCGAGAACACACCTATCCCACCCGCTCCGCTGAAGTCCCTGGATTCTGCAGATGCGGCTGCGGCCGCAGCCTAGAAGGGCACAAAGTGAGTATAGGTTATGTACAGCCTACAACGTTATGCATTTACTGCTTCATTTATCTAGAACACCACAAATGTGATCCTGAAATCCAGTTCTGTAATTCTGTTCCACACTTTAGAAAACAACATTTTCATAAACCAGAGGATAAAAATCAATATGGAAGTAGACACATATGAACAAATAAAAAATCTTTTAATTCTGATCTTATATGGCATATTAATTATCTACCAACCTGAACACAACAAATACAAACACATTTCTCATGAGATCTAAACAAGGTTTAAGGAGGAATGTAAGAATTACATTTTCCTATTTACCCATCAAAGGTATTTGTTCTTCATCAATACTCAACAATGACTTCCAAACTGAGTTGTGGAATTAAACTCAATCAAATATTTATTGGAGCCGGGCGGTGGTGGCTCACGCCTTTAATCCCAGCAATTGGGAGGCAGAGGCAGGCGGATCTCTGTGAGTTTGAGGCCAGCCTGGTTTACAAGAGCTAGTGCCAGGACAGGAACCCAAAACTACGGAGAAACCCTGTCTCGAAAAATCCAAAAAAAAATATTTATTGGTTAAACCTTTAACCTTTTACTTTATTTATTTAGTTAGGATATGTGCAAGCATGTCACAGATTATATAATAGAGAATCCCAGGTTGTCGGAATGGATTTGTAAATGATAACCGAGTGGCTTTAAAAAATAGTATAGTGGCTACTATCTCAGTCTACTATTTTTGGCTTTTATTATGCCCTGAATGATAGTGACATAAGGGACCTAAATCCAATGGACAATAAAAGACAAAATCAGGCAGTTGGATTAGTGAACGCCATTAAGTCAAGCAAGCATGTTTAGAAAAATACTCACCTTGCATGCATGCTCACTGAGTCTACGCTGAGTTTTCAGAACAAGAAACTGAGCATGTTAGTGTGACCCTGATTTCGTATTGAATGGGGTTTTGTGTTTCTAGAATCTGTGAAATCATTGCAGCGTGACTTGAATTTCCTGGCGTCCCTCACCTCTAGCAGTGCTGTGTTGAAGAAGTCACTCTGAGTTCCTGTTTGCTGGCGTAGTAAGGAAACACTCCCACTGCCAGCACATTGCTCTGCTACTTTAAAGAGTCAGTGAGTGTGAGTACTAATAGTCAGCGTCCTCAAAATGTCCCAAGGAGGAAAGTGTCAACAAAGCAATCGTAACTGTCTGTATTTTTGATGCCCTTAGTGCTTGCCATAACCACCAAAATCAAGCAATATTCTGCTTACAACCAAACAGGTCCCTAACACCATGCACACCTTTGTTTTTCCAATGTCAACAGAAACCTGCCGATCAGAGAATGGAGATAAACACAACGGTCTTTATGCTCGCCAACTCTACCTGCGCCTCCTCCTGCTGCTTCTTCAGCTGCTCCAACATCTGCTGAAACTCCGCCTCTTTCTGCTCAGCCTCCTCCAAGGTGGCCTGATTCTGCTCCTCGTAGGCCATGGCCACCACAGCCAGGATCAAGTTTATCAGGTAGAATGAGCCCAGGAAAATGACCAGCACAAAAAATATCATGTATGTTTTCCCAGCAGCTCGCAGGGTCTGTAAAAATGGAAGGAACGTGTTCATAAATTTCACACTGGCAGTTCCAAGCTCCCTCTCTAAGCAATAAACGACTCCTCAGCAGTTTCCTTGGCCACTGCATCCCTTGCTTCCCAGAAGAGTCATTGCATCTGCTCTCACCAGTTGATAAAGGTTTTCCCAGAAGTCTTGAGTCATGAGACGAAATAATGACAAGAAGGCCCAGCTAAATGTGTCAAAGCTCGTGTAGCCGTAGTTGGGGTTTCTCCCAGCCTTCACACAGATGTACCCTTCAGGACACTGGCTGTAATTATATTAGACAGGAAAGAGGAACTCAGCATCTGTGAATTATTTGGTCTGTTTTTTCATTTTACCTGATGTGAATTATTTGTACAAGCTCCAGCAAAAGTCTGTATCTTTGGCCTTACCTAGCACTTACTCTGCACTCGGTGGGCTTTCCTATGTAGTAACGTATTTTACCAAGTCTGTTTTGTGGATTTCTCTAGTATATTCACCACACATCTATATGAGAAAATCCTATGTTCAACAACTTATTTTGGGATGATAGACAGGATCAGTGATTTTCAATGAAGATGTTTTGAGATATAAGTGGTATGTGTGTGTTTGTGTGTCTATGTGTGTCTGTATGTGTGCACCATTGTATTGGCATCCTGAAAGGAGAGAATGTCACTGTGCAGTGGAGATCTCTTTCATCCCTTACTGATTAACCAAAGCTGCCTTTAGTATTGGGGCTGCCATTTCTGGGCTGAGCATACTTGGGCTAATTTCCCTATATTGTTAGCCTTCAGAGACCTCACAGATCATCACGGACTAATAAAAGAACCTGCTTCAAAACAATTAAATATTCAATAAGATACTATGTGGCAAGCCTTTGGTACCATGCGGTTGGGGAGTTAAAATGTTTGTCTTACCTATCACAGATCTAACTGTGGATAAAATCTGCACAGTTTTGATCATAGGAACTAAATGTAAACCATGTTGTCAATGAGAACTTTGGTAAATGTATCACTTGCAAATGTCTACAAGAGTATCAAAGAAAACACATGGGATTTTTGCCTGTGTTTTGTAATATCAGTCCAAGAAGGGAAAGCCACCTATTTATCTGAAGTTTTCCAGGCTTTTTTCCCCATGTATAATGTTTTTTAATTACAAATATTTCCACGATGTTAAGCATAACTAAAAACTCTGTATTGCAGCTATAATTCACTAATACATTTAATCTATAGAATTATTACAATACCCATTTATACTTGGGAAAAACACAAGGCAAACAGAAATGGCAAAATTGCCTAGAGTCAGAGTTTGAACCCATGCTGACACTCAAGTCTATTGTATGCACTTCGCTTTGCTGAAATATACTAGGCATACAGTCACCGTGTGTCTCAGACAGTGATGTGATCTTCAAGAATTTCATATTTTAAGCCATGGAGATCAGATTAGCTTAAATAAATGATCACACACTGGTATGTGATTATGAATTCTAATGCTTTTGCTCTGAGTATCTATTTTCCATTGTGCTAATTTGGAAGATTAGTTGTGACCTGGTATGGAAAAGTAATTGCTACTTCTGAGTGTGTAAAGGAGGTGAGAATCCACACTTACCCTGGCTATGAAGTAGAATTGATGTAGGGCTTTGAATGAGGAGTGAGTAGGGGTCAGGTGTGTGGGAGGTGGCAGATTATTGAGGTCAACTGAGCGTCAATAAGAAGAGTAACTTACCCTGCGTCGGAGCTGTTCCCACAAAGCAGAGCATCATTCTGCCCTTCCAGAAAATAAAAGTGACCTATTTAAAGAGCAAAGGATAGACTCATTAAAAGGCCTTTAAATATTTAATCATTATGTTCAGGCAAGGAAGTTTATAAATGTGTTTAGTTGTAATAAAAAATAGATAAAATAATTGACAGCCATAGGTTAAATTTCTTTTTCATAGGAACTGAATATCAAACAACTATATGATTAAATACTGCTTGGAAAAATTACTTTAGAAAAATTTTTTCCAGAAGTAATATAATAATAATAATAGCACTTTCTGTTCATCATTTATTACCAAAAACAAACTCAAACTGTCTAGGGACACTTCAAGAGAAAGCTTTAGCATTGAGGCGGCTTGCTTGGCACAGGATGAGAGCACAGGAATGCCTCTTTCTTCTTAGTGGTGAATGCAAAAGGAATTTTACTCCGAGTACTTTTTGCCCAGACTCGATATAGATGCAGACATTCCCCCGCCAATTGTCATTTAGTTTCTTGTGAAAAGTGGGCTTAGTTCCCTCCTTATCATGCCTGGTTCAGCTTTTTTTTTTTCTTCTTGATTTCTCTCTTTGAAATGAGCAAAATAAACTCTTAGCTTGGAAAATGTAAGCTGTCTAAATATATGCAATTTATTTTTAAGGTACAACATATATAATTTAAGAAGTTGCAAAAATGTTTTCAGGAACTACATGCATGGAATTGCAAAAATGTTTTCAGGAATTACACGCACGCACAATCACACACACACACACTTACACATACCTTAAAATTTACTGTGTTGATACTTAAGAATACTTAAAGTCTTGTATTCAAGGAATACATGAATAGATTGTGTAGGAAAAACGAGGTCATAATTTTACAAAATATTTTTAGATCTTTACATAAAACCATAAAAAGTCCAAATTGTTATGCACTTAATGGCAAGGCTAACACACTGCCAAAAATGTATTTGGTTGTTGTACGGGTAAAATATTTAAATGCTCATTTTTATCTTTTATTAAGAAGCATTTTATGAGCATGAAAATAGGAAAAAAATGTGCAAATGATATGGTGATTGGGTTGCCTAAAAAAATAACCGAGGATCCCCAAACAAGCAGTAAGATTAGAAAATACGCTGGAAAGTAGACTTGCTGTGATAAAAGACAATCACTAATGAAAAATCCTTATGGCTTCCTTCAAAATGCTACCACCTGGTAAAATAATGTGTACAAACATCAGCAGGCATCCCACATGGAAGGAAATACATCACGTGCGACCGATGCTAGAAAACACACTTTTAAATTCTCCACATTATTAATTAAGGAATGAAGAAAAAGAACAGTCAAGTACTCATTTTTGTTTTCCTCTCCCGAAAGGTTTTTAAATATGGTAAGAATCTATATTCATCGCAGTTCAGGGGGTTGAGCCTGCCAGTGGGATAATCTATGAAGTGGTGTGGCCTCTGAGGAGAGCAATTGGACACTGTGTCTCCGCATTCTTAGCTACAATCAACCCCTCCCACTGAAGCACTATAAATAGAAATCCATCTGTAGCAGTACAGACGCAGAGAAAAGATTTATGGGCAAAGTTCTTCATCATCTATTATATTATTAGTAAGTAGAAAACCTCATACTCGGGCTGTTAAAATCTCTCATTTTTTTTCCCAATGAATCTTTTCAAGTAAAACCTTCATAAGAATGTAAACTCTATAAATGTGGTATCAAGTGAGTTATGATAAAATCTCATATTCTTATAAAAAACCATGATGACCATGAAGGATATCACAGAGTAAAAAAACTCCCTGGAATACAGGTGACCAAGAGTGATTGTAATTTGGCTAATCTAGCAGTTCATGGGGAAGTAGTTTAGGTTATCAAGTGACAGAGACATCAGCTTCAATAAGAGAAAACCATAACTTACAATGTAACATTAACCTATTCTAACATCCTTGCCTCAAACAAAATCAAATGATAACGATACACAACTTAAATATCAAGACTCATGACAAGGAATAAATATTAAATTATCAGTAATTGTGTGATTAAATCATGGCTGCTTACCTTTCTGATCAGTACACAATTTTGGATTTCACCTTGGCAAATGTTTTCTCTATCCAGCTAGAGTATATGGACTGAATCAACCAAAAAGATATAAGTCCATTCATAACATGTATCCCAGGCTAGCATTGGCTTCATTATGTGCCTAAGGATAACCTTGAACTTCTGACCTTTCATCTACCTTTTTAATGCTGGTATTGCAGATGTATGCCACTATGTCCAGCTCATGCTGTTCTAGGGACTAAACTGCATAGTAGGCAAGCACTTTATTATTTTTCTAAGCTTGTTTTTCAGCCTCTCTCCTGGTCGTCTTCATGAGACACTGCAGTATAAGGCACTGAATGAGTCGAACTAATGTCACATTAGGATGTTTGTAATTAAGTCTTTGAAGACCCCCAAAATTCTACCAAGGAACTTCTACCACTCATAAACACTTTCAGTAATGTAGCAGGATGCAAGATTAACTAAAAAAATATCAGTAGCTCTTCTTTACACAGATGATAAATGTGCTGAGAAAGAAATCAGAGAAACATCACCCTTCATAATAGCCATAAATAGCATAAAATATCTCAGAGTAACTCTAACCAAACAAGTGGGAGACTTTTATGACAAGAACTTTAAATCTTTGAAGAAAGAAATTGAGGAAGACACCAGAAAGTGGAAAGATCTCCCATGCTCTTGGGTAGGTAGAATTCACATAGTAAAAATGGCCATTTTACCAAAATCTACAGATTCAATGCAATGTTCATCAAAATCCCAGCAAAATTCTTCACAGACCTCAAAAGAACAGTACTCCATATGGAAAAGCAAAAAACCCAGGACAGCCAAAACAATTCTATACAATAAGAGATCTTCTGGAGGCATCACAATCCTTGACTTCAAACTCTACTACAGAGCTACAGTATTGAAAACAGTCTGGTATTGGCGTAAAAACAGACAGGAGGACCAATGGAACAGAATCAAAGTCCCGGATATTAATCCACACACCTACGAACACCTGATTTTTTACAAAGAAGAAAAAAATATAAAATGGAAAAAGACAGCATGTTCAACAAATGATGCTGACATAACTGGATATTAACATGTAGAAGAATGAAAATAGATCCATATCTATCATCATGCACAAAACTCAAGTCCAAATGGATCAAAGACCTCAACATAAAACCAACCACACTGAAACTCACAGAAGAGAAAGTGGGAAGTACACTTGAATGCATTAACACAGGAGACCACTTCCTAAATATAACCCCAGTAGCACAGACACTGAGAGCAACAATTAATAAATGGGACCTCCTGTATCTGAGAAGCTTCTGTAAAGCAAAAGACACTGTCAACAAGACAAAAGAGAAGCCTACAGAAGGGGAAAAGATATTCATTAACCCCACATTGGACAGAGGGCTGATCCCCAAAATATACAAAGAACTCAAGAAATTAGTCATCAAAAGAACAAATAAACCAATTTTAAAAACGAGGTACAGACCTAAACAGAGAACTCTCAACAGAGGAATCTAAAATGGCTAAAAGACGCTTAAGGAAATGTTCAATATCCTTAGTAATCAGAGAAATGCAAATCAAAACAACTCTGAGATTCCATCTTACACCTGTCAGAATGGCCAAGATCAAAAACACTGATGACAGCTTATGCTAGAGAGGGTGTGGGGTAAAGGCAGCACTCCTCTGTTGCTGGTGGGAGTGAAAACTAGTATGGCCACTTTGGAAATAAGTATGGTAATTTCTCATAAAATTAGGAAACAATCTACTTCAAGACCCAGCAATACCACTTTTGGGTATATACCCAAAGGATGCTCAACCATACCACAAGGACATGTGCTCAACGATGTTCATACAAGCATTATTTGTCATAGCCAAAACCTGGAAACAACCTAAATACCACTCGACCAAAGAATGGATAAAGAAGATGTGATACATTTACACAATAGAGTACTACACAGCAGAAAAAAATGACATCTTGAAATTTGTGGGCAAATGGATGGATCTAGAAAACATCATATTGAGTGAGGTAACCCAGACCCAGAAAGACAAATATCATATATACTACTCATAAGTGGCCCTTTAGATATAAAGCAAAGAAAAACCATCCTACAATTCACAATCCCAGAGAACCTAGACAACAAAGAGGACCCTAAGAGAGACACACATAGATCTAATGTACATGGGAAGTAGGAAAAGACAAGATCTCCTGAGAAAGTTGGGAGCATGGGGATCATGAGAGAGGACGGAAGGGGGGGTGGAAGGTAGGGGAGCAGAGAAGAACATATAGCTCAATAAAAAATTTATAAAAAAGATGTTTGAAAACTCCTGCCCAATGTCTATATAACAAAAAGCTTTTGAGGATATACATCATGATGTCGGATAACTTTCACATCTGGTCTAGGAACAGGCTACACACTTTGAAAAGGCTAATGTCATTATGTCACTTGTTGGATTAGGATAAAGCAACGACAGAATTTGGTATGCTTAAGACATGTATGAAACTATTGCAAATTAGTCTACGACATTTGGTTCATACCCAACTTTAGATACTTTCTACCACGTACAATTCTTCATATTTTAGGAACCAAACAATGTAATGGCTATAAGAGTATATCTTACTTTTATCTTCAATGTATTCATCCCAGTTAAACATGTTCCCTGTTCTATTGAAGGCAGTACCGTTCCAGTCCAATGAATTATTAAAGAAGGAAGTGATATTTATTTCAAAGGTAGAATTTTCTGGGGGCCACTGCAAGCATTTATTCCTCAGGTTGCCCATGAAGAGCTGCAGCCCGATTAGCGCAAAGACACTGAGACAGAACACCGTGAGGATCATGACGTCAGACAGCTTCTTCACCGACTGGATCAGGGCCCCCACGATGGTCTTCAGGCCTGCAATGAAAACCAGAGGGAGGGGCTTATCACTTCCAATTCAACAGAGAATTCACCAACCAAAAAATATCATGAGCTTGTCCCAGAAGTATGAATGTCATGCAGAATGCCAACAATATTAGTTTAATGTTTGTGGCCCAATAAAAACGTCACAAAAAGCCTGCTAGCTGGTGGAAATGGATGAAAGCCGAACTTACATGGTCTTTAGAAAATCAAATGGCAATGAATCAAATGTTTTCACACGCTCCTTACAGCAAAAGATACGATCGGGTTACTCATGCTGGACCATCAACCTTGTGTCAAGAGTTCACTTTTCTTTGCAGATGTCTTACTCTCTAACCCCGTATTGGATTTTAGACAAATCTATAGAAATAGTGAAAAATCCTGAAGCCACTGAATGACGAGGGTGCAGATTTCTCTGAACTTTGAAAGCTTGAGAATGGGCCAAAATAAGGAAGACATCTGCAAGCTGAGCCCCATGCAGCGCTCATGCTCCGTCTTGCTTCTCTACTTAACTCCAGTTAAGGAGACAGCCAGTTTTAGAGCTAATTGTTCAATTTTGCCTTGGCCCACGTGGCTCACATTTCAGCTTCTATGCGGAAAGCTTGATGCTGTAAGATGCAAATCAGGTAGCCTGTTACTGTAAGTGCCTCATGCAAAACTCGTTAAACTCGTTAAACTCAAAGGCTGATTTAGAACAAATTCAGAGAAAGCAACCGTTCAAAAGCAAGTAATCAAACCGATCCAAATGAGGATGGGTCAGTTTCTGCTTTTGACCAATGTCTTGTGGTACGCAACAAGCAGCCAGGCCTTTGCCAAAAAGCTGTAAGCAGAGCACCAATGCAGCTAAAGTCAGCCTCGGTGTTTAACCTAGCTCTCACCTGGAATGACTGAAATGGTTTTCAATGCCCGGAGAACTCTGAACGTTCTCAACGCTGAGACATTGCCCAGGTCCACAAACTCTGTCACATATCTGTAATGGGGAGTTCACACACAAACACAATAACACACAAGAAAAGTTGGAGATATAAGGGCCTACCACCTTATACCAGTTTCTTCTTACCTGGGATTACAGAAATAGTTTTCAGAGCTCGCAAGACTCTGAAAGTTCGAAGGGCTGAAACATTGCCTAGGTTTACAAATTCTGTTACATACCTGTAGGATTAAATCAGAGTTATTCAGAATTTGGGGAAATCTAAGTCTATGTTGGTCTTCAAGCAAGACCGTTTCAACTTCAGTGAGTGTTGGCATCAGATTTCCCAATTAAGAAGAGAATGGCATTGCCATTGGTAATGAGCTGTTACTTGGGGATTGTTATTGCTACTTTACAGCTAATTGAAACTAAGCCATATAATTTATTAGGATCATTCCTACTTTTTCTAAACTGATTAATTAGACTGGAAAAAGTATTCCACATTCATATGATAACTAATAAGGATGTTTTTAAGTCAAAGGAAGCCAACAACCGAGAACTACAGCAGAGGCTCCGATTGTATTCATTCTACCAAGAGAGAAAACATTACAAAAATACTCACGCAAAAGTAATAACTGTGAAGTCCAACCAGTTCCAGGGGTCCCGTAGAAATGTGAAATCTTCTAGACAAAAGCCCCTTGCGAGTATTTTAATAAGTGATTCAAAAGTATAAATTCCTGTGAAAGTATACCTGAGAAAAATAGCCGAGTTCACATTAAAGATTTTATAGGTCGTTTCCATAGATATATTTAATTTTTAAAGGATGTTTTGGTGCCAGACCTGAAACCAAGGCCTCACACATAGTAAGAAAGTACTCCCAAGCCATGATGGTACATATCCTAAACCTGACTTGGCTGACACATGAATGCAGGCTCCACCTTGGTTTCTAATAGCATGCTTAGGCAGGGCTTAAAGCAAAAAGTACCACTACATTCCAAATGATATTCTCATCCACTGTAAATTAATAGATGTTTTGCTTGCTATATTATTCAACATTAAGGATGTAAAAAACACTACTCTGTATGATGATAGCATCTGAACTACTCTGGCTGACTTTCAGTATGATTTAAGCAGATAGATGCTAATCCATAAATGAGTAAGGTAGCAGCTATCAGTAGTCTCCAGTGTACAAAATTCAAAAAGCAGATTAGGGTCCACAAATATCAACAGACAAATCAATGCAGCTCTTCGAGACACTGAAATCTTTGACCTAGAGCAGAAGTTCTCAACTGGTAGGTCACAACCCCTTAGGGAGGGTCAAACGACCCTTTCACAAGGGTTGAATATCAGATATCCTGCACACCAGATATTTAAATTATGATTCATAACAGTAGCAAACTTGCAGTTATGAAGTGGTAATAAAAATAATTTTATGGTTGGGGGAGTCACCACAACATGCAGAACTGTATTAAAGAGTCACAGCATTAGAAAGGTTGAGAACCACTGTCGTAGAGGAAGTCGGGGGTGGGCATGAATGTGAATGAAACTCATGATTCAAATGGCTAGAAAAAAATGTTGTAAGGAAACCGGAAATGTCTTGAAGTACTAAGTGAGTAATTGGAAACATGCACTTCATACTTACTCCACATTCTTTGTCCAGTCTGGAGGATTACTCATGGTCATAAATACACAGTTGGTAAGAATCGTGCACATGATGAGCACATTGAATAAAGTAGAAATATATTGTCAAGGAAAACAAAGTCAGCAGAATACCACCTTCATGCAAGCCCCTGTCTTCACCCCACTAACTCAAAAACGAGCATGCTCATTAAATAACACATTTTATCGTCAACTTTCTTTCGTGTCTGTGCTTCAACTCCACATGCAAAATGTACATTCAAGAAACCATCAACTCTCTTTAGACTAGTAAGAAACATAATTAAGTATAGAAAATGCAAAGACATGAGGTAACTGGTGAATAATTTATCAATGTAAATTTTCTTCAGGATAGAATCAACCAAACAACAGAATCGCAAGTTCACTTTATAAATAAACTAGGGTCGTAAATGTTTGACAAAAGAAAAGAATTAGTGAAATACATTATGAGTTTATTCTAAGGGTCTCCCCTGGGAGAATGTTGTACACAAAGTTCCTTTCTAAATGAAAGGCACAACTTCCAACAAAAAATCCTGAAATATAAGAAAATATGGCTGCTGATAATGCTGTTATCTCTTGGGTTCGCAACTAAGTCAAATTGGTTACTTAGTTTGTTTCAGTATTGATCAACTTGGTTTTAACAGGAAGAAAAAAAATAATATCACAGAATTTCTGTGAAAACCAAACTAGCAAAGCATGTTAAATATCCTATAACTCATTATACCTGACAGAGAGCTCATACTCAGCAAACAATTCTTTTTATTTACCCCCCAAACAGAGAAAACACTGATTATAATAATAATAATCTGATTTGCTTCCCACATTACCACTGAATGTATAGCCAGTACTCATCTTACATTCCTTTGGCTAAATGAAAACAAGCAGAAAAAAGTTTCTTATGAAAAGGGTCAATAATCAAATATTTGAAATGATTGGTGTTCCACATTTAACATAAATCACATTTAGGTTACATAAAACACCATTTCTTATGAATGCACACATGATCATAATAATCTTATAGATGAGAAAATGGTGTTCATATTCTTTCTTGCTTCTTTTTTATCATAAATCATTTAATCTCTTTTATGAAACTAAAAGGCCTTGTTCAAGGCCAGGGAGTCTGTAGTGTTCTATTAATCTAGAAAGACAGCTTTTACTTATAACAGGCATTAGTCAAAGCAATAACTGAGATTTTGGGTTTTAATAATATTCTTGCTCATGCTTAATTCTCAGTTTGTTCAAAAATATCTACATAAGAGTAATTCTAAATGAGTGATGAGGATCAACTACATGAGGGCAGAACAGTCTAGAAATAGAAAACAGAATTTTCAAGAGGAAACACATTTTCCTTCATTGCTGAAAACGCCAATATATATATGTGTGTGTATGTATATATATGTATATTTATATATATACATACCTATATATATTATTTAATATATACACATGGAAATTTACAATCAGTATAAGGAAGTAGAAGTCCCTCTGTGCTGGGCCCTGCGAGGATGCACAATTTCTTGGCAGATGGGCAACATTTGAAATGCATGATCCTTAACCACAGTGGTCCCAAACACAGTCCTGTGTGTTCTGACTTGGATCCATTTCCTACCCCCCACAAAGATAATTCCAAACATTCTCTATGTCCTTCAATTTCCAATCCTCTCCTCCCCTCCCTTTCCATTGCAAGTTGATGACCTCATTTCTTATTTCACAGAGAGATAATGATAACATCAGATTCTGCTTGCCACCCCAACTTGGCAAAGCTCTCTCTGTCGGGACTTGCCCTCTTTCCCCCGTTACAGTGGGGAGATTTCCATCTCTCCACCTGTATTCTGGACAGCTACCTTTTTAGATGTTTTAGGAGTATCTTAGCTCTCCATTCTCCCACCTTTTGTGTCCCTCAGCCTCTTCCCACCAACATAAACTTGGTTATGTCTCCCCCATCTTGAGAGAGGGAAGGCCTTCTTACCCACAACCCTCATCACAGCTTCCGGTTTCACATCTTTTTCTACACTTCACATCCAAAGTTCTTGAAAGAGATATTTATCTTTCTTGTCCTTACAAACCTATCTCATCTTCAGCCCTCCAGTTATTCTGTCTAAAGATGAAAACCTCTATGTTGTTGCACTGAGAAGAAAATGATAATTTACAGCTATAATATGGCTATTGTCTGACTTGCGTTTCAGCTGAGCGCACCAAAGATGACCCCTCCTCTTTACATTAAGTTCTTTCTTCTTTTGTTTCTATCCAGTTGCCGGATGGTGTCTGCCTCAGGAGCAACAGCGTTTCTGTGCTGTTCGAAATCTTTCCTTGTCCTTTGTGAACAGAATCTAATCCATATCCTGTTGCCTGCTCTCAGCATCCTACCTAAGTGCAATAGGAAGCTGTAGGTGTCATCTGTGTCTTTACAGGAGCCAAATCCTTCTCTCCAGGTGACACATCTCTCTAGGTCCATACACTCAGCTGTGTGTATGACGTCTGCATTTAGGTATCCCATTGGCTCTTCCAAACCATTTGAAAGATGTTGAGTTCTTAAACCGAACTCACATCCTTCCTATCCCTCTGCTACTGTGGATTACAGCTCCCTTACAACCTCTGTATTCTCATGATTTAGTCAGCAGCCTAGGAGATAGCTTGGATTTTTCTTTCTTCCTGAACTTCCATATCTAACTTCCACAGAACATTTACAGCTTTGTTGCCTATATCTGGATTCAGTCCATTACTCTCCATTTCCATCTTACTGAGTTTTCCAAGTGTTCACCAAGGCCAACAATACATGCTACAATGCTTGAACATTATTGTGCTTTCCTCAGAGATAATCTTTCTGAATTAGTTCATTCTACATACTATACCAAATGTAACTAGGATCATTTGGGCAGCTTCCCACTAACCTATACATCCCATCACTATGTGATGCTATAATGTATTAACATAGGGTCAGGATTCTAAAATGTCTTCAGCTCTTTTGCTTTTCATTGCACTAGCTTAATCCTAATCATTTTTAATCGTTTTAAAGTTATGGGATGTGATGAGCATATTATATGAACACTGTTTAATATTCACAACAGTGATTGATCTGATTAGGTCTATCTGTGTTATTTTACCATAGAAGTCTAATACCAAAGTCTCTATACACAATGGATACAGGTTCCTTTACTGTTAAATGTTTGAACATGTAGAATAGACACAAAGTGAAAACCAAAACCCTCATGAAATTATGTCACATAGTGGACTGAGACATGGTCTTATAATTCTTAGAAAATGCTATTCCTAACAGGAAAATTCAATTATATGTAACAAATTAAAAAATTTCAAGATAAACAGTAGAGATAATGATTACTATCTTATAAATTACAGATACTAAAACACATTTAAAATAACTGTAAATATCATATAGTTATCACTTTGATAGCAAAATATGTACTTTTGTTAATAATCATAATAGACACTGAACAAACACAAGTATTTTCCTTTCAAAATAAGAGATAGAATCAAGCTCATATATTTCTGGCAGAGCATTATTTGCAAACACAAAATTTCAAATTTGACTACTTTATTAATCATTATCAGTTATTATTTTTTAATTGATCATAATTTTCAAATTTCTGGATTTTAATGAGTACTGAAATAGTAAGGATTCATCAAAATTTAAACCACATTAAAGACATAGTATAGATATGTATATTACATTGGCAAGACCACATATTGAAAAACTATGAAACTATGAAATCAAGGCACATTTTTATGAGCTAAAACCAGAAGCAAATATAGACATCCTATATGATTTTCTAAATATAAAGGCCAAGAGATAAACTGAAGATAGTTTTCAAAAGTCTAACTTATTTTGAAAGAATACATCCATAACAGCTTGGCTATATAAAAATAAAATACAAGCAGACTAATCTATATCCTATCAGAAGAAAAACAAAACCAATCCTTTTGATTTAATGGTTTCTTGGTACCAAAAACTTATAAAAGTAGTTTGACCTATTAATAGATACTAACTCAGCAGTTGGCAATTTTTAAATAATTTCTATGTGTATGTGGTAAGAAAATGCTTTTTTAAAAGCGTATATTGAAAGTGATTGTGTAGTTTCGACAAGGAGCATTGGCAGGCCCACCTCTATGACCACGAGGCCTTAAGTCCAGGACTCAAGGATAAGACTCAATCTTCACCAGCCATGCAGGCTTCACAAGTTGTGTGGTTCAGTTTGAACTGGCAGCAGAGTGAAGTAGCAGGCTCAGTTTTATTTTATTAATGTGGGTGCTTGTACCAACACTTTTCTCATAAGATGCAGTTGTTATCTGCTAAGACAATTACCAGCCATTTTTATTATCACTCATCATCAGGGTTTTTGAATATGGAGAACTTTTGTCCTTGCTGTTGCTCTCAAGGAAGGCAAGACTACTCTGTTCTAAAATGTGTAGTCTTACGTATATCCAGAGAAATTGAGGAATTTAAAAAACTCACAATCTATGGGTAGAAAAATGTTTCATGTTATTAGTTTCTAACTTGTTGTGAAGATTAAACAGTCGGTTAGGTCTCTTTTGATATATGAGCATATTTCTAAGTCAGGAAAATTACTGATTAATGTAATAAACATAAATAATATATATCCATATATATAAACATGTAACTTGTTAGAAGATAGTCAGGCAATAACCTTTGACTATTAAAGGAAGAAGAAAGGGAAATAACTAGGCTGAATCATTCTGTTTTCTACAGAGAAGTATCATTGTTTTATATAGAAAACATTTTTTAAGTCTACACAAATATCATGTAAATATAATATTTGGAATCAGGGAAATGAACTTTTAAAAATACAGAGATGAGTATTGTTAATACCTCCAATGTATTAGATATGAATTCCAAAATTGGTTTTCTTCCATTGAAAGAAAAATCCAACATCACTTGACTGAGAATGGATAACTTGTTTTAACCTTTAGCCCCAGGACTGACCGAAAACATTCAGGAATGTGGGGCTGCTGGCTCACACCTGTGACTGAAATACCTGAAAGACTGAGCACCAACAGAAAGTTCCAGTCAAGCCTGGACTACATAGTGAGAGCTTGGAGAGAGAAAGAGACAGAGACAGAGTGAGACAGAGTGACAGAGACAGAGATGAAGAGAGAGGGACGGAGAGAGAAAGAGAGAGATACAAAAAGAGGCAGGGAGCAAGGAAACTATGTCTCAGATAAGGACTAAGCATTAGAAACTGCTCGGCTGCATTTCTCATCAGAAAAGAAAGGTATTGGGTGGGGGGGGGGGTTGCCTGCGTTTTGGCCATTTCAAGCGTCAAATGCCAAGCAGGACTAAGAACCTTTTCTTTCCAAGTACAAGCTGGAACAGAGTGATGATACATGCAGGATTCGTTCAGAAAGACTTAGGTGATGGGAAGATTTTCTTTTGTGATTGTCGCATGGCAGCTAGATTTGCAGCTGCCACCACCAGCAGCTGTCCTAAGTACTCTTCCTCAAGAACTTCCTACATGCTTGTCATGGATGCTGGTACTAGGTCCTTGTCACATAATCTGTTTGTTCTTATTGTAACAGGCTCTCATGTAGCTCAGGTTGGCCCCAGACTCACATTGTAGCTGAGGATAGCCTCGAACTTGTGAGCCATCTGCATCTGTCTGAGCATGTGGGTTACAGGTTTGTTCCACCAGCCAACAATGAATTTATTGTCATGATTTACATACTATGGCTGCAGTTTTACCAATGGAGAAACTGAGATAAAATGCTAACAAGTATGCTAAGTAAATGCATCTCAGGTAGGATTGGAGTCCTGGTTTCTGATCGCTAACAGGATAGTTTTCCTTCTCCTCCCCTTTGTGAAAGACGGACAGTTCAGTGTTAGTTGTGGAGGGTCTCAGGATTTTGGTGGTTTAATCGGGTGTAATGACCATACATAACATCCACACAGTACCATCTCTAGCCCCATCCTTTCTGGATTTTAGACTCGCATATGTACCTAAATCCTCAGTCCCTGCCCTAATATCTAACAGGTGTCACAAATACGGTGCTGAAAAGCAAGCAGTTGATTGTCTACAGGTTGTTGTCCTCAGAGCTGCTCCAGAATCAGTCCATAGGAACTCCAGTTTTCTCTCTGGTCCAAACTAAGCACTTGGTGCCATCTTTAGTTTCTTTTACTACATTATTGCCAGCGTTCAGTTGCCCTGGAAACTGTCAGCCCTTCTGCAATATACGTGTAAATTTGGTGGCTCTCTGATTCCCTCGCCCATTGTCAACTACTGTCCTGTGGCCACACCCAAGCATTTTAACACAGGAAAGGCAGTACTATGAGAACCACAGGATCAAGGCTTGAGCTTGTGTGTGGCGTGAAGCACACAGCATTCTAAAAACCAGCTAGAGATGGTCAGTGTTGCATACATCGTGTTTGGTGGGATCTCTGTCCAGTTCTTACAGTATCACCAAAAGATAGAAGACTTTGTCTGCATTTACTATGAGCCCTCTTGCCTCTTTTCTTCATGGATCTCTACTTCAAGATGGTACATTTGAAATATAACATCTTAATTCATGAAATTGGGAGTAAACTTATTTAATTCCCTAGAAGGGGAAAAAAATCTATGCCTCAGCATCACTTAAAAGACCCTGGGTGCCCCAAAAGTTCATCTTGAAGATGACCAGATGGTTCAGTGGGTTAAAGAGCTCGCCATCAAACCTGATGACCTCACTTTCATTCCCAGCATCCACAAGGCGGAAGGAGAGAAGTTGCTCCCCCTATTCATCTTACCTCTACATCTATACCTTCTTATATGTGCAAATCTCTCTCCCACAAATAAACAAACACAAACAAATCTAAAAATTAAAATATGAGTTCCATTTAGCCATATTAATACATATAAGCCTGCTTACCCGTTTTGCAGCTGTGTTCCTTATGATAAAAGGCAAAGCCATGTATCATCTGAATCTCCAGAGAGATCCTAGTAGAAGCCATGTCCCGACAGCCAGATTCTCTCCTAAAACTTCTGAAACTGCCTGTGCCCTGTACTAGGGGATGTCTTGGCTGGGGCTGTCTCCTGGGATTCTTAACTTTCAAGGACTTTCATAAAGTGAGGATAATAACTTTTATGAAATGTTATACAGAAGATATGATCTCCTTACGTTTCGAAACAGAATGCTGCCTCCTTCTTTTATATAAGGGTTAACACTTCTTCCATCAGGGGAAGACAAAATTGATTTTCTCTTCCATCCAGAATTGGGGAGAAAGTCAGTACAAATGCCTTTGGGGAGCATACCTAGAGGAACATTAAGTCATGTGTGTGTGTGTGCGCATGCGCGTGTTAACTCACTTATAAATACTCAAGAACTCAAAGTTTACAAGCGCTAACATAACAAGAGAAATTTGTACAACTGTGACCAAAAAGACACAGAATACACAGCACAGATTCTGTGTCCCTGTGTGTTTTCAACAATAAATTACCGAGGAAAAGTATTGCATAGAAACTGCTCAAATATAACACTTTGGAGGCATGAAAGGCTATCCTGGCAGTCTAGTTAAAATGAATGAAGTTGTGGAGGTAGCAAGGGATTGGAAAGGAAACAGAAGAGAAAAGAAAGAAGCATCAAATCAGAGAGGAGAGAGCTACTCAGAAGGTAGATAAGAGCTTTGCTTTCCCGCTGTCCCCCTTGCCACAGGCTTACTGCTGAAAGAAGAGGAAAGAGAGAGAGAAACACTGACAGTCACACATATGTTGAAAAGGCTCAATTTTATAATTAAGTCAAAGAAAAAAATGTACCATTTATATGACCATACTACTAAAAGGATATGAATGTACCAAAATCTTAATAGCTAATTTTCTAATGGGGTTGAAGGGAGTTAGGATGTACAGGGCAGAGGTGGCACTGAACCGAGAGATTGCTTTCCCTTTATTCAATACTATAAAGGTCTGAAAAAGAAAACACAACAGGCGGAACATGATTTACCAAACACATCATGGCCACTGTAAGAGAGTAAGAGACCCCTCTAAAACACCACATGTTGTAACAGTTACCAACACATGGCATTGCGTTTTTCGGCATGGCAAAATATTCCAAACTTGGTAAGGGACGTTGGGAGGTAAGGAATACAAAGATGATTTTGTGATTAGCGCCACAGGAATTCTTGGCACCTTTGACAAGCATTCACTCGTATTTTCAACTATGTCTATAGTTCTCACAAAACATAACAATGAGGCTGATTCAGTCACTTCCTCATTTAGGGAATTTTCTCATGAAGACCTTGGGGTTTTCCAAATGTGCTCTTTGTTAGGCTTTTGGGGGGGCATTTGCATGTGCTCTAGTATTATTTCTTCTGAGAGGAGCCACAGGACAGTAACAATCTGTGGTATGGAGGCATAATTAAGCCTGCTAAGGACGTAAGCCTTTTGTCAAGTTCTGGGTAGAGGGGTATCTTAGATCCTGCCCTTAGAAGTATAAAAATCATATGCTCCCAATTTCCACTTTTCACCTCATCATACCGCAGTAGAACCAGGGTGAATCTGCACTCAACTTATGGTGTAATTAGTATTATAAAAATAAACAATATTTATTTATTAATAAAAATAAACTTCTTTGTCTTCCTCACATGCCCTCTTGCAGGATCCCTCTTCAGTATCCGCCTGTCCCAAGAAGGCAGGCTCAAACAAGTGCTTTCACAAACACTTATGATAACTAATTCTTCCATTGCTGGATCAGGCACACCCAGCATCCTAGAGATACTTTAAAGAGACGGAAGGAGGTTCCTTCTTCACCATCTTAAGGAAATCATGAAAATAAAAGCAACTGGACTACACACTCACTTTCTTATTGATATAGTAGGGGTCCAGGTCCTCCAGGGGCTCTGACACCATCTCTGGAGGAATGTCTCCATAAATAAAAGGAAGGGATTTTCCTGCTTCCAAGTCACTGTTTGGCTTTGGGCCATTTTCGTCATCTTCGTCCTTGCGTTCCTGTTTGGGTCTCTTGGCTTTCTCTTCTGCAATGCGTTGTTCAATAGCAGCAAGGGATTCCCTGGTAAAGAAGCGGAAGCTGTCAGGTCCTGGCGGTACCAGCACTGATTGTGCCATCTTCTCATCCTGCTTCTTTAATCACTGCTTAGCTCCTCGCATAAGAAAGTGCTACAGAGACAGGAGGGGAAAAAGCAATGACCATTAAGAAAGAAGGTGAGGGCGACAATCACAGGACACCGAGCATAAAACGTACGTAAAGCAAACGGCTAGGGAACTTCGCAAAGGCAGCTGCATCTAGCATCATGAGCTCTCTCTCCCGTGCATGCATTCCTCTGCCTGCATGGGGATCTTTCGCTCGCATCCAGTAGGTGTGTATGAGGTAATCCGTTCTCCCACTCCTGAAATGTTTGAAATGATTGTGCTACTTGGGGGAAAACACCCTGCTCAGAGCTTGCAAATGGAAGATACTGGTGCATGCTTGCTGTTTCACTTGTGTGAATATTTTTTGGGGGAGCCATTTCCCTCTCTTGCGTTCTTTCTGGAAATATGTCAGTTTCAAAACAAGAGCAAAAAAAAAATAATCACACAAAATCATAGAAGCAGGGCTGTGTGGTAATCTCCCCCCCCCCCACTCTTTTTCTCCATTTTCTTTCTTTCTTTCTTTTTTTTTTTAGTTTTCTTTTGACCCAATTTATCGCCTTTAAGTGTTCATTCAAAACTGTGTCACCTGAGAAATCCTGCAAGACCTGCCTGTGGAAACAGGTAGAGAAAGAGGGGAGGGGAGTGGGGTGAGGAGGAGCAGGAGATGCCCGGCTGTGCTTGGACCTGCTGGCAAACTGCACAGGAAGGGACCAGGCACCTGCCAACACAGGCAGGATGTCACTCCCATCAGAGGTCTGGAGCTTGGGCCTCCTAGCTTAACAAACTGTTGCCAACTAGTGTAATTGCTTCTTAAACGAACGAGTTCGCAGTCCGCAAAGAAACACCACAGGGGGATACCAGGTTTTCAAGGAAGTCCCATTTCACAAAAATCTAGCAGAGTAGTTCAAATATCCATTTCAGAATTTGGACTTGAAAAATAAAATAGCCTAACACAGTTTCTCTTTTAAGCATAGCCCCTATGGCATGGGCTTTCCTGATGATGTAAATGGGCTTTAACTGATGCTCAAATCACATCTTGTTTATTAAAGTAGATAACTTGGCAGATGTGGTTGCAAATGTGATCTCAGCCAGTTACAGGATTTTCTGTGCTATTTAAAGAATACAGCAACATTTTTGACCCTAGAATGCCATTTCTTCAAAAGTCACTTTATTTATTTTTTCTAAAAAAAAAAAATCCATTTTAACCTCCACACTACAGAAATGAGTTGCCAGTGTCATATGTGAAATGCCTCTTCTAGGAGTAACACAAGTTGCCAAATCATTTCTGCAGTCTCCACCTAGGAAAACACAAGAAAAATCCGAACAACACAAGCTGCTGAATCGTTTTCCGTTAAGAAATGTACATAAATATAATTTTATGAAGTTAACCAGAACCTTTCCGGTGCCGGGTGTCAGTCTGCCCTATCAGCATCACAGGGTCTCCAAACCATCCCTCATCTTCCTTCACTCATCCCAGAGGTTCTCCTGCCTAGCCGTAGGCACAGGCATCAAGATGGTCCTTCCACATTCAAGGGGTGCACTGCTGTACCCCTGCCTAGGGGGACAGACATGCTAAAACATGCAGCCAGCAGTTTCAAAATGCAAAGGGTTCCCCTATAGATTTCCCCAAGGATTCTACTGCAAAGGTAGAGAAACCTCACAGAGAACAAGCATAGTAAGAACAGGAACACATTACCCCTGCAGAAGCTTTTATACTCAGAGTTTGGGAAGCTGGAACCAAGGCGCCTGCAGCTAAAATTCCATCATGCTTTAAAAAAAAAATTAAGAAAGAAAAAGAATTTTTTTTTTTCAAATTCTCCTTTAAAGACCACACCTAACTTCCTGCAAGAGGATTCTGGTAACTGAAGTAAGAACGGGCATTTCCTGTCTGGGGACTACAAAGTGACATTTTTGTAACTGCCACTAGAGGGCTGGGAGCTGTGAAGAAAAACACCTTCTCAGAAAAACACCGCGGAGGCAGAAGGCAGCCCGCAGAGTTCAGGGGTGGAGCCCGGAGGGTCTGTAAACTGCAGGAGACCTAAAGCTTCGCGACAGGTGGCGGAGTTACCTAGCTGAACCGCAACGCTTCCGTGCGTTCCTTTTATTTTCTAAGCCAGAACGTCATTTCATCAAAAATAAATAATGCAAAAGGATAAAGAAGCCAATAGCCAAGGGTTAAAAAGATTCCAATCTCAGTAGTTGGTTGCTGATTCTATTAATGAAATCATATTAATGGACACATTATACACAGTCAGATTTAACATTACTCTCCGTTCCAGAATATCTGGGCTCCAACAGATTGTTTGCAGATATAATGAAGAGGCAACCCTTGTGCTGTGTAAGCAAATGTTCTCCAGTAAGAAATGTATAATAATGCACAAGGATTTTTTTTTCCCCTCTGACTAGGTCACTGAAGAGGAACCAGAGGGGATTTGGAGAGATGGTTCTGTGGGGAGAAAGCACTTGCTGCACCAAAATGAGAGCCTCAGTTTGTATCCACAGCACCTACATAAAAATGCAGGCAGATGTTATAGCCCGCCTGCAGTCCCAGGGCTACCAAAGCAGAGACAGTGAATCTCCAAGCTGAGCTAGATAGACTAGCCAAAGCAGCTTCCTCCAGGTTCAACTGAAAGACGCTGGTCAATAAACACAAAGGAGAACAGTCAAGGGAGATACCTAGCACAATCGCTGGCCTTGACACACACGCCTCCCTCCGTGTACGTTTTTCACAAACATGCGCACACATTGAAATACACACTCCGTACCCGTGGTTCTCATCTGTCCTAATGCTGTGATGCCTTAATGCTGTTCTTCATTCTGTCATGAGCCCCGACCATAAAATTATTTCATTGCTACTGTAATTTTGCTACTGTTATGCATCATAATATAGAATCTGATATGTAGGATATCTGATATACAACCTTCAGAGGGCTTGTGACCCATGGGTTGAGAACATCAAGGTACACAAACCCAAAAGGAAAAATATATACAGAAAAGAAGAGCTACCAGAAAAAAAAAGTAGTTCTGACTGGAGACTGAGACCCTAGCTGGCGCTCTGTCAACTAATAACATAATAAGATGGAGGATTTCCTATGTGCCAGTCACTGGGCTAAGATGCCTGCACGCATGACCCCATAACTCTATGAACTCATGCTTTCCAAACTAGTATTTGAAAAGAGAGAGGAACACTGAGATCAGGAAGTCTCCTGAAGTCATGTAAACACAACTCAAGCCCCAAGTCTGACACCAAAACCTGTAACCTTTCCACAGTCATGAAAAGAAACACTCACACAGCTTCAGCCTAAAGGGAACAGGAAACCACACACTGGGCAGTAATGCAAGTTTGTCTTTCTTGTCTACCTGCCTGGTTTTGGAATCACCTAGGAGATACACCTCTGGCCATGTTTATGGAGTGTGTTTTCAGGGAGGTTTAAACCAACCAAAAGTCACACTGAAGAGGGGAGGCCCCGTGACAGGGTTTGGAGTCCTAGATTGAATAGCACAGGAAAAAAAAAAGGAGAGAGCCAATGGACTACCAGAATTTTCTGCTTTTTAAACTACAGACACAATGTCCCCAGCTGCCACATGCTCCTGCCACCTCCTGTCTCTGTGCCCTTCCCACCATGATGGATTGGGCACCTTCTTAAATCGGGCATTTTGTAACTTCCATGAAAAGTGAACAATACAAGTTAATCTACTAATGCTACATATTTGCACATTTTTTTCTTGTCTTGTTTTCAGCAGAGATAGTACTTGTTGGAAATGAAGAAGGGGGAAAGTTAGCCAGAAAAAGTATTTTACTCACTGGAGCATATATCTTCTGGTTGTAAGATAAAATGACTCAAATAGGTTACAGCAAAAAGAAAAGTTTTGGAAAAAAGTAAGGATTTGTTGGTTTGCAGTTTATTGTCCAAGGCTAACATTAAGTATAGGGGGAGTCAGGAGGACCTCAAGTGATGTCATCAGCACAGAGTTACACTGTATGTTTCGGCTCTTATAGTGAGAGGTACTTTATAGAGACTCTTAGTCCTACACAAAGTCCAGATTGCCAACTTCCCAAACTCAAGTGTAATAGGAAAAACAACAATGCAACACACACACACACACACACACACACACCCCAAACAACAAAAACCAAAAAGCTGTTATTGTCTCTCACTGGCCCCAGTTCTAGATAGGTCTTAAAGGGCCAGTTTGTACAGAGCAATCTTTCCAATGAACAGGCCTTTCCTGAGCTACTTGCTTTGGAACAGAAAATCCTCCCCTAAGGCATGTGAACCGTAAGGTCATATTGGTGAAATGGAAGTACCCCAAACCAGCATGGGGTGGGGAGAGATCTGAAGAGACAGCTCTGTGGTTAAGAGCACTTGCTGCTCTTCCAAAGGACCTGAGTTTGGTTCCCAATGTCTATGTTCGTGGTTCACAATTCTCATAATTCCAGCTCTCTCTCTCTCCCTCTCTCTCTCTGTCTCTGTCTCTCTCTCTCTCTCTCATACACATGCACACACACACATACACACAAACAAAAATGAAAAAAATCTTAAAAAACAGAATTGTGATTAGTGTAGTAGGATATATTAACACAAATATGTACTTTAGTAATATACTAGTAGTCAAATTTCAATGCCTGGAAATCTGGTAAATAACATCGGTATCAGAATATACACACAGTTCGTTATCCGAGGACTTCAATTATACTCATTTGTGTCACTCTTCATGCAGAATATTTTGTACTAACTTTTTAGGTGAGGTTTTATTTTTGGAAGACTCAAAAAAACTGGAGAGACAGCAATATTACATAAAGAATTTGGAAAAAGAAAGAACTAGAAATTGTATTTCTAAATTCTATTGTCATTGCTCTATTATTTCTCTGTCAATGATTTATTTTCTTTGGTTTTCCAAATCATAAAAATGAAGGGCATAAAAAGTTAGTGAGATAGTCTAGGTATAGTCCTGCTTTCTTGTAATCTGCTTGCTAGGAAGATGGAAAGAGGAAAATTCCTGGGGCTTCCTGGATAGCCAGCTCATCTTAGTAGGCAAGCTCCATGTCAGAGGAAGATCATATCTCACAGAGAAAACAAGGGGACTGGCACGTGGGGCTCAACCTCTGTTCTCCACACCCGTGTGCACATGTATCTGCATATACCATGCATATATAGACACACGAACCTATATGTGTATAAACATACACATGTACAAAGGAACATTGATGAAATAAAAATGCAAATTAAGCCATTTTATTATACGTAATGATATGAACATAAATGATACATTTATACTTCCATAAAGGGACAATTATAAACTCAAGGCTACGTAGTAGCTATTGCATAACTAATTCCTCTGCATAAAGAATTGACATTTATATGATGTAATAAGTACTGTAAAGATAAACACAGCAAGAAAATGACTATTATTATTTACTGTAGATAAGGATGTAATCATGTAGTAATTTATAATGAATAGCTCTGGGTAACTTAAGATCCTAGAGATTTTGGCACCCCAGTGTGAAGAAGGTTGGGAAAAATCTGAGAAATACGGGTTTCTAGCAGTGCCCTTTAAGTCCTGTTTTTAAATAGTGACTTTGTTTTCTTCAATATATGCAAAAATTCAGATAACACTTGTTAAATCTTATTTGAAGTTTTGTTCCCTCCAGGTTTCTCAGCGCTGCTAGTCCTGGCGTTGGAGTCTGTCCTGTGCTTTTCAGTGGACTCCTGCTGTGCTTTTGTGCTTCCTTTCTCTTTATTCAGCCTGAATCCAGCCCATTTCTGTAAGGAACAATTTCCCCAAGGGGGAGAAAGTTCTGGACAACCAGACTTCCATGTTTTCTGTGGTAGATTAGGAAGGGAGCACAATGCACCATGAAAAACCAGAGTGCAGGATGTACATGTTGAAAACTGTCAGTTTTTCTTTTTCGTTACTAGACGCATTCTGATATGGAACAAATTCATTTTCAGTTCATTGACTTCATATTTATATGCACTGAATATTTTTTATTAAAGACAAACATTCATTTTTATGATTGTTATGTCTTTACATTTTTTTTGATTTACAGAATCCTTATAAATTGTACCACGATGAACTCAGTGAGATATGTCGATTGAAATAGAATCATTATACGTGCAATTTTTCTGAAAAAGTAAATTATCAAGGGAAATATTCAGGACTGGAAAGATGCATCAGTGATAAGTGTTGAATTCAGATTCCCAGAACCCACATAAAATTGGGGCATGGTGATGCTTTCTGAAATCAAGCATTGAGAAGCTGAGATACGTGTGTTTAGCAAATTTGTTGGCAAGGCAATCCAGCAAAATTTCCACAATCCATGTTCAGTGAGAGACCCTGCCCTTCAAAATAAGACAGAATGCAATAGAAGAAGATGCCCAGAGTTGGTCCCTCTGGTAGCTGGAATGGAATTGGCCCCCATAATCTCATAAGGAGTGACACTTTTAGAAGGTGTGGCTTTTTTGGAGTGGGTCAGACCTTGTTGGAGGAAGTGAGTCACCGTGTGGGCAGTTTTTGTGGTTTCCCATGCTCAGGATACCGTCTAGTGTCTCAGCTGGCTTAGCTACTCCTCTCTAGCAACACCCCTGACTGCATGCAGCCATGCTCTCTGCCATGATGACAATGGACTGAATCTCTGAAATAGTAAATGAACCCCACAAGTATATGCTTTCCTTAGGGACTGCTATGGTCATGGTGTATCTTCAAAGCAGTAGAAACCCTAACTAAGAAAGTCCCTGACGTCCACAAATGCACACAGAGGTGACTGCAACCCCCTCATATGTACACACATGCATATAAAACACTAACTATAAACACATGCTTCTGTGTGCACCTGTGCATGTGTGCAAGCACACACAAGCATGACCACACACACACACACACACACACACACACAAACATGTGACCACTCTTCTGATTTAAAGCAGGAAGATACAGGGCAAGCACTGGTCTGCAGTCTCCTTTGGTTCAAAATGGGATTGTGCCTCTTCTGTCTCTCAGGGAATTCAATTTACTCTTTCTGTGAGCCCCCTGCTCTCACAGCTGTTGAGGTAGACTTTCCCCTCCAGTGGGCTGCTGCCTTTATATCTGAGCACACTTGGGTTGGTTGTGATACAAAGCCCTGTCTCTTGCTTGCCCTCGCATTGGCAGGCTGGAGTGTGCTCTTGATGGCACCTTGGCCTGCATTTGTGTCTCCCAAATTCCAACAAAGTTAGCGGCAGTAGAACATGAATTTCTTCCCATCAGCAGCTTAGTATTCTCCTTGGAGTGTGGCAATAGCTATTGCGAGGAGATGAGAACAAGAATCCTAACCAGTTTGGGATACCTGGGACAGGGGTGTAGATTGAAACACGGAGGTCAGTAAGATCCCCTGCAAATCCAGCTTGATAAAACTCTCAACCAACTGCTGTCCCTGATTTATTTTTTACTTTTTCAGTATAGAAGCCAGCTTATTTTAAAATGCGAGACAAACCAAGGCATTATATTACTAAAATTTCTAAAATGAAATCCATTTTTTTTTTCAAGGAAAAATCAAAGCATGCTAATTGCTAAGCTCTGTCTATCACCACTATCACCTTCTACAATCTTTATTCAGTTCCCTCTGCTGTCCTCCATGGTCACTGTTCTCAAGTACTGAAGACACAACTTCAGCTTATATGCATAAACTGGTTTTCTCTTTGCCTGAAGTGGCACGCATGAGTGCGTGTGCATGCACACACACAGTGCTAGTCGTTTGCTTGACTCATTCCCCTCCTATGTCATAATCTTTGCTAATTTTTTCCTCAATGATGATTCCTTCTCCAACCATACTGCATAAAATTGCAAACCATCTGTACGCATTCAAATGTACGCCATGACAGCATCTTCTCCCCTATTTCCCTCTATTGTTTCATCTGTTACTATTATATGGGTGAATTACTTATAATTCTTGTCTCTCTCAATTCTAATGCCAAGTTCACATCTTAGGTCAGTCGCTCCAGAAGCAAATACTGAACTGGGTTAAGCAGATACTGAAGGTAGTCTCTAGAGGATGAGACAGTAAGGTCTTTCATGGAGTTGCAGATCTGGATGAAGAGGAAGCCAACCAAACATTTGACTTCCAAATCCTGCCCTGACTCTTCATGAAACTGTAGTAGTTAGTCATCTGATAACTATGTATGAAATAGAAACTCCCAGGCACTTTCTGCATTCTTATTAAGTGAGAACAGAAAGTCAAATAATCCAAAGGCAGTTCTCCAAAAAGTGGCACAAATACAGCTTCCTAGAAGAAAACCATTAACTTACAGAGAGGTGGGAGATCACAAGAAGAAATAGAAAGGACCATCATGGTCCTGCACTGGGTGGAGCAACATGGTGTCAAAATGAGGCAACTGTAAAAGTTCTTTTGTTCTATGTCACCTACTCTTAGAACCATCTCTAGTCTCTAACAGGAACCAAATATATAGATAGAACAAAGTATATAGATATGTAATGGATAGCTTCTCAGGCACAGGCTCTGTGATACTCTACATATGCAACAGACTAATTATTTTGAATTTTTATGGAATTCCTGTGTGTTTGAACTTGTGTAACTCTGCATCTATGTTCTATTTCTTTGGCTCTTTTTCTTGTTTGGTTGTCGTTTTTTGATGTGTTTGTTTTGTATTTATTTTATTTCATCTCATAGAATCTTGTTTGTTTTCTAACAATAGACAGAAAGCGTACAGATCTGGATGGGAGGGTAGGTGAAGAAGGACTGGGAGGAGTATGGGAAGGAGAAACTGTCATCAGAATATATTGTATGAAAAAATATCTATTTTCAGTAAAAGAAAAAAGAAATATGGGTAATAATGGATAAATACTAAGACTTGAACAAAATAAAATGAATGGTTAAAAATATTTAGCAATTCCCCATTGCTTGAAACAAAGCAGATACTATTATCAGGACATTTGGCTATATGTATGTACTTATCCAGAATATATATATATATCTTTACAATTGTTTTGTTTTTTTACTTCTAGAGTCTATAATTTATCAGCAATTTGTCTCATATTAAATAAAAAGTCAAAATACAATTTTATAGTTATTAAGATCATTTATATAAAGTCTGGGTAAGACCTCAGTCAAATTCTGGAGGTGACCCCAGAACATGTCATCCTCCTCATCAGTGGAGAGTCCCACATGCCCACTCCCTCCTCCAGAGCAGATGACAAGTGCAGGCTTGGTGGGGACACTCTAGTCTCTAGTGATTCCTGCACCCTGTGAGGTCTTCATAAACACACGGTGCAGAAGTAACAATGAATTCAAATTCGCATGTGTGTACCTAGATCTAAATATGTCAGAGGAGAAGACAAAGTAAGGGATTATTTCATCAGTAAACATCACTCACTAAATAACTAATCAGGGCTCATAGGGGCTCACAGAGGCTGAAAACCAGGGAGCCTGCAGGGGTCTGAGCTAGGTCCTCTGTATATATGTTATGGTTGTGCAGCCTGATGTTCTTGTGTGACACCTAACAGTGGAATCAGGGACTGTCTCTGACTCTTTTGACTGATTTTGGGACCCTTTCCCTCCTACCAGGTTGCCTCATCCAGCCTTAATATGAGGGGATGTGCTTAGTCTTACTGCAATATGTTATGCAGCTTAGTTGATATCTCTGGGAAGCCTGCCTTTGGAGGAGGAGTGGATCTAGGGTAGAGGAGAGGTGGTGGGGAGGGCCTGGGAGGAGAGGAGAGAGGGGAAACTGTGGCTGAGGTGTAATATATGACAGAAGAATGCATCTTAAAATGAAATGAATGATGAGTGTTTTGGACTATATTGTGAAAAGCATTCAAGAGCAATGCCATGAGATCCTCTGATATCCTCTCCAGCATCTGGAGTAAAATATATTCTTTACACTGTTGACTAATATATAAACATGTACTTTCAATGAATATGTCAAAAATTAATGATTAACGATTTTGGAAGTGCAGCCTTTTAATTCAGAGTGCTATGGCTCTCCAAACTTGGGCATGCCTCCTTTTGCAGTTGCTGCTTTTGTCTGTGGGAGAGTCATGTGTGCTTTTGCCATTCTGTTTCCAGCTGTGCCTATGTAGCATCTTCCATCCACAAGATCTGGGTTTGCTTTCTGCTCTTGGGTAGAACCACGCCTCTGGACAAAGACAACAACTTCACTGCAGATGCAACTGTTCGCTTCCTTCTTCTGCTGCTTCCTGGCTGTGGTTCTTTGATGAAAGTGCTTAGGTCATTTCCGGGGTTAAAAGAGCTCGACGATGCACATAAAATACTGAATGCTATGAATATTCATTTACTCCTGTGCTTTTCAAGGTCTTATGCATGTGACATTATGCTGAACATATGAATAAAATTAAATGTAAAGCGATCATTTTATATATTCTCAATATTAATAATCCAGTTAATAATTCAGCAGTTTACATATTATTGTACTTTCATATTTTATTTGTTGTTGTTGGGGATGTGTGAGCCAAGCAGCAAAATTTTAAGCATCTATAGAGGAGCATCATTCTCCCGACTACTTTGTCTCAACACAGAATATTGAGTAAGCACTCAAAATCCTGCCCTTGTGGGCTTATACGAGGTATATGTAATGTCTCTGTAAATTAAATATAGAACCCAGCAGTTGATGGTAACTGCTTTAGAAAAAAAATAATGTAGGACATGAGAGTAATCCTACAGGGAAGAGGGAGCAGGCAGATTGCAATTTTAAGCAGGGTGGTCAGGGAGGTTCTTGCTGAAGAGCTGTGGCTTAAGGAAGAAGGGGAGGAAGGCAGCCTTGTTGTGAATCTTTCCAGAAGAGAGAGATCCAGGCAGAGTGGACTTTTGGAAGGTATTCATGTTCATTTTGGAAAGGCCCGAAGGAAGGCAAATGGCACTGAACACATGGAATGGCAACACAGGCAATGGGACACGAGCAGGAAGCAGAAAGTAGAACAGGTAGCCGTGACAATAGCAGACGCTGCCAACCTCGGGAAGGCCTGCCATCTGGAGTCACAGCACTTGCGCCAGTGACACCTGTGACATAAATGTCAAGATCAGAGCCCAAGCCAGGCCCTGAGAACCAGCAATCAAACAACGGATAAAAGAAAGATCCCTGGTATTCAGCTGCCTTGGCTTCAACTTAAGCAAGCATAGGAGATGCTGATGCAGGACAGCCTTGCCCAGGACTAGAGGGGAAAAAAAAAATCCAAACCTGCATGGCTGTCTGGGCCAGTGTCCAGGACCAGCCTTACAGATATGGGGAGCACAGTAGCCAAATTTAGCACAGAAATAGCTGCACATTGGAAACACAGACAAAGTGTTGCCTTTCTTTAACACTGTCAACATCTTCGAGGGGAGAAGGGATGCTATTTTTAACCATGATGCAGCTTTCAGAATAGATGATAGCAACAGCAAAGACTCTCGCTCCAAAACAGGTACTGACACACAGTGTTTGCTTGCTCTTTGGAGTGAACAGATGTTGACCATGTCGGGAATGTCTTATCTATTCCATATATTGGCAGGTACTTTTGCATGCACCTTCCTTTGATTCTCTACAGCACAAGCTGGCCTGGAATTCAACTATGTAGTGTAAGTTGGCCTAAAACAGATTGTGATCCTCCTGCCTCATCTCTTTAAAGACTAGAATGACAGGCACAGACCATCAGTCTTGGCCTGGTTGCATTTTTTTTCTGCTTTTTTTCCAGGTTAAGAAGTATCTTTGGTCTTGGCTAGCTCCATAGGGCTGCTACTGGAAACAATCCAGATTATTAGAAGAACATTCTCTTGAAGAGCAAAGCATTTGAGAATTCATTTTTTTCTTTTATTATTATTATTAAATTTCCTGTTTATTCCCATAGCAGTGAGTAGAGGAAGGGCGCCTAAAACAAAAGTCATCTCCTGCATTCCATACTTAAATATTTTGGAAGCAATTCTATATACATTAATTTTAAAAGCACGATTGGAATTCATAATGTGACTCATTTTTTGAACTGCACTTTTACGTTGGTTCAGAGCTGCAGCAACCCCTTGTTAGATTTATGTGATTCCCATCCTAAACCTATAGCAGATCCCTTAAAAAGGAAGAAAGAAAAAAAGTTTGCTGGAGAAAGGAAAAGGGCAAAGGCTTTAGAAAAATCATCTTTCTGTCCCCAAAAGGTGACCCTTGGCTTTCTCTGAATTTATTAATGGACTCATACTCATAAGTGGCATTTCTCATTTCTTTTTCTCACCCCCAACCAAGCAAAAATAAACTGAAATAACTAAAACCTCGAGCTGATCCCTAAAAGCAAAGCCTCGTCATTTGGAAATTATCAAAGAGCAAGGGGTGACTCACACCTTTTCTGAAAAGTTCAAATCATGATCACAAACTGCAAACCAATTTCCTTTTGGCATCTCATAAAAGAGAGCCAGGGAGGGAAATGGTTTGAGTTCTAGAAAGAAAATATTTTTGCAGATTGAAGATTTTGTAAGTCAGAACACACGACAGATTTGGAATCAGAGCCGTCCCCTTCTTTATGATCGTGCACAGTTTTTCTTCTGTTGGCACCAGAGTCAATGCTAATGAAAACAATGGGTTTTGTTTGGATGGGACCTGCACCAGATCGTTTAGTCAAATCTCATACAGTCATTATGGATTAAAACTAGAAGCAGAAGCAGATGGCTTTGTCTCATCCCTCAAAGCAGTTCTCAAAGCTGTCTTAGGCTTCCTATCCAACTCTGCAATCACCATCTAACTTTTTCTCTCGTCATTATTGCTGTCACGGTTAATACATTTTTGAATGATGCAGCAAACATTTCTGGCATCATTGTATATCAGGCTAGAAGGATTTCCAGAGAAACCCTGCTCAAAGATTTATTCTCCGTTCTGTTTGCATTCACCTAATGTTATAGTTAAGACCTCCTGACTTTATTACACGTGCTGTAAGATGGAGACATGGGTTGATATAGGCATCATTTCTGTTTTTCTCAGTCCCCCGCCTACTTTTCTGCCTATCTTTTCCTCATGCCTTCTGAAGATAATAAAATGATAATTTGTTTAAATAGTTCCTGACACAACGTTGATTAAGGGCTTCAACATAGAATTTTTAACAAACTTTGTTTTAATCATCATTCAGGACAGGCTGTCTTTTAAGTCTTGCTATTCCTCGTTTAATCTATGGATTGCTTACTTTTAACATGTGCTGCTCCGCTTTAACAAGCAGACTTTTCTACATTTATTATTGCTCGTGGCTTCTCAATAAACCCACTGTAATAAAACAATCTTTGAAATGGATCAAGACTTAGTTTATAGGTAGGCTTTGGTTTGTGGCAAAAAGTTCTTTTGAAAAGAATTTGAATGGATAATGAACATGTGGTACATGTATGCAATCGAAAGAAAAAATGTAAAGGAAAAAAATGTAATCCAATACAGGTAAATGGATGGAATTAGAAAATATTATATTCAATGAAGTAACCAAGACCTGAAAAACAAATGTTGCATGTCCTCTATTATTTGTGGATTACTTAGTTCCAAATCTTTAGATGTGAGTATGTTACCTGCACTAACCACAGAAACTGGGAAAGTGAAAAGGTACCATTGTGAGGCCAGGGGAAAGAGTTCCACAGAAGGGAATAGTTAGACATAGCTTCTATGAAGGAGGAAATAGGAAATGATGGGAGGAGCTTAATTGAGAAGGGAAAGAAGGGGATCGGGAAGGCAATATAGAGGGTGAGGAAGGAGTGATAAATAGTATAAGGGATGTTTGAAAAGGCTACAGGAAACATACTATTTTATATATACACACACAAACACACACACTCACTCACTGTGGCACATGTTCATACACACACACACACTCACACACACAAGCGCACACACACGAATAAACCTATACTTAAACACACACAGACATACATCATTAGACACATATCCTCACGCATTCACATGGGCACACAAACAAATGCATTGTTTCTTCCCTATCCAGTGACTATTTTGTATAGTGTCTTTTGACAAGAAATGTACATTATCTGTTACTAGTAGAATCCTATCATTTTTTTTACTTAATATTTGCATTCTGCATCTTTTGCTGTTTAACTTTCAAAGTGTTCCTGTTATTACATTTAAAATACATCGCTTGAGGGCTGAAGAGATGGCTCAGAGGTTAAGAGCACTGACTGCTCTTCCTGAGGTCCTGAGTTCAATTCCCAGCAACCACATGGTGGCTCTCAACCACCTGTAATGAGATCTGGTGCCCTCTCTGGCACGGAAATACACGGGCAGTAGGAATGTCTACACAATAAATAAAAATCTTTAAAAAATAGAAATAAAAATAAATAAAATACATCGCTTGAAAAAGCATAGCTTTAGAGCTTGATCTTTCATGTCTGACAGTCACAAGAATAATAAAGTCTCTTCTTCCCAAAAGACTAGCTAAGAATGATCACACGAACCTTTTTTAATTTTTTTTCTTTTTTAATTTTTTTAAAATAATAGCTAAAATGCCAAACAGCTCAAATCTTATCAACTGGGAGATGAAAAAGTAACGATACTCCTTGATAATAAAAAGTTATGACTGCTTATATGCACAAGAAATATTTAACTTGAAATAATATTATGGCAAGTGTAAAGAAACCAAGAAAAAATATTTTGCCTTGGTACCATTCATATGAAGCTTTTAAGCAGGCAAATTATGCTTCAGTGACAGAGCCCAGTACAGTGATGTGTCCGGGAGCAAAAGGGGCTCACTGGATGACACAAAGGTTATTTATTTTAATTGGGATTGTGGTCAGATGAGGAATACAATGGTCAGGTTCAAATTAGTGTATATTCAGAAATGTTTTTTTTTTAATTTCAATGAAATTGTATTTCAGTGAAAGAAAACATGAGCCCTAGCTCCATTACCTTTGTCTACTTCCAGTTTTCTAGACTCTGTGGCTACACTAAGCCAGGTCTGAGTAGGTTAAGACAACAAGCCATCTGTCCCATTCTCTAGTTTTCTACTTTCCCTTTCTATTGGCCAAACTCGCCTCTCAGTTACCTTCCTTTTGCTGTCTCTGTGTGACCAGTAGGAACACACTAAGCTTCTCTCTTATGGATTCACACTTTAACAGGAAGTGCACACAATCATATCCTGGAGATAATTAGCTCCCAAATAAACAGGAGCCCACTCCAACACACCATCTGCCTCCAAAGAATTTTTAAAAACTTAGATAATTAGGGTTGGGGTGTCTCAATAGCAGAATTCTTGCCTTACACGTGCAAGATACTAGATTTGATCTCCCAAAGTAGAAGTCAAAAAAAGAACTAGCTACTAACCCATCTAGTGAACTAAGCAGCCACAATAATCCTACAAAAAGGACAGAAACAAAAAGTCCAGTCATGACATAAAGGACACAATACTGCAAAACAAGGCCACCCACAATTTGATAGTGACAAAATCATTAGAGCTTATAATTTCTAAAACTATTGCAAAATTGACATCTACAGCTTGTAAATTATTTTATGGATCAGTGTGATTTTATATACACTATTTTGCTTATCATTCACTTCAGTTCTGAGAGGGAAATCAAGATGGGGTATAGAGCATCATTATTTTAGATGAAGAACCTGATGTTTTTATCAAATATGTCACTGACCACAAGACTAGTTCTTATATTTTGTCCCTCTCAATTGCAACCAAAAGGACATAGAGCTATATTGTTTTCTGTTTGAAAAAGGTTACAGGCACTTAGGGCTGTGATAGTTAATATTGATCATCAACTTGATAGGCTCTAGAATGATCTAGAAGACAAACCACTGGGAATGGCCCTAAGGGAGTCTCTATTGGGTTAATTGAGTGGGAAGAATCACAATGAATTAAGATGATACCATCCCATGGGTTGAGGCTCTAGATTTAGCAAGAAAGACAAAAGAAAGCTGAGCATCCTCGTTCATCTGTCTGCTTCCTGATTATGGATCCAATGAGAACAGCTGCCTCAAACTCCTGATGACATGCCTACCCCACATCGATGGACCATGAACCAAAATAAACCATTCTTTAAGCTGCATTAGCCAGATTGTTCCCACCAGTAATAGAAACGGAAATTAATACAAAGTGATTCCCATGGCTTTTTGGCTGAGGTGGCACTTATACGGGGCTGCCAGTGATGGCCTAGGTAAGAGAATATTGCAGTTGAAAAAAAAATTATAAGCAAGCCCAGGTCTCAGCAGGGTCTGGCTCTGGACATATAGAAAAGGAAGCATATGGGGACAAGAGGAGATGGGTTGGATAGGGATAGAGGGTCAAGCTGCAGGTTTAGTCAGGAAAGAATGCAGCTGAGTGGGAAGGTGATAAAGCGACACAGAAGGTCACTAGTGATTTGCCGTAGCTTTTAAGGAAGACAGTGAAACAAGACACAAGTACCACAGAACACATGAAGTATTCAGGATTAAATTAATATTATAGTGTATCTATGATTCTGATTAAAAGTGAGTAAGTGGTGAGTGGGCAACAAAGAAGTAAAGAAAGGAGATGAGCCCAGCTTGTTTAGGTGGTTTTCCGCTTAGGATGGAAAGCAAATCTCAACTAAAACACACATTTCTCTGCGCGAGAGAATCACACTTTATTGAAGACAGAAGTAGAGGACTTAATGAGAATAAGCAAACCACGTGGAAAAGAAAGTGTTTAAGAGGAATTTCTCTTAAAATAAGGGCGGTTGGATGAACTCAAGAGCTAAGATGATCCTTGAAACCAAGAAGGATAACTTCAAGCATGTGGGGGAAGTCAAAGCAGATGAAACGTGAGGCTGGATGAAGATGAATGCAAAGATGACATCAACGTGCACCTCGGCCTTTTCAATAGTACCATGAGAAGGATCCTAAATAAACAGGATAGAAGAAACACGATAGAATTAGAAATGCTGGAGAGAATAAGAAGGGCACTTAGGAAATGAAATCACATCCTTCAAAAGACAAAAGGATACCTTTAATGGCTGAGCTAGCTCTCCAGCTCTGTAAGACCATCTGAATTATCATCAGTCAGAAATGAGTTTGTTCAATACTTACAGTAGAATTAACTAACAGCAGCAATAATGTTAAATCAAACAATTAGAGACATTGGTTTTCTTAATAAATATCAATTTAGATAGCTATTCATACACATGTTGGTATTTTTATCCACTGTTCCATCAAGTTATTGACTTTCTAGCTGTTAATGGCTTGAAATCCCTGACATATTTGGGCTCTTAACCCCTTATCGAATGGCTGGCCTGCAAAAACTTTCTACTCTGTGAACTGCTGACTTTAGCATACAGAAGCTTTCTAACCTGTTGTAATCCTACTTGTGGATTTTTAGCTTCCTTTCTGATGTGTTTGGCCATCATAGCCAACAGGATCCTTCCTCGGGTCATTCCCAGGAAACCTCTTCTCTGATCCATGTTTTACTAGTTTTACTGTTCAAGTAAATCTGTTTTAGGTTGATTTTATATATGGCAAAACATTGGGATCTCATATCATCCCACTGCATGTGGATAACCAATTTCCAACTGTCATTTATTGAATGGATTGTCCTTTTCCTATTTTGTGGCACTTTTACCAGAATTGGTTACAGTAAACATATGAACATACTCCTGGGTCCCGTGTTCTTTTCCACTAGTCAGTGTGTCAGAGTTTATGTCAGATGCATGATGCTGTGGTTGCTGTAGTTTTATATTTTATTTTATTTTTCTTTTACTGAAAACTGATTTTTTTCATACAATATATTTTGAAACAAGTTACTATAATGTTTCTAGCTTTAATATTTCTGCCCAGGATTACTTTGCTTATTTGGGTGTAGTGAGTCCTAAAATTTTAGGACTTAAAAACATTTTTATGTTAAACCTCATTGTAATAGTAATATGGATCACATGGAATCTTTAAAATTCTTCAAATCTGTGAACAAGGTATATCTTTCTATATACTTGTGTCTTCAATATATTTTATTGACGCTTATAGTTTTTATGGTAGATATCATTTATCTGTCTCCTTATTTTTGTTCCTAAATATTTTGTTCTATTTAAAATAGGATTTGTTTATTAATTATTCTGTCAGATAAATCATTGTTAGTATACAGTATTTGCTGATTTTCATATTTTAATTATGTATCCTGTAGCTTTATTAAATTAGTTAGTTATTAATTTTATAGTTTTAACGTAAATGCCATCTCAAAAGTTTTCGACAAATTAAATTGTATCACCTACAAGCAGAGATATTTGGTAACTTCCATTTTTGTTTGAAGGAATTTTATTTCTTTTTCTTGTCCAGTGGCTTTGGTTAGGACTCTAAATACTGCACTGAGTAGAAATTATGAACATGAGAAACTTTGTCTTCTCTCTCCTGATTAAGACTTTTATTTTACATGTAGACTATCAGATCAAATGAGAACCATTGTCATCTCCCTAGATTTTCTATTCAGGTGACCTTCAAGCTGATATATTGTGTCCTTGGAGCAGAGTTGCCTCATGTGGATGTTTAATAAAACACATGTGCTAGAGATGGGGTCTTTTCAAAGAACATGGCTCAAACCAGCATCATAATCAAAGCAAAATAAAAGTCCAGGAAAAAACAATAAGGTTCTAAATCCATTCACAAACTATAGAGATTAAGAAGAGATGATTCCTAGAGTCCCTCTAATTAAAACTGAAGAGTTTGTTGGGGAAGTTGCTGAAGAAACTGAAGAAGACTTGAAGGTTCTTGAGTTTGGAGACTGGATGTGGATAAGATAAAAACTTTCTTCGACTTTCCTAGCCCCCATTATACCTTTCTTCATTTAAGATGTGTAAGTCTCTTTGAACACCCAATGCGCGCACACATGCATACACACACAAACACAACTAGAGTGGATGTAAAGTTGGGGTGGATGTAGTAGGAGCGGCGGGGCTGCGTCCCACCATTCGGCTAGCTTTACCCGAAATAATTACACGGAAACTGTATTCTTTTAAACACTGCTTGGCCCATTAGTTCTAGCCTGGAAGACATTGGATAAGGGGGTGGGGTGAATATGGTCAAAATACATCAAAAATATGAGTTAAAAAATTAAAGAACAAAAGACATTATATTTAAAATGTGTTATTTTCAAAGTTAAGCCTTTATTAACATACTTTTCATTTAAGAAAAAGACCAATTATAGATTTATCAAAGAAACCAAAACTTTTAAAATTTTAAACTCATTTAAAGTCAACATTTTAAAATTCAACAGAATGTTGTAATTAAGGGATAGGGTGGAAGACTATGTTCAATGTTGTAAATGGACACAGAACACCCATGAGATAAGCCTCCTTCTTCTGTTTCCAGACAGGACTAACATGTGCATAAAACATCACTTTGCATTATGGTTTCCTTTGGGATATTTTTTTAACAATTAGTACTTAGAAACTAACGCAGAGGTCATTTCACCTGAGAGGTAACCAAAGTGCTCAAGGGCCATTCCCATTTCGGGATTAACCAGTCCCCAGAAAAATAGCAGAGAGCCACACAGATGCTAAAGCAACTCCAGTGTGAATGAAACATCATATTCATTTCTATTTCAAAACGCAACCAGCGCCATGAACACAATGGTATAGCGTGTCTAAATCTATGGGCAGCACAGATTTACCCACTGAGCACTGAGTCACTCTTTCCTCCCTAGAATGGAGTTGTCAAACCAAGGAAAATTTTAAATTAAAAGGCATTATGGAAAAGCACCCACATTAATGGAAAACCGCACATGTAAACATATCCTGTTGTGGCTAGAGAAAGTAGAAATTAATGAAAAACAAAACAAAACAACACAAAAAGTTTCATCTCTGGTAGGGAAAAACCTAGCTTCCAATGGAAGGAAAAGCAAGAGAAAGAGTTTACTGTCTTATTTTTCCCATATTAGACATCGGAGAGCAAAACATTGGAATATTTCTGTAGTAAAATATCTGTACACTAAATGAAATTGTGTTTCTTAGATAAAGGCATTTCCTCCCACAGCTGAGGAAATACACCACCGACTCGCGTGTTGTGATAAAGGGAGTCTGAGCACACTTAGTTCTACTGAAGACAGAGGAAAGGGAACGTGATAACACAGGAACTTTAGCAAAGTGTGCCGTCCACAGAGAGCTGCATGCAAATCATTGTCAACGGTGGTAAATCACAAAAGATGTTTCTCAGAACTTTGTATAAAATGTCAAAGTACATTGATTGACTGACTGGTTGCAGTTGGCAGTGTTGGGGATCATACCAGCGGCTTCAAGCCCACCAACGAAGGACTGAAGTACATTCCATATATATGCAAAAACTGTTGGGTAAGCAAGTAAATAATTACTATTTTAATCTTACATAGTGGAGGCTAATAGCTACTGTTTCATTCATGGTCCTCATAATTTCTTTTTAAGATAAAAACCACAAAATTATATATATATATAAATATATGAATGTATTATAAATAACCAGAAAAAAAGCAGAGGTAAGAAAAAGACTGGTTGATAAGAGCCATAAGAGTAATCAAAAAATGAGAAAAAAAAGAACTAAAAATAGAAACAATAAAAAAAATTACCAGACAGGAAACCAAATATACCAACCGGCTATAATAAATTGTGAACTGTTTGATTCACATTAACTAATAAAAAGCACCAAATTAGATCATAATGCAAAAGAGGAGCAGATGCTGTTTATTCCGAAGAGGCATGGAGCAAGTTGCGAAAGTTAAAAATAAGATGAGAGCAAAAATACATCAGTCAGATATAAACAAAGATGTAGGTTTTTGCAAAGTTACTTGAGACAAAATATGTATCAAGGAACAAAAAAATTCATGTATAGATAAGATAATTTTATATTAAAATGGTATACTTTTAATAAAAGTATCCATAAGGTGACAAAATTAGCAACAGTGGCTCATTATATAAAACTACTATAAATTCTTTACAATTGCAAGATATAAAAACTCTTCTTTCTCAGTTTTTAAGAGATAAATTCTGCACATGGAATGTAAGTATTAGAGATGTGATTGAAGTTTTTTACTAAGAATGAATCAAATAGCATTCCACTATGAAAATTCGCTTTATAATTTATCGAACTGATCAGTTAGCAAAGAATAAAGTAATAAAAGCCCAAATCCTGTAGAATAACCCCTCCTCTCTCTTTCAAATGATTTTTGAGATAGGGTTCTGTATGCCAGTGGGCCACAGACTTAACACGGGACCAAAGAAGACCTTGATCTTCTGACCTTTGTGCCCTGGCTGTCTGTCCAGTGCTGGGATCACAGGTGTGTGTTGTGTGTCATAGTGTTGAGTGTGCTGTGCAGAGGATCAAACCCAAGCCTTTCTGTGGCCTAGCATTTTTACCAGGCAAGTATTCTACCAACCACACTCATGATAGCTTTTAAAGTCAATATTTTGGAAACTTTACCCAAGAGTTTTGGCCACAATACGTTAATCAAACTTACAACATTCTCTAAAATGTTACCTACTTCTTGAAATCTGAAACCTAAAAAAAAAACAAACCCAAAATCTTTCAAAAAAAAATCTTTGCTCAAAGAATATTTTAGAATTATAGTACAGATATAGTCTTATAGGGTTATGGTCATAGTGGTTTTCAGAAAAACAATTTACAGACCTTATATGACTCCCTAATTATTTAGTATTAAAGCAAAAAACCATTAATGATTTTTTCAAGACAAAGAACCAATCACCTTAAATAAAGAGCAATAACTTAAGAGCATAAGAAATCCATAAATCAGTAAACAAAACAAGCCCAGAATATATCTTAAGACTTAGTCCATGAAACTTCCAATAAAAATGGAAAATCCTGCCAGTTTTAACTTAAAAATCAAGGGAAATATGCAGCCAGCAAATGAGAAAGCTAACAATAGCCAAATGCAATAATGAAACTTGCTTTGAAAAACTGTGTTAAATTACGTGAAATTCCATAGAAAAAGTGTGTCTGTGAAAACAAAACAGGATTTGGGGGAAGAATCTGTGAAGAGTTGGGGGAGGGGAAACTGTTATCAGAATCTGTTGTCTGAAAGAAATCTATTTTCAATAAAAAATAATATTCCAAAATAAAACATCCTAATACAAAATAATTTCTCAAACTTTTTGTCTTAATTGCACAATTAATGGATTTTAAAAATGAAAATACAATTCTGTAAGAACAGTATGCATTTTCAGAAAAATAATTGAATAAAATTAATTTATTAGTTTTAACCAAACTATAAATATTTAGACAGTATATAGTTTTCAACCCTCAGTATGTCATATATTTTGAACAATAGAAACGATCACAAGGAGTAGATGGATATTTTTGAAATACATTTGAATCATTAAGTGTTTACATTTTAAAGAAGATGCTATCTTTCTTCTTTCCATTTATTTCAGAAATAGCTATACTTAATAATATCCTGAAGCATCCAGGTAATGCAGAATTTGTGCATAAGCTATTTCTAAACCCAGATCTTTGTGCTTTACTTTTTGTGAGCTCAATGTTTTTTACTTTTTTTTATTTGTCACTTACTATTTTCCCATATATTTTGTTTGCAGAGTTTATACATCAAAACATGATTCTTTCTGTATAACTTTTTGAAAATTAATTTTTCTTAGCTTGCAAAATACTAGGTATCATTTTGACACTATATATATGTGTACACACACACACACACACACACACACACACACACACACACATATATATATATATATATATATATATATATATATATATATATATAGCCTTTTCCTCCTTTATATCCTTTTCTTCTTCTACCTCTGGGAACTCCCTGTTCCACACTCACAATATGACTTCTCTCATATCATAAAGCATAATATAAGAGATAAAACATATATCGTGTGTCTTCTTGATGCTGGCTTGTTCCCCTGACCATAGTAACCTCAGTTACAGCCATTACCCAGTGAATGATACAGTTTCATTATTTTTTTAAACATTTTCTTTTGTTTTCTCTTGGAGGTTAAAAAACCTTATTTTGGAGAAACTGCCACTGTACATTTTCAGAGAGAGCAATGCAAGAATGCAAAAGTATCAACCCCAAGATTAATATATCTGAAACATAGTAAATGAGCTTTCTTCTGTTTGCTGCTCATTGTTGATGCTGGATTTCACAGTTCATAATTTCAGAAGAAATTTTAAGCTTTTGGTTACATTTAGGATAGGTGGAGATCACATTTTCTTTAGCTATTCATTTATTGATAGCTTGTAGATTGTTTAGATCTTTAATATTGCTTTTAATTTATTTTTTTAATCTTATTTTCATTGACCGGTGGTTTTTTGGCATCTTTATTTGTGTGAGGGTGTCAGATTCCCTGGAACTGGAGTTACAGACAGTTCTAAGTTGCCATGTGGGTGTTGGGAATTAAACCCGGATCCTGGAAGTCAATGCTCTTAACCACTGAGCCATCTCTCCAGTCCCAGCACATCTTGGTTACTGTGAACAGTGTTGCAATAAACATGATGTGCAAGAATTATTGAATGTGTGATGTATTGACTTAGACCCCTCAGGAATATACCTAGGAATAGTGTAGCCAAATCTGTGGTACTTCTTTTAGTTCTTTGTGTTTCACTTTAAAATCACGTGAATTCATTTATTTCAAAGTCTAAACCCAGATCTGATGTCTATCTCCATGCATTTTGTTTTACCTAGGAACATTTCTGATCTGAATGACTACTGAGCAATGCAACTTCTAATTTCTTTGTATTCTTTAATGTCAAATGTGGCCATGGTCAAGTGTGGTATAAATTATCAATTAAAGATTTGAAATTATTGCCCAAATCCACAGTCTTTGCAGTTAAAATGTCAAAAGAGTGTTGCTATCTATGTTTCATTCCCCCTATGGAAGTTAGGTATTTGTATTGTTTAGGTTGCAATTCTGAGGGTAGGAGATATAGGCTGCATATGGTGTATGTGTGTGTGTTTGTGTGTGATTGGTTAACTCTATTGCTGAATGGATTGGCTAGGTTGGGGGGAGGACTTTGTGTTTTAAAACTTGACAAAAGTTAAAGTCATTTGGGAGGAGGGAATTTCTGCTGAGAAAACGCTCCATCAGATTGCAGGTAGGCAACTCCGTAAGCATTGTCTTGATTAATGATTGATGTGGGAGATGTGGCAGGGCACAGCTCACTGTAAGCAGTAACGCCCATGGGCAGGTAGTCCTGGGTTGTATAACCAATCAGGCTGTGTAAACCACAGGGAGCAAGTCAGTACACAGCATTTTTTCATGGTCTCTGTTTCAGTTCTTGCCTCCAGGTTCTTCCTTTGAGTTCCTGCATAGGCTTCCCTCAATGGACTGTAACCCAGCAAATGTAAATCAAATAAACCACCCATTCCCCCAAATTGTTTTTGGTCATGGTCTTTATCACTCATAGTGATAGAAACTGAACTGAGACATGGAGTATAAACGTTACTCTATTATGGAGTTAGAAAATTCCAGAGAGAATGTGCACACTCAAGAGACAGACAGATAATACAAGAACAATAATTATTAGTTTCCTCTGACAATTTTATGTTTAGTATGTTTGCTCCACTGCCCATATAAACAGGAGTAAACTGGAACTAAAATCAAATTGAGAGGCTCTTAAACTATTAAAGGCACAGGCATAAGAAGGAACTACTATGACTCTTATTTCAGTAACCTTCCTGAGGCAGGGCACATTTACACCACACACACACACACACACACACACACACACACACACACACACGATTTCCAGCAGTATCTGGATTGCAGCTGCTCATAACTCAGCTTTGCAGGCGCGCTAATGGCCTCCAAAGGAAGTCAGCTGTGATTATTAATCTTGATTGCCATCTTGATTGAACTGAGCGATGCCTATGAGGCTAGTGGAGCACACCGCAGTGTGGCAGTGAAAGCCCTTCCCGATTCGATCAGATGATGTGGGCTCTGACCTAATGAGTTATTTAATCCACTGATGAATTAAAGATTTGACAGAACTATTCCTTTCAAAGGTAAGGCCTGGCTAGAAGAAGCAGGTCTCTGGGGAGTGTCTCTGCCTGTTATATCTTGTCCTCCCTTCACCCCACTCTTGCACTGTTCTGCTCCCTGGCTGCTACAGATTGGCTACTACTCTATCTCCACCAACCTGCCCAGCATAGACAGGAATGTCTGGCACTCTAAGTCAGAAGAAATCTTTCCACTTTTTAAATTGTTTATATCAGGCATTCCCCACAGCAATTAGAATAACAGATCCATGTGTGTCAGTTCTGGGTAGTTTGGTGGAAACAGAAGACACAATATCTGTCTCACTGATCTCCAAAATTTCATTTGAGGGATGATAACCTGGCTGCACAGGTGTCTAATCTATATTATAACAAGTATAGAGATGGGTTAGGGCAATGGACATTTAACCTGCACATGGTAACAGAGAATCCTATAAAGGAAGCAATACTTGAGATACATATAATTAGGAGATAGTTTTGTTCATATTTTAGGTCATAAGATATTTCTCTGAAGTTTATAAGACAGAGAAATACATTCAATGGAAACTTTTCAGTAAATGCTCATATGGGACGTGCTAAATGTTCCAGGGCTGGACTGTAAAAGACACAAGCAAGAATACTTGAGTTTGGCCTCTAATATCCATATGAAGAAGCAGGACATGGCAGTGTGTGCCCACACAGCACCGGGGAGGGACATGGCAGTGTGTGCCCACACAGCACCGGGGAGGGACATGGCAGTGTGGGCCCACACAGCACTGGGGAGGGACATGGCAGTGTGGGCCCACACAGCACTGGGGAGGGACATGGCAGTGTGGGCCCACACAGCACTGGGGAGGGACATGGCAGTGTGGGCCCACACAGCACTGGGGAGGGACATGGCAGTGTGGGCCCACACAGCACTGGGGAGGGACATGGCAGTGTGTGCCCACACAGCGCTGGGGAGGGATATGGCAGTGTGTGCCCACACAGCGCTGGGGAGGGACATGGCAGTGTGTGCCCACACAGCACCGGGGAGATGAAGGCAGGAAATGGCCTGAGACATAGCTCAGCCACACAGGTTGGAGGTGTTGGGCTTCAGATTTGGAGAGAGATCCTGTCTCAAAGTGTAAGGTAGAGAAAGAACTGATCTACACACACACACACACACACACACACACACACACACACACACACACACACGTGCACACATGAAAACAAACACACACATGCCCACACGTTATGCTTTCTTAATTTCTTTCAAATTTATTTATTGTGTGTTGGGGGTGAGTGTACACCAAAGTGGTTCTCTCTTTCTGCCACAGGGTCCCCAGGATTGTACTCAGGTGATCACACTAGGTGATAAGTGTCTTTACCAACTGAGCCATCTTGCCTGCTCAAGGAAAGTTCTGTGTTTTCTATTTATTAAAAACAAGCATCTAGTTCCCAGGAGGTGGTGGCACACACTTTTACTCCCAGCATTTGGAAGACAGAGGCATGTGGATCTATATGAGTTCAAGGCCAGCCTGATTTACAAAGTGAGTTTCAGGACGGCCAGTACTACATAGATTTTTTTTCTAAAAAAAAGAAAACAAGAAAACTAAACCAAACAAACAAAGACAATAGGAAAAAAAGTATCTAAGCTGAGATTTAGAATAATACACAAATATTGACTCTTTAAGAGAGTCAGTTGAATAATTTTGATTAAATAATGGTAGTTTCTAAAAAAATAAAGCAGTAAATAATTTTACTAGAACTAAGAAATTGAAGCACAAAGAGCATAAAGTCACTTTAATTCCCACTTTAATTCATCAAATTAAACAACAAATCCACCCCTTTTGTCTGCCCATAGTCCTGGGTCAGAGGTCATGACTGTCATCTAAGTTGTCAACTCTCTTATTATTTTTGTATATTGAGGTTTGCATAACAGTTATGAGCTTAAATTTGTATTTCAAAACTTTTCATTGAAATTATTTTAATGTTGATAAAAAGTATTTATTGTTCATTTAGTTCACCAAGTTGCCCCATCTAAAAATTATGGGATTGGAGGGATAGCTTCATAGTTAAAAGCGTTTGCTGCTTTTGTAGGGGTCAGGGCTCAGATCCCAGCACCAGCAGGATAGCTCATGACTGTCAGTCACTCCTTCTCAATGGTATTTGCTATCTTCTCTTGCCTCTGCAGGCATTTTGTGCGTATGGTACACAGAAAAAAATCTTGCATACAAACATGCCTACACATAAAATAAAAAGATCTAGGGGGAAATTAAAATTGTGATAAGATTTCTGTGAATTGTTATTTTTACTTTAGCAGACTTACTTTTTAAAAAACTTGCTAGGGGAAAATTACTGGATATCTAGGGAGCTTTCGGCCATGGGCCAGAAGGCTGGTTCCAGAAGTCACAATTACAGATTCCTTCTTAAAGGCCTCTAGACAAGGTATACCAGGTAAAGAATGAGTTCCTGTGGTCTGATTGTTATGGGTCCAGATCAGTAGTCAGTACAATTTACTAACCATTATTCTATACAGAATTGACTTCCATAGGCAGCCGTCTCAAAATCTACAGAACTGTATCTTTCCTTGTGACATAACTAAGGACTCAAGTGTCCCTCAGGACATTGCTGGTCTATCATAGCCAGTGGCTGGGATAGCTTGTCTGAATGTTTTTTATCTAAATGACAAGCTACTTTACATTTGAACTTTCTGACACCTAGGGATTAAAATCATGACTCATTGATCTGGGTTCACTGATTCAATTTAAGACACGGTAGACCCCTCTTCTGCTTTTCTTCTCTCGGTCCATAGAAATAAGACCATCAAACATCCACAGTTTTCTGTGACCAGTTCACACTTTCTTCTTGAAGACTTGTTAGTAAATCGCGTTCTTGGGTACTTGCTACATTGCGTATCACCTCTCTATAAACTAAGCCTTCTTGACTAAGAATGTTCACATGGAGTCTGAACGCTTACTTTCCCAGCAGATCTGAGCGGTCTGGAAGCTGTTAGTGTCTGGTGTAGGAGGTTCTTCTGTCTATGTGTTTCTTTCATTGGTTGAATAAAGAAACTGCCTTGGCCTTTTGATAGGGCAGCACTTAGGTAGGCAGAGTAGACAGAACTGAATGCTGAGAAGAAGGGCAGAGAGAGAGAGCCGCCATGGAGCTGCCAGGTCAGACATGCAGAATCTTTCCCAGTAAGCCACGACCTCATGGTAACATACAGATTATTAAAAATGGGTTGAATCAAGATGTGAGAAGTAGCCAATAAGAGGCTAGAACTAATGGGCCAGTCAATGTTTAAATGAATATAGTTTCTGTGTGATTATTTTGGGTGTAAACTAGTGGGGTGGCTGGAACAAGGGGCCCCGTTCCCTGTAACAAGTGTCAATAAAAAAAAAACACATGGTTTTCATGTTAAAGGAAGTCATGGGCAGTTTGTTTCAAGTGACCATGGTCTGGGAATAGTATTTAGGTAACCTCAAATTCTGTATTCTAAAACAGAACCAGTTTCACAAAATTTTACATTCTCTCAGAACAGAGAAAGCCATAAATCAAGTCAAGTTTAAAATACTTTGGTGGGTCCATCAGAGAGGCAGGTATAGCAAGATGTGGGAAGCTTCTCTATAGGCCCAAGATGCTGTCTGATGAGGTTCTAACTGCTGGGTTGGTGGAAGCCACTGCTCAGTTAAGTGAATAGATTCCAATAGGTTCTCATCCACTACCCACAAGATGTTAGTACCCGTACATAGGTTGGCAAAGATGGCTGTTCCCGAGGGCCAGAACTAACCCAAGATAGGTAATTAGTCTCCGACCCTGCAACATTTCAACCTCTCCTCCGTATTGTGATTCAAATCAACCTATCAGTTTCTGCAGACTTCTTTACGGGAGTTTTTGCTAACACTAGACTTCTCAAGCCTTCAGTCTACAAGAGACATGGTCAAAGAGAAGAACATCCTAGTTAGTAGAAGATGCTGGATAATAAAAAGACAGCATCACCACCCTCCCCAGATGGCGAGCTCCAAGTCTTAGGTGTTTCACATTTGATGTTAATTATTAACAGCAGACGTCAATTATCCCCGAAAAGGAAATAGTGTTCATGTTATCTTTTTTTTTAAAATTTTTTTTTAATTTATTTATTTATTAAGGATTTCTGCCTCCTCCCCGCAACCGCCTCCCATTTCCCTCCCCTCCCCCGAACAAGTCACCCTCCCTCATCTGCTCGAAGAGCAATCAGGGTTCCCTGACCTGTGGGAAGCCCAAGGACCGCCCACCTCTATCCAGGTCTCCTAAGGTGACCATCCAAACTGCCTAGGTTCCCCCAAAGCCAGTACGTGCAGTAGGATCAAAAACCCACTGCGATTGTTCTTGAGTTCTCAGTATTCCTCATGTTATCTTTTAAAAGCTCTAACGATAAAGTCTCTCCTTTATCATGACAGTCCAACTAACTTCTCACACAAGCCTCCTAAGCATTCTGTTATTCCGTTGTTGCCCTCTCCTACATAGCTCCCAACCCAAGACCCAGGTAAGATAAAGCTACACAATCACACAATTTCACACTTATCCACTAATACCATCCAGGCATGCTCACATGGAGAACACAGAATCTCAGCCGTTTCTAGACAGCAACAAAAGATCTCAAAAGTGTAAGAGTGATTGAAAGAGTTAAAACACTTCTTGAGGGCGATTTTACCCCCCTTAGGTCATTTTAGTCCATTACAATTTTACCCTTAAGCAACGTTAACATATTCAGATGATATATTTTTAATCATCAAAACCTTTTTACCACAATCTGATACAGAAAATGGGTTGAAATAAATTTGCATCAAGGCCAGGTATGATGATGGCACATACCTTAAATCCCAGCACTTGGGACTCAGAGGAAGGAAGATTTCTGTGAGTTCCAGGCCTGCCTGCTCTCCAAAGTGAGTTATAGATCAACCAGGACCTAGTTTCAAAAACTAATGCAAAAAATTTAGCAAATTAGAGATATGTGTGCCTCTTAAACTCTCTGAAAGTTTCAGAAATTAAATTTGAAAACTGTCCATATTAGACACCAGTAATGATACTATCTTCATAATAAAAGTATTTAATTTTCAATTAAAGGTCTTAATTGAAAGTTAATGAAAATATCAGCTTAGGATTATAAGGGAAGATGACATTGTTGTGTAACTCTAAAAAAAAAGCAAAGAAAAGCCATCTACTTTTCGGTTTTCATAAGATTTTTATCCCATGCTCCTGATTCGATTGATATTTTCCTACTTTAAAACAATATTTCAATAGGTATCACTCTTTTGCCAATGATAATCCCTTTTATCTTCAAAATGTAAATAAAACTTTCATACCTTGAAATAAGTATAATATGCAGCTGTGTTATTAAGTCTCTCATTTTTCTTCATTGACATTATGAGTGATTTTATTTATGAACTCCAAGTATTAGAATTCATCATCACACAAAAGTCAGTGAACTTTTAAAATAAATTCTATTTCTATTGTATTAAATTTGGAGAAGAAAACACAGCATGTATTCTAGAGATAGCAGGTATGTGAAGAAGTTATCAGCAAATTCTACATTGACAGCATCTTAAAATGCAGAGTTTGTATCTGAATCTTTTAGTTTTTTTTTTTTTAACAGATTGCTTTTCCTTTGAAATAAACTCACCTGCAAACATTTTTGGTACTTAAACCACATCTAACAAAAAAGTATTAGTAATTTATGCTCAAAGTGATGACATCAGGAAAAATAATGGGCCTTTTGCTTTCAGCTGGTAGAATCCTGAATTGGCCAAGGGTTGTGTTACCTTCATTACAAGAGTTTTCAATGGAATTTCAGACTACCCAGAGATGATTCTTAGTAGGCTTGCCTGGAACAGCAAGCTGAAGGCAGTCATTGTAAGATTTGTTCTGCATTTTCTATGATCCATCTAAAAGAAAGAGGTTTATAAAATAGATGTTTAGCAGGGCAGTGGTGGTACACGCCTGTCATCCCATCACTTGGGAGGCAGAGGCAGGTGGATCTCAGTGAGTTCGAGGCCAGCCTGGTCTATAAGGAGAGGTCCAGGACAGCCAGGCCTGTTACACAGAGAAACCTACTCTCAAAAAAAAAACACCAAAAATAAGATAATAAAATAAAGTAGATGTTTACAAAGGTAAATAACAACCAAGCCAAGCAATTAGACCCTCTGGAAGTGCTCCAAGCTGCGAAATGATCACTGGGTTTGCTCCGTGGTGAATACTTATCCCAGAAGCTCCAGATGGAGGCATCTTTGAAGAATCGACTGCCTGTGCTCAGCAGATGTTAGTGGGATGAGACTGAGTTAGTCTTTCCGTTCCTCACAGTGAGATCCCCTCCATACATTCAAAACGTCCATGTTAGTCTTCAAAGAAGACAGTCATATCAAAATTCAGATAATTACAAGGATATAAATCCTGTAGATGACCGCAGAACCAAAACTTGTTAAGAAATTTAGGAATCACACATGCAATTTGAATTTTATCTTATTTTATTAAGAAGGTACTAAACTAAAGATACTCTCACTTAGAAGAGCTAGAAATTAGCTGAGGAATTTGTGAGGAGATCTACACTCTCTTCTGGAGAAGACAAGAGGGAGGCAGAGGACAAAGAGCAGCTGGAGGTCTCTGCCTTTACTGTGTTTCCTAGCATCTGCCCTGAGGGAAAGAAAGGCATGCATAGACACACTACATCTCACACACCATGTTATGACCTCAGTCTCACCCCACAGAATGCAGTGAGTCTGGAATCCAGATGCCATACTTCATCCAGTCAGCTCTAAACTGAACCAAGCTTTTGGTTGAACAAGGAGAACAACTCCAAGATGAAGGATAAAATTCTTCCTCAACATCTTCAAGGCATCACCTCGCCACTAGGACTGACTAGAGAGCAACTCTAAGGAAGAACAAGGAGAATTCTGGGCTTGCCGACAGGAGGAAGAGGAGCTCTGGTAGGAAGCTTTGTAGATGTTAGTAAAAGATGTTTGTGAACACGGAGACTTTTCTCTTTACACACATCTTGTTAAAGTACCAATGACATGAGATAGTTGAGTAAAAGAACTTAAAGAATTCATTCAGAAGTGGGAAAACTAGCCCAGAGTACTGATGCATTGTATTAGTTACCTTTCTGCCACTGTAACGCATCATGGCCAAGACAACTTATAAAAGAAAAGATTTTCTTTGGGCTTATGGTTCCAGAGGGTAATCAAGGCAGCGAGGCATAGCAACAGTAAGAGATGTTGAGAGCTCACATCTTGAACTGCAAGCATGAAGCAAAGAGAGTGAACTGGAAGTGGAGATGGTCTTTAAACTCTCAAAGCCTGTCCAGGGACACACTTCCTCCAACAAGGCTGTACTTCCTCAGCCTCCACAAAGAACAGACTACCTGGTGAAGCTTTTAAACATTTGAGCCTACGGAGGATATCCCACACAAACCACTATGTGTGCAATAGATGTGCACAGGAGCAACCAAGAGCAAGTTTTAAGTGATCCTTGAGAAAGATGATGGAGATATGTGTGCTGTACTTTTCTGTGAAGCAGTGTTACAAGCCGCTCATTCAAGGATTAAGGAGACCAAACTGTGTTCTGCAGGAAAGTGTTTTGCTACTGAGGATTAATTATTCCTTCAAGAAAGTCCATATGCCACAAATAACCCATTCTGAGCAATCAATAGATTTAAAGAGATCATGTGTTCTATTGTACAGACAAGGGCAAACCACTCCTTTGGACTGCCATTGCATTGTTTTGAAACATCACCTATCTCCTCTGGTCTTGTGATTTGTTTCTTTTCTTAAGATTTGTTTCTTTTTCATTGCTTTTGTATGGAATCTTTGCTTGTGTGTATGTCTGTGTGTACGTGTGTTCAGTGCCCACAGAGGCCAGAAGAGGGTGGTTGATCTTCTAGAACTGGAGTTTTTAGATTGCTGTGAGTTGCCACGTGGGTGCTGGGAATCCAGCCTAGGTCCTCTGGAAGAAGAGTCGGTACCCCTCACCTCCTGGTCTCATGTTTTTTTTTTTTTATGCATAAATCTGGTCTTATGCTTTAAACAGACCCTGAACCTTGTTTCCTGTCTCTCCTTACACTGTGATTGTTGCTTCTCTCCTCAATCTCTCCAATGACTTATAGACTAATTTTTCTGTGGTCCTAACTGAAATGAATTTTCGTCCAAGGAACCTTCTTCTCCATCCTGTAGAGCATCCATCACCTTAACTTTGACTTGTCAGTTCCCTAATATTTAAACAGACTTCTCCATTGCCTCATTTCTCCACAGAAACCCTGATCATGGTCAGTTTTCTAATGTCTTGATGTTCACCTAGGACTTACTAATCAAAACTAAGTTCATTGCCTTCATCCTGCTGCCAGGCCAACCAACAGCTTCACAGGCTTTCCACTGTTTCTAATTCTTGTTCAGAAATACAGTTTATACACTGTGTCTCTTACCATACTGATAGTTGTCTAGCCTTTCCCATCACTTCCTGTGATGAATTAATATCCTTTCTAGATTTCCCTTGCTCTCCAAACCTGAAGATTACACTCCAATAATTTAGCTGTACTTCTGTACCCTGTGGATTTGCATTTGTGTGAGACTTAAATAATCCCTATGACTTCATATGTCATAAGTTCAGCCTTAAATTAACATTTACTCTAATTTGACATCAAATTTTCTCTCAGCATGAAAGTTTGCTTGAATGTTTTGAATGTTTAACACTGAAAACCAAATTTCTTCCTTTAATTTTAGTAGCTAGCCCCAAATAAAACAGCACAAAACTAAAATAAGCAAACAAGAAGCTATAAACATATTGGATTATTGCTCATTCTCCAAAATTTTCCTGTTTAATTTTTTCTATATGCTTATCTCACCTTTATGCCTAAAATATGTTGTTAAATTTATAGTCAACTTTTAAAAAATATCTAATGATGTTTAATCCATTTCAAATTTATTTTTCCTGAGATTTCTATCATCAGAAACTTTGAAGCTAAGTTGTTGCATGGTACCTAGCATGAACCAGGCCCCCACATCCTGGTCCCACTCATTTTTCTCCTTTTCTTCATCTCCTTTCTTTATTATAATATTTTATATTAATTATATATTATTATTATATAATTATAATGTTAAGTAATGACAGCATCTGCACATGTGTATTTCCATTTTAAATCTATTTTATTTCTTATTTGTTTTAGTTGTTTGTTTGAGACAGGGGTTGGCTGTGTAGCTCTGGCTGTCCTAGAACTTGTTTTGTAGACCAGGCTGTCCTCGAGCTCTCAGAGATCCCCCTGCCTCAGCCTCTCAAGTACTTGGATTAAAGGTGTACACCACAATGCCCAGTTTATTTAGCTTCTTAGTTATGTTTATGTGTGTGTCAGTGTGTGTGTGGAGGGGTAATGGTGTTTAAGTAAATAGGTAGATGTTCCACAGAGTTCAGGATAACGTGTCATATCCTCTGAAGCAAATTTTCTCTTTTAAAGGTCTGTTTTATTTTTAAATTGTGCGTGTATCTGCGAATGAACATGCCATGTGAATGGAGCATTCAATGATGGCAGAAGAGAGGGTTAGATTCCCTGGAACTAGAGCTATCGAAAATTGTACTCTGCCCAGAGTGGATTCTAGGAACTAAATGCAGGTCCCTCTGCAAAAGCAGAACTTCCTGTTAGCCGCTGAGTCCTCTCTCCAGTTCCTGTAATGACTTTTCAGTTCCTACCATGGAGCATTCTTGGATAAAGACATGGCATTCCACCAATATGTGTGTAGAAATGACACATGTCAATGCCCTTCTTTTCTCCAGATAATGAAGAAGTATGTAATTTGTACCCAGAACCACCTAAGTAAGCATCCACATATCATTCTCTCTGTATACAGAGTATCCTATAGGGCAGGAAACAGACTGATGAGCCTCTCGAAGGCTGCCTATGTCATTCATGAGCACAAGGTAGACAATATCCCTAATATAAACTGAAAACACAGTATTAAGGAATACAATCTCCATAGCAGTTTAATTGAGCTGTTTTCTTGTGGCTTTTGGAAAGAACTTTGAGAAAATTTAGCCCTGTATATGATAATCCCTTGTGCAACATACACTGAAAGGAACTATTTTACAGAATTTACCAAGTCAACATCTTCAAGAGTCAATATCATCAGCACATCTGGAATATACCATTTGGATATGTTCACAGTGAAGATAATTGCTGTAGAAGAAACTGAAAACTGCCAGTCAGGGTACTAGTCTTTCCTGCTGCTGTTAATTGAGCCCAGACTTCTGAGTGTAACAACTCATCTAATGTCAAGTCCATGTAGCCTGTCAGCTACAGTTGCTCTTCTCTACATGGGATATGGATACATGCTACATAAAAATCTGTGATTCAATCAACCTATGTATTCGCCTACGCATTACTGGGAACTCTGGGTAGATTCTACATAGTCAAATTATATATATATTTTTCAGTATTCCTAAACATCTCAAACCCCCACAGCTTTCAGAACCTCAGACACAGCCAACTACCTCTTTACAGGAAAACGATGACTGAGCTAGAAACATCCTGGATGCATGCACCCCACTGCCTGCCACCTACACACACACACACACACACACACACCACATACATACACACACACACACCACACACACACACACACACACACCACACACACACACACACACACACACCACACACACACACACCACACACACACACACACACACACCACACGTGTCTCCACAACAGGGAGTGACACAGCTAACCGGCTTACAAAAATATTTTTTATGCATTTTAAAAATTCATTCACATCACTCCAAATGTTGAGTCAAATTTTTAACCCCGGCTTTTGAATATGACATGTCTATATTTCATTCCCTGATTATACTGATAACCATAGAAGAACCTTTATGAGAAATCATGAAGAGCAGGAGGAAGAAAGGTTGTTGCATGCCATTTCCACCTCCTGAGTCATTCCACTCTGTGGCACAGCTAACATCACATGACCTAAAATCATTTAAAATGTGAACACTTTCCACAAGATGAACTATTCTAAATGTCTACCACCCTTTCTTCACAAAAAAGGAAAATCAATTTCTCCCAACCATTAATGAGTTTTCATGTTCTGCTCATATGGGGGAGGGCGAGTCAAACGCTGTCGCTAGGAGTCTATTAAACACATTACATCAATCTTCACTCGTGGGAGAGAAGTGACTTACATACCATTCGGAAAGGTTAAAACAAAAGCACACAGAATCCCAACATCCCTGCGGGAGCGATGGTTCCAAAGGCCTTGGGCTCAGGACGCTGGACTGCCTCTTAAGCTGTGCCCAGGGGGCTTAGTCGCTGGCTCCGGCAGAGGCACTGCCATGTTAATCGGCTTCGTTACCTCTCTATGATTTGTTCAGCACATTAAGCATCAGTATTCCCCTTGTGAGGAGAAGGCCCATCCCTCACTCTGAAAGCTTTATCTTCCCAAGTCAAACAAATCCAGCCACCGACACGAATGCCCGAGAAGCCGAGGAAACGTGAAAATACAGCATGGCCCAGCCAGTGATCATTTTGGCATAGGGAGATTTTTTTTTTTTAAATGCAGCACAACCAGAATTAAAGCATCCGAACCTTTTGGGTTTGAATACAAGATTACAAAGCACATCTTAATTCAAATGCCATCATTTGGCAGGATAATGATTCACCAAGGCGACAAAAATAGAAACATGCTTGCTTACCTGAAATAAAGGGAATGGTAATCATAGCACAGAATCCATGTGCCTGATGAATCTAGCAGTCTCCAATGCGGGTCTCTAGAATTCAGCCTACAGCAGAAAGTAAAATCTCACATGTGTAATGTCCTTACTAAAAAAGAAGAGCCAAGACAGGACACTCACTGCATCCTCTTCGCTTCTGCCTTAGCTTTCTGTTCTGACACTCACTCACTCGATGGTACCCACAGTCTGTTAGAAAACAGCGTGCTAAATTAAAATAAATAAATAAATAAATCTAAGGGAGCCGCTTGCGGGACAGCTCCATCTCCTGGCCGTAAGTGGAATCACTGTAATTCAAGTTCTTTTGGCAGAACAGCATTCAACAAATAAGATTAAATGGTATATATCATTCAGAATTCTAATGTATTTGACTTCAACTACCTTAATTAGCCACAAATAAAACATAGAAAAGTCATTATTATACTATTAATTCAAAAAATTATAGTTCAACTTTTGAAGGATTTGTTTGTATTACGTTAAAATAAGAATTAAATTATCATGACATTACTAAAATTGCTATATGGAAATAATTGTTACAATTAATCTTACTGTTATTGGTCATCTTTTTGTGGAGAGGTATGTTTTCTTCTGTGTTTAACAGAATAATGACGTAAGATTTCTGAAACATTTCAAAGTGTACAGGCAGTCTGAAATATGACAATTGTGTTGTGCTATAGTGTGAAACTAGGTCTCATTAGGAGGGTAGGAGCAGAATTAAAAATTTTCTGATCGTTAAACAAGTCAGAAAACCAAAGTTTTACTATGTATGTGATCAGTTCAATATGCATTAGGTTACTTACTTAATTTTATACATTTTTTTTTGTGTGTGTGAAATCCTGGGTCATCATCCACTTGAAATAAAAAAAAAAAAAGGTAGGTCTGTGTTTCGTCAACACCAATGTGATTAAGCAGGGTCAGGAATCAGGGCCCAGAACCTGGTGCTGTCCGTGGTCCTGAAACCCAGTTACAGGCTCTCTTGGAGTGTCCTAGGTTTTAAGCTAACTGACATAATTAAAATCTTGGTAAAATGTGATAGAAGTTTTAGTCTTACGAGTTCTGACTTAGGGGTTGGAAAGATGGCTTGGTGATTAAGAGCATTCACCTCTCTTTCAGAGGACCTGAGTTTGATGCCCAGCACTCTTGTCAGGGGGCTTCTAACTTCCTGTAATTCCAGCTCCAGATGATCTGATGCTCTGTTCTAGACTCCGCAGGCACTGCAGTCTTGGTCACAAACTCACATGTGTGCACACATATACATATAACTCAGAAGTTAAAGGTAAGATGTTCCAAATCAGCCTGATAAATAATAGTATCTAAAACGTGATTAGTTGTAGTCATAAAATATACATGTATGTAAATCAAAAGTCGTAATGTTGACGAGTCTAAAAAAATGACTTTAGGTTTCACTGTCTGTGTGCCGAAGTTCTGTTACATAGATTTTGCCATCATCAATTAAGTTTTCTGGTTTTTTTTAAATATGTCTCCTATCTGATATGATCAAATACTGAGCTGCCCCAAACATGAAATACTATTAAAATATTTTAATTATTATTTATACTAAACATGGGATTTTTACAATAACCTCTGTAGTATTTAAATATTTTCATAACAAGCAGGTGTTTCTCCAATACTTTTTAGAGCAAATTTTATTCTTTAGGGGCACATGCCTAACCTGTCTTTGAGCTGTGTGTATCTATAGACATAACATCACAAGCTTTTAAAAATCCAGTGTTCAGTTGACATGGTATTATGTGGTGCAATGGCTAGGATAATTTCTCTAAATTGTGGGTTGTGTCACATGTTTCTCAAAACATCCCACTGGCTACTTGCATCCTTCCCGTTAAAACCAGTGCCTAGCCGTGTGCTCAGAGTGTGGTTCACACCTTTGTCTCTCATCTGAGTTTGGTCTTATCCTTGCTCTCTCTAGTCTGATCTCTTTATAGTAACCTCTATTTGGTCACATCTCTGAGACTGGGTCTTAAATGCATATCTGAAACATGAATTATGCCCAAATATGAATGAATGTACAGAAAAAGGATACGTGCATTATTTTTGTAATTTCATTGTACAAATGCTTCTGTTTTTGTGTTTTAATTTCTATGTTCACCTTAATATGCCTGCATAAAGTGTGAAATCAATGAAGTAAATGGCATTCACTTTCATTAGGCTATCTAAACTATATGTTTGTATCATGCACACACACACACGTGGACACTCATACAGTATCTGCTAAGTGTATTGAATTGATAATGCCTGTCTTGGAACTGAAGTTCTATATTCCTGGGCTGTTTTCAGCAGCATTCTGCCAAATATGGGTAAATTAGCATTATGCAGATTTTACTTCCTGCCTGCACTTTCCTGGAATAAGCAGATTCTGAGGTGACCATTGAACCTTTATTCTCATCTATAACATTTTATCTGTTTTAAGAAAATATGCAAAATATCAACGCTGTTTCCTGTGCTAGGTATTTGTGTGTTTATGCACAACAATTTGTGCATATATACCCATATTTACATACAGAGTCCACCTTTTTCCCCCCTTGGAAATCAGGTTGAGTTTGAGAATGACCTTGCTAGCAGCAATAAGCCCATGACGTGGTTTCCCAGTGACACGGTCCTTCTGTGTTGCTTTGAGTTAACCATAGATACCAGATACTTATTTTTAATATCTTTACTTTCAAAATTATTTTAAGATTAGAAGAAAAACTTTCCTATTTTGCTTCAAACAAATTTTGGCCCTTGATTGAGGCACGCATGCTTTTTTATATTTTCTTTTTACTTACCTACCCATATCAGTCATCTGATACAGAAAACAATGAAACTCCAAGTCTTGTTTATACCTAATGTTGTTTCCCTTTTTTCTTGCCTCGGTTATCCATATGTAAAATATATACATCAAGGAAATAAAAGTGAATGCGAAATTCCCAGCCATGGTTTAATTTATACAGTTTTAGTCACACTGAAGTCTGCTAGCATCTTTTAAATACTTCATTGCCAATTCAGGACAGTTCGAAAAATCTGATTCCATGTCTAAAGCTTCTCCTATATTTATCATTCATTAGAGCATCACAGACCTTCACAATACAAGGAGAAGACTTTTTACAGATTTATTCTATTTTTAATTATGTATCTGCTTGTGTGTCTATGTGTAGATATGTACACATGGATGCAGGTACCAAGGGGGGTCAGAAGAGGGCATCCAATCCCACAGAACTAGGCTTACAGGAGGTTGGAAGCTTCCTGACATGGCTACTGGGAACCAAACTTAGGTCTTCTGTAAAAGCATAAAGTGCTATTAATTCTGAAGTATCCTTCTAGGCCTCAAGGAGGAGCTCTCTCATGCTATGTCCGCAGCCTGCTAATATTGATGAGGTAAGAATCTTACCACACTAGTTGCACTTAGCACAAGTTAGTGACATTTCACGGCGTATGTCCAAATTTGCTCTCTATGTCTGTAGAAGAAGGCATGGTCAAAAGCAGCATGGGGAGGAAGGGTTTATTTCCCCTTCCAGTTCACAGTTCACCATGAAGGGAAGTCATAGCAGGAACCCAAGTCAGGAACCTGAAGGCAGGAGCTGAAGCAGAGACCACCGAGGACCACTGCTTACTGGCTTGCTCTTATGACTGGCCCAGTTGGCTTTCCTATAGAACCTAGGACCGCTTGCATAGATATGACACTACCCACAAGGTGCTGGCCCCTCTCTCAGCAATCAACTGTCAAAAAAGGCCCCACAGACATGTCCCATAAGCCAATTTGATAGACCCAAATCTCCAAGTGAGAGTCTTTCCTTCCCAGTGACTCTAGTTTCTCTGAAAGTATAAAACCTGATCAGCACAGCTGATTATACATGATTTCTCTATTATACATAGAGAGATGAAAAAACAAAAACAGGACAGAAGCTAGGCTAGCAAGATCTTTTAATTTCCATAAACAAAATTTGAAGAAGCAGCATATTTTCCTGTCTTTGAAAGAGAGAATGTTAAAAAAAAAAGTTTATTGTATATTTTTGAGGCGGTAGTGTGGTGCTGAGTAAGCAGTTTGCACAAATTGTGTCATTAAATCTCAAACAGGTCTGTGAAGTAATTTTCATTATAATTATTATTTTTTGTTTAAAAAGCAGGGAGAGAAAGCTAGAAAATGACACACGCTAACCTTCACTCAGGCTCTGGTTTTTGGCACTTGCGTTCCTTCTGGGTACTGCTTGAGACAAAGAAGCAAACTGAGGAAATGATTCCACTGACCTTTAGAATTTCGTTCTCATCTAAGTTATTCATCGGCTTTGTGAGTCAGGAGGGTGAAATGGCAAAGGAAGGTTCTCTTTGCGAACAGCTCTTTTCACTCTGGCCTTTAAGAACAGGTTTGCCAAGGATGGAAGGAGTAGCAGAAAAGGAACCAGAAGGAATGAGGGTGAGAGGAGACTTGGGACGGTCTTACAAGACGATCATATGGGAGACGGGGGAGGGGGGTGTGAAGGAAAAGGAGAAACACAAAACCCATAGAGAACCTCCATCCCAGTTCCTTCCTTTTCTAGAAGTTCCTAAAAGAGAGCAGCGTTTCAGGACTCAGGGGCCACGAGTTCTTACAGTTGCCATAAGCCTCGCAAGCTCCTGTGTGTGGCTCCAGAAATACAGTTCTGCTGGCTGGCAGCTCCCTGCTGTGGATAAGTGAGTACGTTTAGGTTGTCCTGACACTGCTAATTGGGAGGTGTGTTTTTTTCCTGGAGCAAACAACTAAATCTGGCATCGTAAAGACCCAGTCATACAAACTCACATTGGCCGACCCGTACACCACCATAGACCCAGCAAGGCTCACAAATATCCCCCTGGCCAGCAGAGGACTGATTGTCAGGTTTGTCTTCTCTGATCGTTCTTGTGGTCACATTTGACAGTGTTTTTCTAAGCACGTCTTCCTTGTTATTGCTGACAATAGTCATTATGCGCTTTTTTTTTTTTAAAAAAAAAGGCTCACTTGATTAGTGTGCTTTAGGTAAATCTCTGCTTTTGCTTTCTGGCAATTTCGGCTCTCTGTGGTCTAGAGAACACAAGAGAGGAAAAAGTAATCTTGTTGCTAATTGATCTCAACAAAAGCTTCTGGAAGCGTCTCCTTAGGATGAAGAGATGAAATCACAGGCGTTTAGTTCTTCAAGGCCTGAACTGGTTGGTTTGATATGGTTTTTTCTCTTTTTTTCCCTTGGGGTTTTTTTTTTTTCAAGATAAGATTTCTTTGTGTAACAGTCCTAGCTGTCCTGGATCTAGCTCTTGTAGACCAGGCTGGCCTCAAACTCACAGAGATCCACTTGCCTCTGCCTCCTGAGTGCTGGGATTAAAGATGTGCGTCACCACTGCCTGGCATGGTTTTCTTAAGTGGGCCTTCAACTTACCTCCTCATAAGTTAGCTATTGAAGGTATTTTGTTACAGGGACAGAAAGGTCACTAAGACGCGTCTATTTAATCGATCGTTTGTTCTGCTGATTTGATTAAAGTGGGCATCTTCTTGGTCTGAAATTGTTAACACAAAATCCCCATGTAAGAGCAGCCAGTAAATACTAAAGTAGAAATAGTGATTTTGAAATAAAAGAAATAGCTTAAATGGGTCTGTTCCTGGAATAAAATGTCACTATCAAGATATATAGCCACAGATATATACACTGGTACAGGAAAAGGATCTAGGAGGGCCTTGGACAAGCAGGGATGCCTTCAGACTGTGACCAGTTATAATCAATTAGTGACACAGATCAAAGGGTAACCCAGGTCTCAAAGAAGACTTTATTTCTAGTAGAACCTTCTTCTCATCAGAATCAGCATCCTAAATAAATAAAATGGGACAGGGTTTTTCCGAGAAAACAATGTCCTCCCAGTATACTCCCGTCCTACCATCCAGGCCACTAAACAGAGTGGAAGAAAATAGATCTTTTGGATAAGCAAAGGCTTCAAATCTGTTCAAAGATCATATAAAACATTTTGCCTTTCAAAATCAGTAAATGTGACAGGCAGGATGATAAAATTAATAGCATCACATCAATGACCAGGATAGTGGCATTTCAAATGCATTTTAATAAATAAAGACTGCCTGAAGATCTAAGAGTAAAACAGTCCCACCGCTCAGCCTTACAAAAAAGATCATGGTAACACACACCTTTAATCCCAGCAGCCTTACTAGTTGCCATAGAAATTGCATGGTGCACACCTTTAATCCCAACCCTAGAGAGGACTAAAGATGAGGGGAGACAGCTCTCACATACAGTCTTATTCTGAGACTCCTAGAGGAAGGATTGCTATTGTAGACTGAGGTCAAGGTAAGAACCAGTGGCTGGCTGTTTTGCTTTCCTGATCTTCAGGTTGGACCCCAATTTCTGACCCTGAATTTTTATTAATTGTGCTTCAGACCAGAAAGTGATAGAATGACAAGATGTGTGGACACATGTACAAGCATCCCTCGTGCTGCCAGGGCTGAGCTTCACTTCCCCATACATGAGGACTTGAGTTTGGATTCTAAGAACCCACATAAAAGTCAGATATGGTGGAATACACCTATAATCCAAAAACGGTAGAGACAGGTGGATCCTCTTCCTCAGTCGCTAGTCAATCTAAAAATAAATCTTGAACCCAAAGCTCAGTGAGGGACCATGTCTCTAAAAAAATAGAAGTCTATGATAGAGGAAGATTCCCCAATTCAACCTCTGGCATGCCCATGTTCAGTAACAGGGTAGTGCGCCTGCATACTCATATGTATATATACACATATACCACACACATATATGTACAGTACATACTAAAGGTAAAAGGATAATGACCAGAAATATCCTAAACCACGGTTACAGCAAAGTCCAAAGCTATATTACGAAATATAAATGAAGATGGTGGCAAGTCGAGAATACAAGATAGCAATTTTGAAATTCAAATTGAATTGACACTGAGAACTAGAGTTTTAATGATGAGGTCGTGTGTTGGGGAAGTGGAGCACACACATGCACACACACACACACACACGCATACACACAAAACACTTGAATATATGAAAATGCTGGACAATGAAAGATAATAACTGAACATTTTTTAAGATATATGTATATATATACATATAGACAGTAGGACAGTGGGAGATTCAGAGAGGTTGCTTCTGGTTCACAATGGTTCTGATTGTTGTTACTATAACTCTCTGTACAGCGCAAGAGAATTTCCATTATATCTCTGTGAGTGGACAGCTGCCTTGGAAGACAGAAATCTCCCAGGATTTTCAAGAATTTGAACACCAGTCAGAGGTGTGCTAAAATGATTTCTAAATGAGAGCTAGGTGGCTCCTATGTCTACTTTCTGTTTTCTTTCAGGAGCTAAGGTACCCCTTTTCTTTTACCTTTAGATATCTGTTTTTTTAGATTCCACAACTTTTGGACTTTGAGACTTGATTTCGTGGTCTACCCTATTATCAAACCTCTGACCTCATACTAAGATCTTATACTGTTGGCTTCTCTAGTCCATAACCCAAGTCATGCTAACCTTCCTTAGTTATCCAACTTGAAGATGGCTTGCCAGGAGCTCCTCTGCTTCCACCTTTTGTGAGTCACTTCTCATAATAAACCTTAAGCCAGGATGGATGTTTATTATCTGCCTTTTACTTATCATCTGTTTAAATTTATCTCCCCTCTCTCTCTATCATCTATAGCTATCTGTTATCTACATATCCACCACCAATCACCACCTTTCATCTCCCCTCCCTCTCCTCCTCTTTCCCTCCCTCAATTTTTGTCTCTCATCAGTTACATTATTTTAAATAGAATTTTGATGATTAAAAAAATAAAACAAGGAAGTATAACACAGCTGGAACACATGAGTTTCTATCTAGGAGTTTTATAGACTGTGGCTTAGGTTAATGATTAAGAAAAATAATTGAGTATCAGGAGCCAGATTGACTTGAATTCTTTTAACCTTAATGTTGGGAGATGTCCCAGGTTTTGGTGTGCATGGATAGCTAAAACAAAGTTTTGAAAATAACTTAAAGTTAGACTAAGATGTTTTTGTTAAATAGCTTTGAGGTGAAAACACAAGAAGACAATCTTAAGTTTTAGAAAGCCACATAGTTGAGTGAGGAACCTGTTAGGTCAGGGAACGAGAACAAAGCAGCCCAATTATCGTTAGCTGATGTGCCTTTCTTACCAGGATTGATTGATGACCAAAGGTGATGATTAATTCCTTATACCCATTTCTGCTCTCAATCTCCTGATATTAAAAAAAATCCCACTATTGATGAGCAGGTATGTACCCTAAAGATTTAAAGTAAAGATGACTGATTCTTTTTCATATATAAATATTTAGGTTTCTGGTTTCTTTAAGACTCCTTATACGATTACCTATCAAGATAAGTAATAAAGTGATTGATCCTTTCTTTGTAACCACAAAACACAGCTGGCCAGAAAAAGAACTGGCTGAGAAGAATACTTTCCTTGCTTACACAGTTAATCTATAACAAATTGCTTGGGTATGAGTGTGAGTTCTTGGGGATAATTTGCTTTTCACCTGTCATATATAAAATGTTTAATTGTGTAAGAGATATGGAAAACATGCTCTTTTTTGCTTGTGTTCACTGTAATCATTCACTTGAAAAATAGAATGTAGCCACATTTTCATTTTTATATTGCCGGAAAGAATTTGCTGGGGTATATGAGCTGTTAGAGAAAGAATAAAGATAGAAGGAGAAGAAAGACATCAAGAATGAGAGAATAAGGAAGAACAAAGATAGTCTTAGAAGGAAGACATCAAGAATAACGATAGAGTTAGAAGGAAAAATCAAGAGAGACAGAAGGGACATCTCTGAATAGAGATTAAAAAAAAAGAGAATACAGACTATAGAACCAAAACACAAAAGAAAAATAAAGAAAAGTTCTGAGGGAAACCATCAAGAGAATAAGTGAGTATCTTTTCCCTTACCACCTCAGATAAAGAAGCCATAGTATGTCGGCTCCATGGATTCCTTTTGAGCCCTGTGCTGTTGGAGGCTGGTCCCTTAGGCAACAAAATGCGTGTATTGGTATAACATGCTATATCTACTAGTGTAAATATCAAACAAAATGAGAAAAATAATAAAAATAAGAACTTTGAGCATAACAAATAAATTTGCAAGCTGCATAGTATAACAATGAAAACCAGAAAACACCCAAGCTCAAAAAGGATAAAATATTACTTTCGTTGGGGAGAAGAGACTACTAAGATAGGTTCAGTTTCTTGAGGTTGTCTGGGGCCTGTTTTCTGACTCTTCCTTCCTCGTATGTTGTCCTCAATTTTATATTTGGGGTTACCTGGCATTCAACCCCATACCCTGGCCAATGGGAAGAAGAGAGAATTGCAGAGCAAGCAATCAACTGAAAACTTATTTGTTCCTGGAATATGCTTCAGGTCTTTAAAGGACTAACATGAATTGTGGAAATTTTTTTAGCAGAGATCCGTCTTTAAGAAGCCATTTCCCCTCTTTGAACTATCTCTGGAGACTAATGTTTTACAGCATGCTGTATTGGAAACATTGATCTGTTGAGCTGCTCTGGTTATAAAGGGAGCAGCCAATGTAGCTCAGCTGCCCTGAAAAGGATGCAGGGATCTACAGCTGTCTCTGTCACCTCAAGCATGGTCAGAATACTTCGTGAATTTATAGCCATGAGTCCCAAATGAATAATAATAAAAAAAGGTGAATCCATATGACTTCAGTGAACAGATCTCATAGCGCCCAAATGTGTGTGTTTGAAAACAAGCATTAAGAAGCCTTCTCCAATTGAACGTTGGAAAGAAGGAAGATTCTTCACCCACACATTAAAAAAAAAAATTCCCAAGCTACATCAGTATTTTTAACACTTGTTAGTAGTCATCCATGCTCGTAAGTTTAGAACAGGGCACCAGCACAGAGAGCCTAAAATACAGGAGTGGGAGTTGTGCCTTTGGGACAAACAGAATGGCAATTGTGCTCCTCGACACGGCAAGCTCAGGTTTCCCCGGTGTGCCCGTGCGCAGGCTCCTGCTCATCTGCTCCCGACGCTTCTCTGTCTTTCCTCTCCAACTAGCTCCACATGGGAAGGGCCTTTTGAGTGTAAAGAGCACCGTGTTTGATCCAAGCCAATATTGATCCGACGCCTCATATCCAATGGGCTAGTTAATAGTTGTAGACACTTTTTTTAAATTTATTTATTTATTAAATATTTCTGTCTCTTCCCCGCCACCGCCTTCCACTTCCCTCTCCCTCCCCTAATTAAGCCCCCCCCCCTCAGCCCGAAAAGCAATCAGGGTTCCCTGCCCTGTGGGAAGTCCAAGGAACCCCCACCTCCATCCAGGTCTAGTAAGTTGAGCATCCAAACTGCCTAGGCTCCCACAAAGCCAGTGCGTGCAGTAGAATCAGAAACCCATTGCCATTGTTCTTGAGTTCTCAGTAGTCCTCATTGTCCACTATCGTATTTTAAAGACTTCTCCTATATTAGCCCCAATCCCACTCACTTTCCTCCAGCGTGGCTTCTTTGAGAGAGGAAAAGATGTTTCCAGTTGGCAAGTTGGAAACTGCACTCTGGATAGGATGATGGGACTGGTTCTCCACCGGCAGCTGCAAATTTGGGGGGAGAAAAAAACTGCGCTGTGTGCTAACCACTAATAACTAGACTCCCAATAATTTATTTTATCTTATTTTATACATATGGGTGTTTCTTTTGCATGTGGATCTGTGCACTAGGTACATGCCTGCTGTCTGTGTAGGTGAGAAGAAGGTGTTAGATACCCTGGGTCTGAGAGCCACCATTTGGGTGCTGGGAGTCAAACCTGTGTCCTCGGGAAAGCAGCCAGTGCTCTTAATGGCTGAGCTATCCTTTCATTCTTCAGAATAATTTTTATTAAGTAAAGAACTAATCACAGGTGTCCCTTCTAAAAGCCATTCTGTAACTCATTTTTGTCCAAGGGTATGGGCTTAGCAATGCACTTTGGGAGAACATTTTTATTTTCTTGGTCTTTGCTGAGAGACCCTTACCTCATCTCCACAATGCTTCCTTAGCTTAAAGATGGGTGAATCCTTCTTGTTACAACAACAATTTTCACACACACACACCCCTCTCTGTCCTCTGAAACATTTTTTTTCATTTCTTTTCTTTCATGTCTTTTTTTTTCCAGCGTCATCCATTTAGCAAGCTCTGAAGATTTGCCACAACCACCTAAAAGCCAAGTCACTTGGCACACAGTACGATCGATCCTCTCTCCTCTAGACGCACAAGGATGCCACGAGAATCCACCACATGAAGGGTGCTTGCAGGGATATTTCTGAAATCGTCAACTGCTTTGGGCTTGTCTTGGCATTATTGCCAGGAAGAGTCTGACAACAGTGGCTAGAGGGCTCAACTTGCTTGTCTTTTCTCCCGCTGGCATGGAGGTAAGGCCCTGTCACAGTGAGTTATCACTATTTATTTAATTCTGTCCCTGCAGCACCTCCCCCGTTTTACTCAATCTCTGTGAAAGCAAAAGGCGAACTGCTTGTCAGAAGAGTCCCAGCTGGGCTGCAAGTGTGAGTGTGGGTGCCGAACGAAGTATTATTAACACTGTGGGCAGCAGCAAAGGATCAGAGCGGCACCAGGAATAGCTTCCCGGCTCTCCTTTCCTCTCTTTGCCCCGCCAGTAAGGTGTTGTGTTAACCCGGAGACACAGGAACAAACCGTCTCTCACTGTTCCTGTCTCGTCATGTGCCTGAGCTTAGCCACATCAGTGTGTTCTATGCAGGCTTCCCCAGGGGAAGCAAGTCACCTTGGGGTGGATGAGAAGGCAACCCAACCGAATGGCCAAATAGGACAAATTTTATAGCGTGAGTAGGCATAATAAGCTTCCGGGGTTACCAGAAAGAAAGAGATCAAAACCCGACTTCCCTAATAAAGAAAACAACACCCCATAGTTGTTAGCGTACTTCTAGAAATGTCCAGTGCAAACTCCTTGATATGTTCGCTGAATTCGCCACTTGACTAACCGGAACTAGCTTGCAGTCTTGGGGGAAAAGCCACAACATGGTGTAGGTCACCAACAAACTTTCCCCTGCCTGTTCTTGCCCTCTATCTTGTCCAAATCTCAGGGTTTTAGTTGTCAGCACCATCTCTGGAGCCCCTGTCTAAGTCTTAAATAAACTTGATGTTCAGGAAAATAAACCTTGACCGTATTTTTAAGTATGACTTTGCATATTGCTTTTCTTTCAAAGAAGTTTGACAGTCTAATAGTTTCAATTCTATGGCATTCAGTGGCAAAGTTAATTATGAATTAAACGTATTCTAATTGTAATGTACTTCCTATGCCATTATTTTCATTACTGTGTATTTAAAATTTGCTAATTTTATGGTCTTATGAAAAATAAAGATTTTTTTTAATGAAGACAAGAGGTGACCTTAAGTCTCATTCTCATACTTAGTATAGTTATTACAGATACATATTGCCAAGTTGCACATTGATTCTGAAGACGGCACTAAACCCTGATAAAAGAAACATCTGTTGAACAGTTTTGACCAGATTGCATAAGGTACCTATATTTCAAAGACTTTTTAAGAAGCCTCTTCCCTTCTTCCCCTTCCTTCATTCCTTCTTCTCTTCCTCTTTCCTTTTTTCTTTTTATGAGTCAAGGCCTGGTTATGCAGCAAGCCCACCTTCTTCAAGGCTTGGATTATAAGCACATGACACGGCAACTGGCCACAGAAGCTTCCATCTTTTAAGCAGAGTGACAGAAACAGTTTTATCTCCCGTGGCAGGTTAGCAAGCCTCATAGAGAAGGAGCAGGCAGGATATCGGAACTCAGCTGCTGCTCGGAAGTACTTCTTAGAGTTAATGGGACAAGCCTGCGTGGGGAACTAAAAACCTGGAAAAAAAATCCTCAGAAAGGTAAAAACGACTCCCATCTTCTTGCTTTCTTTTAGTTGGTCTTTGGGGACACCCATATGAGCTCCTTGGGTGAAAGTATTCTGATCTGTTTTGACATGAAAAAAAAAAAACGCACGCTGATTTTCTTTGAACTTTATCACCAACAAAATTGCCCAACCCTCTTCAGTGGGGTCTACACTGGCCCAGCATCAACTAGTGGGAAACATGAGAAAGCAGGGTGGCTAAAAACAGCAAGGGAGGCAGCAATCCCAGTGCGTCTCCCAGGGTGAAGAAGTAATTTAATGCTGCTCTTTTATAACGGGCACAAGCAAATAGTTTTCATTCATGCTTTAATTAATCAGATTAACGTAAGCACTAGTTGCAGGGAATGAGTGTTTGTCTTTTCCATTTGCCTGGGTTATGAGTTGCTTATTGGGAAGTCAGCTCCGTTTCAGATGGCTTAAAGGAACAATCCTGCTTATTCAAGCATACGGACAGAGCTGGTTCCAGTAAGTAATATCTCTGTGTCTCAGACTATGGCTCAGAGGTATCTGTAGAGAAAATACCATTTCTGTCAAATCAGGCAGGAACATTTGTCCCAAAGAGATGAAGCAAAAAGACAATTTCCTTTGAGGCCCAGCTGGATGAACTTAGTGACTATATCCTTACGCCACATTAGTCTTTCTGCTAAGACGCCCCATTCCCACCTGCCTCTTCTCTTTCTGGTCCTATTCCTGACTATCTTACTGCATATTGCTTTTCTTAGCTATACAATACATTTTACCTGATGAAGGTTAATATTCAGGAGGATGCCTATATGTTTTTCTTTGGGTTCACCTTCTTATTTAGCTTCTCTACGATCGCGAATTATAGGCTCAATGTCCTTTATTTATGGCTAGAAACGAAATATGAGTGAGTACATCCCATGTTCCTCTTTTTGGGTCTGGCTTACCTCACTCAGGATAGTGTTTTCTATTTCCATGCATTTGTATGCAAAATTCAAGAAGTCCTTGTTTTTTAAAGAAGACAGAGACAGAGACCCACATTGGAGCACTGGACTGAAATCTCAAGGTCCAAATCAGGAGCAGAAGGAGAGAGAACACGAGCAAGGAACTCAGGACCACGAGGGGTGCACCCACACACTGAGACAATGGGGATGTTCTATCGGGAACCCACCAAGGCCAGCTGGCCTGGGTCTGAAAAAGCACAGGATAAAACCGGACTTGCTGAACATAACGGACAATGAGGACTACTGAGAACTCAAGAACAATGGCAATGGGCTTTTGATCCTACTGCACGTACTGGCTTTGGGGGAGCCTAGGCAGTTTGGATGCTCACCTTACTAGACCTGGATGGAGGTGGGTGGTCCTTGGACTTCCCACAGGTCAGGGAACCCTGATTGCTTTTCGAGCTGATGAGGGAGGGGGACTTGATCAGGGGAGGGGGAGGGAAATGGGAGGCGGTGGCGGGGAGGAGGCAGAAATCTTTAATAAATAAATAAATTAAAAAAAATAAACTGTTACATTAAACTGTGAAAAAAAACCCAAAAAAAACCCCATTTTACCTTGATTCTGACACGTACAGAATAGACTAATTCTTTAATGTGTGTGTAGACTAGGAGAGTATGAATTAGGAACAGGAGAAATCTTGGCCCAGATATGTACTACTTCTGTGCCTCGGAGAGCTTTGGTTCATATTCCTTGTGTCAGGTGACATGGCAGGGACATGTGACAATCCCCGTTGTGAAGAACTGGTGAAGGATGAAGTAGAGTGCCCAGAGCAGATGAACATTGACCAAGTGTGGCGTGGAAGCTCTGTGGATGATAGCCTAGATTGAAGCGCGATTAACAAAAACTCAGAGAGAGAAACTGGGGTTCAACCCAAAGACCAGAAAAGCAAAGTAGCCAGTCACTGGCTCCTACCTCGACCTCAGTCTGAAAAAGGCAATCCTGCCTGCAGGGAATCTTAGAATGAGACTGTGTTTGAGATCTGTCTTCTCTCTCCAGCTTTATAATCCTCTCTAGTTCTGGATTAAACGTGTGCCCCGCTGGGATTAAAGGTAGGGGTAATCTATACACATTCACTCCAACATATGCATACAGATACAGATATAAATGTAGTCTGTCTTTCTACACGTATATTTGTGTGCACACACGCTCATGCACACACACACACACACACACACAAAGAGACAAAAAAAAACCAACAATAAGGTCTTTAAATCAGAGACAAAAGAATGTTTGTGGTAGATAGGCTGTAGACACACTGTTTCTATCCACCTGCCTCGCTTTATAGTGTGAAATTCTCATCCTGGACATGGGATCTTTGAAGACAGAGCACTCATTGATACCTTTATGAAAGAGACATCAGAGAGCTCACACACCACTAATGTCATGTAAAGTCATGGACCCTCCCTGGGCAAATACTTCCACTTCTTGCTCTTGGACTTCCAGTGTTCTGGCGTCAGGAACAAATTCCTGTAGCACACGTGATGCCTGCTGTTACTATAACAGCACACTCCAAGCACAGTTGGAGAAAATGATTCTCTTCCACAAAGGTGGCTGTGTATATGAGAATTGAAAGAGCAAAGTCAGCTCCTACCTCTATGAAGAAACACTGAAGCGAGACCACAGACCTAGATAGAAGAACTAAAGTTCAACAACGGACAGAAGAAGACACAGCAAACTTCTGTTAACTACTTTCCTAGGTGGAACAACACACAAGTGGCAAAAGAAAAATAGATTGATTAGATTTTGTGAGAATGGGACCCCTTTTTCCTTCAAAGAAGGACAAAGAAAGTAAATAGGGCACCCAGAGGAGGATGGCCTTCAGAAACTAAAGAACTGACCAGAGATTTGTGTTCAGAACAAATAAAGAGTTTTTACATATAATTTAAAAAACAGCTTAACTATTTAAAATGGGCAAATTGAAGTATTTCAATAGATATTTATTTAAGGAAAATATAAAAGTGACCATTAAATGTAAGAAGAAGGACAATGTTAATCATTAGATGTTGGAGTTTGAAAAAGGCATTCTCCATATTCTAGGACATTTGAATACTCCTCGGGCTCTACATGGTGGTGCTGTTTGGGAGGGAGAGGTGGTGTGACCTTGGGGAAGAAGTGGTCACTGGATTAGGCTTGAGGCTTCAAAGTTCCTACCATCCCCAGTTTGATCTCTCGGCTTCATGTTTGTGTTCCAGATGTGAGCTCTCAAGCTTCCAGCCCTAGCCACCGTGCCTCTGCATGGCCATGCTTCTCCATCACGATGGCTTTGGACTCTCATCCTTCTGGAACCAGAAGCCCAAATATAACCTTTCTTCTAGAAGTTGTCGTGGCCATTGAAATGTAACTAATACATTATAAAATGCCCAACTAAAAGGCTAAACTACCCCCGCACACACTAAGATGTTTGTAATTATAAAGCTTAAACAATATATAAAAACAAGTATTAGTAATGATATGGAGAAATTGTAATAAACCTGTGTGACCTTGTTGAAAAATTAGGCAACTTTTCCAAAAGGCTAAGCATAGAGTTAATATGTGACACAGCAATTCCACTCCTGGCTGTATGCCCACGAGGACTCATCCATAGAAGAACTTGTAAACAAATACTGGTAGTCGTATTCAGAATAGACAAGAAGACGTAGTCTAAGTGTTTATCAACTGATAAATGAGAAAGTGGAATCTGGTATGTCTACACAATGGAATATCATTCAATGGTTTTAAAAGGGGGTCAGAGGGGGTGGACAAGTGGGTAAAGTACTTGCTACATAGCCATGAAAACCTGAGTTCAGATGGTCAACATCCACATAAACAAACAAGCCAACAACAACAAACGGGGTGCCGTGGCAGCTTGACTATATTCCTAGTTCTCTGGAGGCAGAGAGAGGGGATCCTTGGAACAAACCAGCTAACTAGATTAACCAGGCTTGCTAGAGTAGTTAAACCAGTAAGGTTCAGTTAGAGATTCTTCCTCAGTAAATAAAGTGGACAAAGAAAAACTTTTGGCATTCATCATGCATGTATACATGCATGGGCTGACACATGAACACACACCCCCATACATACACAATATGGACTAATTATCACATCACATTATGAATGAACTTGAAATTATTTTGCTAAGTGGAAGAAGCTATTCACAAAATACCACAACGTATCAAATTGACTCAACTCATTTGAAACATGCAGAAGAGATAAACTGATTGAGATACAAAGTAAATGGATGGTTGTTAGGGATGAGCTAGAGAAGAAAGCTGGGGAAATGGAAAAGAACTTAAAACAATTAACAAGGGGTTTTCTCACTCAGGTGATTGAAATGTGAAGTGGATTGTAGTGATGACCACAACAAAATCCATGAATAAATAAAGAATTTCAGTGTATACTTTAAAATTTTGTGCTATCAAAATCATATCAAATTAAAGTTGTCAAAAATAAAATCAGGCAGGTGACTGGTGGCGGTGTACGCCTTTAATCCTAGCACTCAGGAGGCGGAGGAAAGGCAGATCTCTGTGAGTTCGAGGCCAGTCTAGTCTGTAGAGTGAGTTCCAGGACAGCCAAGGTTACACAGAGGAAACCCTGTCTGGAAATAAATAATTAAACATGTTTAGAAAGTAAAACATGTAAGCGCTAAATTTTAACTTCTGGAGTGGGTGAAAAGATCTGAAAATGAAAGATCATAGGAACAGGAGAAAAATCATTGTCTTTGGTTTCTATTGCCATGACTAAAAGAAACTTGGGGAAGAAATGGTTGATTTCACATTACAGCTTTTAAGTCCATCTCTGGAATCAGGAACGGAAACACAAGCAATGAAGCTGCCTTCAGGCTTGTTCCTTGTGGCTTTCTGAACTTGCTTTTTTAAAGCACTCAAGACCACCAGCCGAGAGGCGGTACCTCCATAAGAGGCTGAGCTCCCCCACACCAATAACTAATTGAGAAAATGTCCTACAGGCTTCCCTCCAGCCCAATCTTATGTAAGCATTTTCTTAATTGAGTTTTTCTCTATCAGGTAACTCTATCTTGTGTCAAGTTGACATAAAACACAGTCATTAAGATGAATGGAGTCACCAAAGCCATCAGGGAGGAGAATTACATAGAACGATGAGTCAAGAGCACAAAATAATACAACAACGTCATCTAACATAAGGGTAAAAATATGACCTTGTGCTTGGTAACTGTAGCACTTTGGCAACGCAAGGGAAATTGGTTTCTGGAGACAGGAGAGATGGGATCAAATTGCAATAATCAAGGATTAAGCAAGAGCTATATCAATGACTCATTTTGCTTTGCGTCCCCTGGCAATTTGTCTAGGTACTCAGGCCAAAGACAACGTCTGTCTAATGGGTCTAACGTTTTGACATTGGGATATGACCTTGTTATATACAAAAGTCCTATTCCGGATTCATTCAAAGTTACAGAACAACGCAAAAAACTTCTCTTGATGATTTTTAAAGGTTGATTTTTGTGTTGGACTACATTTTTAGCTAACTTGGAGTACATGCAATCCTTGTGCTATAGGGTTGACGACACCTGTGAGTCTGAACAACTTTTACTTTTCTTTCCATTGTTCCTAAGCTTAATTAATAATATTGTGCTCTTCCTGTACCATTCCCTAGTGGCAAGAATTCAAAGGTCTCTTACTGTGTTAGCTCCCAGTTCCTATTCACCATCCTCAAACTGGAACTGATCTTAAATCTTGGATCTAAATGGGCCCATATTATACATTTTTAATACTATACCTAAGAAAGTTATTACACAGAAGACTTTCAAATTCTCGTAAGTAAAGCACACAGATTTTTGTCTGTCTCCACTATGTAAACTTTCAATGGGAAATGAACCTGCTGATTTTTCAATGGACTATCAAATACCCCATAAGTACTGTTCACTTTTTTGTGTTACTTGAAATAAAGGAAATAAAGGCATTTTGTTAAAAACAATCATTTGACCAAAAGCATGTAGGTATATTTCTGGGCTCCAAACTCTAATTTTTTTTTAATGTAACTTTTTATTGATTCTTTTTGGATTTCACATCATGTATTTCAATCACACTCATTTCCCTGTCCCTTCCCATCCGCCCTCTACCCTTGCAGCCCTCCCCAGGTTAAATAAAAAAAATAAATAAAATTTAAAAGAAAAGAAACATCTCGTGGAACTTGTAATGTGACACAGTCCTTTAGTGCATATATTGTTATTTGCAAGTGTTAGTTGCATTGAGTCACTGGTTTGGTTTGAGGTTTCTGACTTTTGCTACATCATCAATACTGGGCTGTTGTAGAATATTAGTTGAAGATGTGTTACATTAGTTTATGCTGTGGAACATTTGTTTAATGATGCAGAGATGTGTTGCATTTTCTTGTTGTTATTGCATTTGTTTAACTCTGTGAAGCTGTGTTACTTTGCCTGTCTTTAACATCTGATTGGTCTAATAAGGAGCTGAACAGCCAATAGCTAGGCAAGAGAAAGAATATGTGGGGCTGGCAGGCAGAGAGAATAAATAGGAAAAATCTTGGAAGGAACAAAAAAGGAGGAACAAGAGAGATCAAGGAGCGAGAAAATAAAGGGCCAGCCACGAAATTAGAGTGAAAATAATGTTATAGAAGTAAGAAAAGGAAAAAGCCCAGAAGCAAAAAGTAGATGGCATAAGTTTTTTTAAGTTAAAAAAAAAAAAGCTGGCTAGAAACAAGCCAAGCTAAGGCTGGGCATTTATAAGTAATTATAAAACTCTGTGTATTTATAGGTGGCAGGCCTACCCAAAAAGCTAAAGAGAGCAAAACAGCCAACTACACTGGGCTCTCACTGGGTCTCCTCTTGGATCCTGTTGCTGACCTGTGTTGTGAAGATCTATAACTTTGGGTCTTCAGGACCAACCTTTTCAAGTGCTCCAACAGATCACAGATTGGGTGGATGATGAGATGGTGCAACACACCTCGCTCAGGGTCAGGGTGGTTGCTTCTATTTTATTGACACATTCATCTTTCCTTCTGCCGGCTGCCATTCTGTCTTGATTACTATAGCTTACTGGTAAATCCTAAAAACAGAAAAACCCAATAAGACTTGGTTTAAAGTTTTGATGGAAACAAAAGAGCCTTGGATATTTTGCCCTTTAGCCATTTGCTCATTTATTAACTTTTTGACTTTGTTTTTTGTTTTTTTTTTCGAGACAGGGTTTCTCTGTATCTTTGGAGTCTTTATCTTTGGAGTCTGTCGTGAAACTAGCTCTTGTAGATCAGGCTGGTCTCAAACTCACAGAGATCCACCTGCCTCTGCCTACCACGGACCAGCCCAAGCGCCGGCCCAACCATTTGTTTATTTATTATTTTTTCATGTGTATGATGTCTGTGTGCACGTGCCTGCCACAGTGTGCGAAGAGATCAGAGGGCAACTTTGTAGAGTAGCTCTTTCTTTCCATCTTTATGTGGTTTCTGGGGATAGAAGTATTCTGTCAGACTCATACAACAATGCTTTACCTGCTGAGCCATCTCCCCAGTCTCTGAGAATATTTTGGAAACTTTCTCATTTGAAGGTTGAAGAAAGAAACATTATTTTTTTCTTCCTAATGGTTTTTTAAGATTCACGGGAGACAGATCATCTAGGGAGATGGTTTAGGAGGTTCACCTCTACCTGCAATCAACAAAGGAGCTACTGCACACCTGTCTTCCCCATGACTTGAAATCTTTCAAGGAAAGAAGTGCACTATAAATATTGCCCACTTTCTCTTGTTCCTAGAAATCATTAAAAGAGAGTAACATATGGGAAGTATGGTAGGATCCAGTCCCTCAAGCCTGGCTCTGAGAAGGGTAGTTATGTTGCCTCAGAGTGCTGTATGAAGCTGCTTGTTTGTTTTCCCCAGCCTCCCACACTCCCGAAATAATCACACAAAAACTATATTATTTAAATTACTGCTTGGCTCATTAGCTCTAGCTTTTTATTGGCTAACTCTTACATCTTAATTTAACCCATTTCCATTAATCTGTGCATCACCACAAGGTCATGGCCTACCAGCAAAGTTTCAGCGTGTCTGTCCCTGGCGGCGGCTCCATGGCTTCTCTACTCCCTGCCTTCTTTCTCCCAGCATTCAGTTTAGTTTTCCTCGCCTAACTCTGTTCTGCCCTGCTCTGCTCTAGGCTCAAGACAGTTTATTTATTAACCAATGGTATTCACAGCATATAGAAGGGAATCCCACATCATCAGAGGGCTTTGGGTGAAGAAGAATATGGCAAAGGATGAGGAAGTCATCGAAGCTTTGTTTTAACCTCAGAAAATGCAATATGCAGTGAAGAAAATTTCACAACAGAATAGACTTCAAAATATTTCAGTTGCTGGGGACAAAGAGTCAACTTTTTTTTTTAAATGAAGAGATGACAACACAATGGTTTAAATATAGGCCTATGGCTTTGAGTAAAATATTTCATTTGAGTAAAATGAAATATTCAATTTAAAATGGGGTGACTTAGCCAGGCAGTGGTGGTGCACACCTTTAATCCCAGCACTCAAGGGGCAGAGGCAGGCAGATTTGTGAGTTTAAGGCCAATCTGGTCTACAGTGCAAGTTCCAGGACAGCTAGGTCTGTCCAAAGAAAAGCCCTGTCTTAAACAACAATGACAAAAAAGCTGGCACGAATTAGGCTTAATAAAATTACATCATAAAAATAAAATATATGGTTATGGATAATTAACACAAATATCAACTAAGACTTTTACAGACCATCCCCTATCCACTCACTATTCATGCAACGTTAATTTTCCTTGGTTGATGAGATGGGAGTTACTGGGGAATATTCTAGATGAAAGAATAAATGGGAAACGATCACAAAAAAACTATAAATTCTGGTAAGATACCTGAGTAGGTAGAAGTGCTTGCTCCCAAACCTGATGATCTGAACTTGACATACAAAGTTCATTTCATAGGAAGAAGAGAGCAGACCCCACAAGTTGTCCTCTAACTTCTACATGCATGGTGTAGTATGTACAAGTCCACACAAACAATAAATAAATAAATGTACAAAATTAGAAATTACAGGTTCTAGAAATTTCTATTGAAATTTTAAACGCAAGTATTGTAAGACATTGGAAAACTCATTATGTGAGAGCATCATTACTGATATTGCCTGAACTTGGGATAAAGAGAGGCATTTCCACTTCCCCTGCATATTTAACATCCACAGACACTTTTATTATGGCCACAGTCCTTTAAGGAAGCCATTTCTAGGAAGGGCATTTCCTGAGGACTTCCAATGTCATCCTAAGATGCCATGTCTTCATCACTGTCTCCTTCCAGGATTGTCTTATGGCATTTGATAACCTTGAAGCCTTGTGGTCATCCCCTCGCCTTCTAATGTCCAGTCCATAGTAATTCTTTAAAGAATTTCATCAAGTTCTCCCTTCCTACCATAGGAGTGATGTTCATTCACACTGTCTCCAATTTCAGACAACTCATGAGTAACTTCCACTTGGTCAGAATCTATTTCCTTTGTTTGCCAAGATTGGTTCACGTTTGGACATAAATCCCAACCCAAGACAAAGGGTCAGAAAAGCAGCCCATTGGCACAGCTCCAGTGAGGTGTGCTCTCCTTTCAATGGACTAGGCCTATAAAGACTTGAACTTGAAGCTCCTGCCAACCACCTTGAGTCAGAGAGGCGGGCATGTCTAGGATGCTTTCAGTAGTAGCGAAAGGAAGCGGGACAGATAGAAAAGCCCTGACTTGTTGATGTCAGGAGTCAAATGTCAAGGCCTGGATGGCATTCTAATTCTATGCCATTGTTCCTGAGACATATGCCTCTGGGTAACCAGGAATAGAGTGGGCAGTCTTTCCAGCAGGAAGCCACAGCCCCGTATATGAATTAATAAATCATAAGTTGAGGTTGGCTAACAAATGTCTTTTCATTCCAAGTGATGTGGATTATTAATGTAATTGATCAGACTTTGAGGAAACCACATAAATGAAACAGCATAATATTAAACACGGACACACACACACAGACACACACACGCACACGCACACACACACTCCTTTTATTCTCCAAGTGCTCAGGGAAACACTAGCAGATCAGTGATGACAATGGGAAGGCAGTTTCAATCTTAGCACCTGAGATTCTTTTCAGTTACAAATAAGGCTTATTAATCATGTCAATCATGCCTCATTTCATTTTAATTTTTCTGATCCACATGGGGCTTTGCTTCTGGTGATTCCTAGGTCACACCATAGCAGATGAACCGGGCTTCTAGGAAAATGACTTCGATCTTACTTCTCGCTGTTTTGCGTATTTACAGCATCATGGAAGCATCCTGCAGGTACAATGTGCGGCCTAATTACAACGCCCTGAATGTGTGAAAGTGACACCGTCGAAATCTCTGCTCTTCACCCCATGCTTTTCCTTCATGTTTGGGATTTAACAGCAACTCTGGAATTGAACCGGGGTTCTGTGAGGCTAAGTGCATGCGCCCACCTGATTGGACCTCAGGGTGCCCGGTGTTGGGTTGAGCATTATTTGTGAGTGTGTCTGTGAGTGAAGATAACTCTGGATAACATTAGCATTTGAACTGGGAGAGCAAAGCAGTTGTGCTTTCTTATGCAGGTGCCCCCCCCCCTTGTTCATTAACGACTGTGTTAAACAGAAACTGAGTAAGAAAGATTTTGACTTTGCCTAAATATCTAAGGGGTGGGGCTCCTTTCCTGTTTCTGGACTAGAATCTGTGGGATTCCTGAGTCTCCAGCTTGTCCACTGCTGTCCCTCTGGAGCCTCCGCCTCCATAATTGCACAAACTAGTTCCTGCTGGTCAGTATATCAGCTGTTCTTCTGTCTGTCTGCTTTTTGACCTTTTGATCTATTTTTTCTATAGCCACTCATTATCTATCATCTATCTATCTATCTATCTATCTATCTATCTATCTATCTATCTATCTATCTATCTATCATCTATCCCTCTATCTATCCATATATCCCTATATCTATCTGTCTTTTCCACAATGTAAGTTCAATTTTCTGGAAGCGATAGACTAGTATAACCTCTCTCTGCGTCCCAAGCGGAGCTGTTGACTTCAAATACGCATCGGAAATCTCTTTTAACAAATCACTAAATCAATAGTTTCTCAGAGTAGCTGAGGAAGTTCGAGTAAGTTGGCAGTTTTTTTTAACAAGAGAAATAGATTTGACCTTTAAAAAAGTTATATAAGTGCACCGTGATCTTAAATCAAAAGTATTATTTAAGATAAACCCATGAGGCACTATTCAATAAATACTCTCACATAAGAAGAGTTTCCCAGTCCCAACAGGTTCCTGACTGTCTATCTGCATGTAAAACACCTGGTCAGGTGAGCAGATTCTGCTCCTTTCTCTGCAATAGTCACATGACCCAGGCTTGGCCATCTGAAGCCAGTCTCACATCATCTTAGCCTCTGAGACTGACTCAGCTGGAGTGTTTCCTGGGGCTGTAGTTGGCATGTGGTAGTAACTTGTAGGATTTTTCACTGTTTTTCAATCTTGCTGGATATCAGTCATGATTTTTAGAATATTCCATGCACAGAAAGTTAAGGAAGCATGGGAGAAAATGTAGTCAGCTATGGGGAGAAATGGATATCTATTTCTGTGACAGAGTCTGAAACTCACTTTGTAGACAAATAGACCAGGCTGGCCTTGAACTTATAAAGATCCACCAGCACGTGCCTTCCGAGAGCTGGGGTTAAAGGCTTGTGCCTTCATAAACTCTTGATCCCTGCATTTGGAGGGTAGGACATGAATGTGTCCAAGGTACAACCCCTCCCTGTCATTTTTAATTCCATGAGGATTTTCTAACTTTTCCTCTTTCTTCCTTTTGCATCCAGGTTCAGCCAGTTACAGTCCACAAAGCCACTAAATACAACAGATACAAAAATAGACGCATGCAATGTCTTTCAGCGGTTTTTGTAGACGTGCACATTATTATGCCTTAGAGACACCATCCTTTGCGGTGTCTCGGACTTCAGGACATTTACATTTTCTATGTCTGCTCTCCCAGTTTGGAGGCTGTTCCTGTAACACATGGGGAGGAGCAGTCCCAATCTGGGGTCCTGAAACACCTGTGCATACACTGCCTTCCCACACACAGCATGTTGAAAGTCTGGCTGGCTAGGCTGACAACCGCTTCTGTGTGCAGCAAGCTCCCTGGGACCAGGGAACATGCCACTCTTTCTCCTGTGCCACCATCTTGTACTTATTTGATCGTTTTTTGTTTTGTTTTGTTTTTTTTTTTGAGGAAATGAATGCCTCAAAAATTATGTTCAAGGCATCCACGTCGCTGTCTGAAATTATTCCCTGGCATTTTAAAAGAATTTTCTTGACTTGGTATAGCCTTTCCCAGTGATTTTATACATGATTTCGTTTGCCCACAAAACACACTGAAAAGATCCCTTTGATTTCTCCTGATAATCAAACCTCAGAGATGAAAGACAATTCTTCCCGTTTTCCATAGGGAAGCTATAGAGCTGCTCAGGCTATCTCCTTTTACTGGTATTTCCAAGCCTACACAGACAACATGGGCCATAAATCTTCCTTTACCTCTTGCTGCTACCTTCTCAGCTGCAATCTTACCAGGAAATAAATAAAGAAATAAAGAAGGGGCTGGACAGAGTCAATTAGTGAACTCACCATGAAGGCTGGAAACCGACACTCTTACAACAGCGAGAATAAATCAGCAACCAATGCTTATCCAAGTGCTTACAATCGTCCGGCCAAGATGGAGCACCTGCCTTGGTGTTAACCAGCATTTAACTACTGGGTCTTAATTCCAGGAATTATTTCTGACTCTAAAGTCTCTGTTTGCATTATCTGTGCTTCTGTTTGGCTCCCTCCTGAGCCTCCCTTAGTCCTTGCCCGCCCACCCACTCAGTCAGGCTGCCGGGAGGGGGGGCAGGAGCAAACCACAGCTCCAAGTCCATTCCTTTGCTGTATGACAGCTCCGTGTCACCCTACCCCTCCAGCTGAGGCTGAACAATTGAGGCCAGGTGTGCAGAGACACACACCAACAAGGACCAAAGCCAGGCCACCTGTCTTTGTTGGTGACAGATGAAAGGGGTTTTTCTAGAAGGCTAACCATTGCCAATTTGGCACAAAATCTGTCCGTAGCTTGGCGAATCTTTTAAGGAACGGTAAAGGTACTACTTTTTCTTCCAAGTAGCTTTGAAGAGTTGTTTTTGAGAATTGCGTATATGAGTCTTGCCCTTACATCATTTCCTTCCTTCATCTCCTCCCTTCAACTGCTCCAGTGCAGTGTCCTGTAGCGTACCTACCCTCTCAAGTTCATGGCCTCTTTTTCTTGATTATCGTTGCAGACATGTATGTACACATACTTATAAATGCAACCTGCTGATTTCGTCTCTTGTTGCCCTTACACATGTTTTTAAGGCTAGCCATATGGTGCAGGATACCTATTTAGGAGTTTTGCCCTTGGGGGAAGATTGATTCTCCCTGGGTCTGGAGTCATTAGTTGTATATGAGTGCTTCATCTAGGGTAGGGCCTTCTGAGGTTTCCTTCATCTACACTGACATGTAAACTGGTCTTGCCACTGTTCAGGTCTTGTTTAGGCATTACGCTGTTGAGATTTCACAGGCACTGCTTTCCTGCCATATGTAGAAGATACAATCCTGCAGCAGATGTCTTGATCCTCTGCTCTTCCAATTTTTCCACTTTGTCTTCCTTCCTGGAGGTTCTGTGAGCCTGGAGTGTAGAGACTGTATTGTAAGTGTATCAATTGTCATTGGACATATGGGGTCAGTTGTTCTTTATATTTCGACCAGAAGTAGATTTCTATAATGGTCTTTGTTGCAAAAGAGAGCTTCTTGGATGAGGAATGAGATCTAAACTTATCTATGGGTATAAGGATGCATATTTAGAATGCAGTTAGCAGTTAGACAGGCTTAGGATAATTGGTAGTAGTAGATTTTCTTCTAGGTGCCCTGGCCTTTCCAGACATAGATAGTTGGATGTCCTTATATAATGGGCACAAATCCCCTCCTATCAAATAGGCCTTAAGTTCAATTACATGGCTGTTGCTTATCCCCCAAATATAAGTGCCGCTACTGCAACATCAAGATTATCTTGCATTTATGGTCTTTGTTGAAGTTCATAGGCATCACAGCTGCACAGGACTATTACTTTTCTCCCTTGTCAGTTTGCACAGCACCTTCTAGAATGTACTATGGGAACTAGTTCTCAGACAGGTAGCTGAGAAGCTTCACCAGCTATACATTTGATAGAGAATTGACATCCAGAATATGCAACGAACAGAGTTAAAAAAAAAAGAAACCACAAAATACAAAGGACCCAATTAAAAATAGGCTACGGACCATAGCTATGCAAACTGAACTCAAGTCCTGCTCGGTCAGAATGTCTAAGATAAGAAAGCAACTGACAGAATATGTGGATGAGGATGTATGAAAAGGGTAACGCTATTCACTGTTGCTGGAGCTGCAAAATGGTGCAGACACTCTGGAAATCAGTGCGGATAATCAAAAAGCTAAAACAGGATCTACCATATAACCCATTAATATCTCTCCTTGGCATATCACTAAAGGTCTTGACACCCTACGTGCAGATACGGATGCAGGCATGCCTATTGCTGCCCCATTCACAATAGCTGGGAAGCGGAAACAACTTCACGTCTTTCAAAGGCTGAATGGGTAAAGAAAGGTGTGCTGCGTCCACAGCGGAGGTCTACTCAGCTAAGAACGTCAAATCAAGGTATTTCCTGGTGAACGGATGGAACTAGTCAGGGAGGTAACCCAGACGCAGAAAGACAAACACCATGTGTTCCTGCAGTTCCTAGCTCCAAATGTTCAGATGTGGGGATGGAACATGGAGTAACCACAGAAGCCAGCAGAGCGAGAAGGGATCATGGCATGTGGAAGGGAGGCACTAGACAGTAGAATGTATGCTGCAAATACTGGCGCTACAAATGGAAACATGGAGAAGGGCCAGTTAGTTTGGGAAGGAAGGAAAGAAGAAAGAAAAAGAGGAAGGAAGGAAGGAAGGAAGGAAGAAAGGAAAGAAGGAAGGAAGAAAGAAAAGAAAGAAGGAAGGAAATAAGAAAGAAAGGAGGAAGGAAGAGGCAAAATACAGAGAGGGAAGAAGGACAGATAAATGACACCATGGATGTTTGTAGAAAACATGTTATTGTTAACTTAAATTTTCACACACACACACACACACACACACCATTATGTCATTTGTGTTGACACTGCTACCCAAGAGTTATAGATTTTTTTTTTATCAAAATCCCAGTTTTAGGCATAAGTAACCCCCTCCTTGTAAGTATTTAATTCAGGGAGTCCAAGGACATGGCCTTCTGCAAAAACAAAACAAACAGAAAACCCAAAACTATACACTATTGCCCTGGGTTGCTTTCCAGAATTTTAAGGTAGTCTCTATTGCTGAAGACAGCACATGCTTCAACACAGGACTCTCAGAGGGATCGAGCTAGATATTACCTGGAAGCTAAACAGTCATCTTAAAAAAAAAATCACTCGGGGTTGGAGAAATGGCTCAGTGGTTAAGAGCACTGACTGCTCTTCCAGAGGACCTGGGTTCAGTTCCCAGCACCCACATGGCAGCTCACAACTGTCTGAAGATCCAGTTCCAGGGATCATACAGTTCCAGGGGATCTGACACCTTCACACCAGTGTACATAAAATAAAGTAAATAAACAATAAGAAAAAAAGGTAAAATAAATCTAAAAATAAAAAAAAATCACTCATGTTGCCAGATATCAACTACAAGTAAAACAAATACACCGTTGTGCTCTAAAATATTTTTAAAGCTGTTTAATACCAATTACCAAGGGAGAAAGAAGAATTATTTGAACCTATCCAAGTGGACAAGACCTATCGTAAATTGCTGGTCATTTTCCAGGGAGCCAGATTTTGCATGTGTACAATTACTTCTAGGTTCCTTCTGTCCTCGACCCTTAAAATGCATTTGCTCTTTCACTAGAGGCTCCTTCTCCCTCAACAGCTGCTGCCCCCTTCCTGGGGGCAAATTTCGAGAGCCATTATCCATAAACCCTTTATTCTTCATTTCAAAAGTAATTGTCTCTATTTACAGCCATTAAAGCTTCTAGAATTGGAACTCTGCTGACAGTGGTTCATAGTTTTACCCCATCCAACCCTGTCACTTCCTTCACTAGGTCTTGGTTTTAAGATGCTGCAGGATTACAGTGAGCGTTCCTTCTTTGTGAGAAAAGAATCCTTTCCTGGGTGATCGTCATGGAATTCAGTGGATTGCAATGTTCATTTCCATAAGTATTTACCATATGCTGTGTACACACGTGGCCAACTCAGGGATTACAAAGATCACTAGGACGCTAAAACTTTCAGATATTTATAAGCTACCAAAATGATCTAACGAATCTAAAAATCACTTTACATGTGTACACACAATAAATCATAAGAAGGAGGATGTGTTTAAGAATTGTGGGGAAGAATGTTCTTAATCAAATGTCAAATGTAGCATAAGCAACGGGTCTTCCAATTCATTATCTTTTATTCCCTAATTTATTATACAAACCATACACTCAAAAACAGAGGAAGGAGTCTAGAGCCTTTATCACCACATACAGTCATTACTGAGACTTTTTTTTTTAATCAAAATTGTTTAGTCAGTCTTCTTATTTCTGCCATTTTAGAACAAATTTCCAATTTTATGATATTATTTTCCTACATCAAATATGCAGTTATTTTTTTGTGTGAAACCTCATACTCATGGTAAAATAAAGTATCTTACATTCACTTAGAGACTTACTCATGATAAAAATCCCCTTATTGCTCTAAAAGCAGCTTTCCACATCTGGTTGATTAGATGGGAACTATGGCTACAGGGCGCAGGGACTTGGTTCAGAGCGCTGAGGCTGACTTGACTTACTAAAGCAGGAGATGAGAGTCTCTTACTCTGATGAGCCAAAGAGCTTGCTGATTGTGGTGTGCCTGCTAGCATGCCAGCCAAATGGCGGGCTTCCTTTGGGCTGGGCCGACAACCAGGGAATGATTTTAGAATCTGTAAGGACAAGTCAGGAGGCCCTCGGGTATGCTAAAGCGATGATAAGCTGATTGATAAACGGAAGGTGCCTGTGGTGAGAAGTTAAACACAAAAAAGCAAGGAAACAAAGATACCTCCCAGTTTCACACTGCTGCACAACTACGGGGCCATAATTAAAACAATAATAATATATGATTGAAAATGGAATGCCAATATTTATTGGGGCAATGACTGTTCTTTGTTAAGTAGGTCACATCCTTTTTCTCCTTTTTAACCCACACAAGAGTTTGAGCTAGGTTGCAGTATTGTTTTTATTTTAACGATACCAGAATTACATCTTCAAGAAGTTGAACAACTTGTTCCTGATTACACACGAGCAAATTTAGGATAAGAATGTTGCGGTCTACTGAGATTTCATTACTGAAGAAAGAATTGGGTTGAAGAGGCAGTTTGGAGGAAAAAAAAATGGCATATTAATTATTTATGCCTTTGGCAGTCAAGGAGAGATAAGCCTTGAAAATAATATTTTGAGTCTTTTGCTACTCAGTGGAGTAGGGCATCAAAATTGAAGTAAAGCATGTTTGTATAATAAAAGCAAATATTTACTTCTTGCTTAGGTAGGTTGCAGACTGAACATAAGGCCCATGTGCACAGTCAAGATTAATGCCAAGGAAGCAATCTCTCCAGGTACTTGACTGCACCGTGTGGCCACTAAGGAAGGGAAGTCCTTATCTTGAATTATACTGCTTGCTTCGACTCCCAAAGAAAAATACCCAATCCAGGTGTTTCATCAACCAAGAGAAAACAAGGGCAAAATAAAGGACATTAATGACAGCTCAGAGAATATGCAGAAAATATGCATCATTCATAGCAAGTCCAAGTTCACGTCTGAGTTAGACCACCAGGACCCGCCTCTCTTTCCAAATTACATTCTTCATTAATAAAGTGAGCTTATGGAGGCTGAGGAATTTTCTGGTATTGTAGCAGTGAAATTCATGTTTGAAAAATAAAAAATAAAAATGTATCTTCCATAAAATGAAGGCCTACCCAAGCATGCACTGAGTTACGATTACTTTATAATGAATGAATATAAAACATGGTAAAAGTACAAAGCCAGTTCAAATGATGAGGCAAGTCGATAGTCAACAACAAAACACAGAACATACAGAACTAAACTCTTAGTGTTTCACCTAGTAACTTAATCACACGTAGATCGGGCATAGTTTCTTATGTGCACTAAATATTAAATGATGGAATGAGAGACTGTCTACCTGGATTATGTGCTTTCTTGTTATTGTTAGCAATGGACGCAAAGCCTCATGGGAGAAATAATAGTGTTTTTTTCCCCCTTTAGCTTGGATGATCCGACAGTGTGACACTGTCATCCTAACAAAGTCTGTGTAGGAAAAATGAAAGGGCCTGTTGCTTAGTCACAAAACCCTAGAGTGGCGAGTGTGCACATGGGGAAATAGATTATCCGGCAGCCTTTCCCGAAAGCGGCAGAGGTGTACAGCTCCGGCACCACGGACCTGCCCTTCTCACATCTGCCTCTCCTTGATGAAACCCCGACATAAGCCATGGGCACTTACAGGCACCTGCAAGTACTTAGTCATTTGAACGGATGACTCATTTCCACACCTAATGCATGCAGATCTGGGAAATGCAGCCCTTGAGCGGACGCTTTGCACTGAAGTACAGACTGTTGTGCGTGACTGGTGGGGGAGTCATCTTGTCTGTCTCTTCAAAACAAGACAGTGCTTGTTCTAACCCGTCCTTGGGCAGCCAGGCTTTGCTACTGTCTCTCTAAATGCGTGAGGCCTATAACACAAGAACATGAGGAGCATCATGGTGCTGACATAGAAGGTGCCTGCCGTGTTCTCGGCACCATGTAAAACAAGTCAAAAAGGAAGAAAAACTGCACTGAGAAGCTGCGGTGTTTGTGTTCGAGGAACCCATAGTCTTGGGAAGGAACGTGGTGGTGACAGCTGGGAAGAGCTCAGTATTTACAGTGTTGTCGGGGGGAGAAAAGGAAAATGCTGCTGAAGTGGTCTCTAGGGGATAAAGAAAAGGTTTCCTAAGTCATTTACGGGAAGCGCAACGGGATATCAAGTTCATTACCCTAACTGGGTGTACTGGAGTAATTAGCAGTTGCCCAGGTGTTAGAGGGAAGTTGTGATAATCATGACAGTAAAGGGAAGCAATTTCACATGGAAGCAACAGAACCAACCGCCGGGGCATAGTCGCTCAAGATAACACTGCAGTCGTGGGGCTGTTCAGCCATTAGAAGCCACATGGAGACTGAATATGTTCTACTGTATTCCTCCTTCCCAATGAAAGTTAAAATATATTAATGGTGCCTCATTAAAATATACCTAATTCATATATTATGCTTCTTTAGCAATTAAGCCTGGAATATTCAAGTCCTTGATATACACTCATTTTATGGAATAGGTGAATTACTTTTAGTTTGTGGAGCACAGTGTGGTTGTTATATACTTACTCGGCATCAGTGAGTGTGTGTGCATGCGCATGTGTGTATGTGTGTGTGTAAGTGCACATATATCTGGGTGCACATATATGCGGAGGTCAAAGGTCAATGTTGAGTGTTTTTTCTTGTTTTATTGTTCCACATTTTCATGTTTCAAAGATCATTGACTCAACTAGGCTGGCTGACTGTGAGCTTCAGGCATCCCCTTATGGCCGTACCCACAGAGTGGGCTTAGAGGTCCGTGCATCATGCCTGGCTTCTTATGTGGATTCTGAGGGAATGGACTCAAGGACCTTATGCTTGTTTGCCAGACAATTCACGGTGTGAACCATTTCTCCGTCGCTCTAGTGAGCAGATTTTAAAGTGGCAGTTATCACGGTTTTAAAATCAATTCTACCGTCATTTAATATTTGCTTAGTGTATCAGTTTTTCTAACAGAAAAATGTGACCATTATCTATGCTTCTCAATTTTTAAAGACGCTTCAGAGAAAAGGGGTGTACTTATCTAAGAAAGTCTTTGATTGTCTTCCCAGGAGAGAAGCATTCGTTCCTTTAATTATGAGATATTATTTATCAGGCGTTGACTAAACTGTGCTCCTCTCGGGTTTGTCTTTTGATTGATCTTCAGAAGACTGCAATGCAGAGATGACTCTGGGGCTGGAAAGTCATGGATAGCAAGAGATCTGTTAACGTGTGTTTGTTTCCCACAAAGGAAAATGCATGGGAGAAAACATTGTTTTCAAGGACAGAAGCCAAGGAAGTGAATAAAAAGGAATTTGGGGACACACACAAAATAGCAGACAGAATCATTCTACATCTAACAGAAAGAGGGAAGGACCTAGGGGTGTATGAGTAGAGTGGACACGACTTTAATGTATCTCGGCACTTTATACTCATATTTTAAAGGACACTGTTATAGGTAAGGTGTGCTGCTACGTGCCTCAGGAGGCCGGAACTAGAGGGTCATGAGTTTTAGCCCAGTCTGGAATCGCAACACTCTTCTCTAGAAAATTTCACATGAATAAAATACAAACATAAATGTGGAACTTTAAGGAGAAGAGAAATAGAAGCAGGAAGCCCTGAAAGTCCCATCCATCTCTCCTTTATCTCCCTTTCCTTCTGAAGGAATGAGAAGCATCCGACCGCCAATGTGTATATGTAATTGGAAACACAGCCCACGTAATGACCCCTCGCCACCAAGCTTGCCTGTCTTATCTCAAGGCAAACCAGTATTCTTTACTTCTGGTATTAGAATTCATTTACCCTGATTTTAATTTAATAACAAAACCACAGTGTTTTGAGTATGGGTGCCAACCTTCTCTCTCTACATCTGGGTATTTGTGAGAGACAGCTTGCGTCTCTGGGCACCTGAAATTCCTTTATTTTGTTTATGTTGCTCTGACGGATCCAGGATATGCCTCCACTCCTTGACCCATTCTCCTGTTGGTGAGTCCTTATGGGTTCACGTCCCAGTTCTGTTTTTCTCAGTCATGTGGTCATGAGCAATCTTGTCCCCACAGATATTTTGACCACATAGTTGCCAGAAGCATCCCTCGCTCCAAAGCTACACCTGTGTTCGGCTGTGGCACCCACATAGTTACATGTAGATGTGCAATTGTTCCATCAATATCTGCTCTTCGTGAAGCAAGATTAGTTTGACCACAGACTTGTTTGGCTGGGTGGATGACATCATGAGTAGCTGAAATCCATCTTTAGAAAGGTACATCAAGGATGTTTGAGGTAGATAGTTGGTAGGGTACCAGCCTAGCAAGCTTGACCTCAATTAAAGTCTCCGGTACCCAAGAAAGTACCCAAGAAAAAGCCTGGCTCAGAGGCAGTGCTATAATCTGGCAATAAGCACAGAGTCTGGAAGACCCTGGGAACTCACTGGCCTGTCAAATGCCAGGTTCATTGAGATAAATATTCTCTAAATGGGAAAAGTAGCAGCTTAAGAAAACCCTTATCTTACAAACATGGTTTCACTTTGATTATGTAATCCTGTGTTTTAATGCTTGGCAAGCATTTGCTTTCTTAAGTGTTTATTTATTTATTAATTATTCCCTTCCCGTTTCCCATTCCCTTCACCTACCCCCCCACACACAACACCTCCCATTCCCTCCTCAGAGAGGGTAAGGCACATTGCTTTGGGGGAAGGTCCAAGGCCCTCCCTACTACATTTAGGCTGAGCAAGGTATCCCTCCAAAGAGAATGGGTTCCAAAAAGCCAGTACAAGCAGTAGGGATAAATCCTGGTGCCACTGCCAGTGGCCCCGGAGTCTGCCCCAGCCATACAACTGTCATCCATATTCAGAGGGAATAGTTTAGACCTATGCTGTTTCCTTCCCTGTCCAGCTGGAGTTGGTGAGCTTTCATTAGGTCAGGCAAACTGTTTCAGTGGGTGTCCCCATCACGGTCTTGATCTCTTTGCTCATGTTCTTGCTCCTCCCACTCTTCAACTGGACTTTGGGAGCTCAGCCCAGTGCTCTGATGCAGGACTCCGCCTCTGTTTCCATCAGTTGCTGGTTGAAGGTGATATTTAAGATATTCATCAGTCTGACTACAGGGCAAAGTCAGTTCAGGCCCCCTCTCCTCTATTGCTTAGGATCTTAATGGTTCATCCTTGTGGATTCCTGGGGATTTCTCTAGTGCCAAGTTTCTTGCTAGCCCCATAATGGCTCCCTCAATCAAAATATACTAAGAAAAGCATACTTAGATCCACCTGGAAAGGGGAAATAGACAAAATCACCTGACAAAATTGGAGGCTTGAGGGTGGGGGGAGTAGGGAGGGCAGAAGAGGAAGACAGGGGGAGAAGAGGAGAGGGGAGGAAAACTTGAGGGAACGGGATCATCAAGATGGAGAAAAAACAGAGACGAGAGCAAGGAAAGAGATATTCTTAAGTGTTTTGGAGGACTTGTGGTTTCAAATAGACTAGAATTCAAATAGACAATTGATTTGAATTATTTCTATTTATTTCTTGTGTGTGTAGCATATATATGGGTCTGTGCACTAGTGTGCATGTATTCATGAAGGGTCGGGGGTATGGGATGATGTTGGATGTCTCTCAAGATCTACCCCACCACTTTTGAGATGGGTGGAGCCCGGAGGGGGGTGGGCCCAGGAGGGGGGTGGGGCAGGGGAGGGGTTGTCCACACACCCAAACTATCCAACGGTCAAAACTAGTGATCTTCATTGAGATACAGAATTTTTGTACATTCATATATTACTTTTGGCATTTTACAAAAATAAAAACAAAACAAAATAAACAACAACATGAAAAAAATTATGCCAGGATACATATTACACTATTCTCTAAGAGGCCAGATTTTCCACGTTGAAAAAAAAAACGCATCTCAAAAGAGCAGACTTAGGGGAGAGTTTCTAAAAACCTATTTTCAATATAGTAGACAGCCTAAACATCTAATTTTGAATAAGAATTGCTAGGTTTTAAAATATTTATGATTTCTACTCAAACAACTAGAAATTTGGAAAAAAATAGCGTCGAGGAGGATTGTCTGTGCACACTCGCGTGGTAGCTAGGTACCCTCACCTCACTGCTGTCACCGTGGGGACCTGTCGTGATTCATAATGTTTCCGTACAGGTTTACCCCCTGCCTTCCGAAGAAATGTGGAATAATAGGAATGTTTTGTCGTTTGCGCAATTGCGTATGTCTGCCAGTAGATGGCGGTAACACGTTGGGTGCTGCCAGCTTTTTTTTTTTCCCCTTCCAGGGCCGTTTTCTGATATATGTTGGGTACCATAGAGTGAATCTCAGAACAGGAAGCGGAGGCATAAGCAGAGAGGATTCTGGAAAGGTCCCTTTGTTTTCATGTCCACAGAGAACGCCAGATAAAAAAAAATTAAATTGAATTTGCAAATCCCTGTGGCCCACGTCTGAAGAACTGCAGGGGGTGGCACGCTCCGTCCTAACCTTCTTGGATGCTGGCCTTTGTTGAGCTGTGATTCCTAAGGCTCTCCATCAGGTAAGCTGACAACACATTCAATTATATGCTCGGCAGAATCTAGCTGCCGGGTCATCTTTTCATTTGAAAATCCTCTCTATGCTGCCATATTAGAGCCTAATGTTTAAATGTAAATTATTAGAACCAAAGGCATCACTTGATTTGTAAACTGCTTGCCAGTCCTTTATCGTTCAAAGGAAGCAGAGCTTCTGTCTGGAAATGATGACTTACAATACAGACTGGGGGTTAAGGAGTGTGTGTGTGTGTGTGTGTGTGTGTGTGTGTGTGTGTGTGTGTGTGTGTGTGTGTGTTTGTGAAACAAGCAAATGTTTGGGGCTCATTTTATGGAGAGAACATCTGTTTTGTTAGACTTAATGCCAAGCTACTGGATTTCACAGCTACACATCACCTATATAAGTGTTCAGCATGTCCAGCATCTTTAAACTGTGATTGTGTAGTGATATTAGAACTATCTTTCCTGTGTTTGAGGTGTTTTTTTTTTTTTTGTCTGGCAGCTTTGGAGAGGCCATGCATACAGGCAGTGGCAACAATGCAAAGGTGTTTGGCTATTTAAACATCATCATTTTCCTTCGAAATCTAGTAGCAAATAGGGAGGGGTTTACCAAGAGTAATATTAAAACACCTATGATTTGCTAAAAATACCCTCAAAGATTCCTATATGTCCTACAACCCTCTGTTTTGGTGTCTTTTCACATACCATAATCTTGATAGATGGCTACTGTTTGTGTTCTTCCTGGAACATTTTACGATTGGTTTTTATTATTAGCCCGATTACTACCAATTACCCTGAAAATCCATTTGAGACCGAATGAGAATAATTTCTATTGTGTAGAATCTGTGGTTGTCACTAAAATATTTCACACCATACTCATAACGTTTCATTCAGCTGGCAATCACACCATTACCGTAGCACCAGAAAACCCCCCAGGCAATAGTGGAAAGACAAGTTTTTAAGATTAGAAAGCTTTGCATATACATATGCGTGTGTGTGCAGTTGTGTGTGTGTGTGTGTGTGTATACACATACAATGGATAGTGCAATGTCCCTTGTGAGGACAAAGATGAAGGCATTAGTGTTCGTGAGAATGTGCATGGAAATATTTCATCCCATCCATTCTGAACAGTGTGTGCCTGCGAGAAATAAAGACCTGTGATTTCAACCCAGGCTTTGGTCTATGCTACACAAAGGGCTTAAAGAACCAGACCTGGAGGTACCTGAAGTATATTTTTCTCATCAGGACCTGAACAAACCAAGGGATCTTACTTAGTAATTTATGTTGAGTGGCAATAATACACCCCCTTAAACCATTTCAAAATAGTGTCTGCCTCAGAGAAAAGCCCTGGTCTCGCGTGTTTCAGAGAAACTCTGACTATAGGAAATAAAGAAAAGTGTTCTCTTGGAAAGGGTTTTCAGAAGGAAATGTTAATTGGCTCAGATGTAAGCATTGTACCATACACACCATGCCTTTCTGCAGGTGACTGGATGTGAGTAACTTTGTTCTTTGCAAATGCGGGCGCTGGTAGATTGGGCTGGGTTATATTCATGAATGGATGTTTATATTTGGACCCTGAATGTTACCTTTGCTTTGTTTAGTTTCTAAAGTCACAGTGGTGCCTCAGTTGTTCATTTAGCTTAGTTGCTCACTTCTCTTAGTCGTTCGCGTCTTTTACTTCCTCTCCTATTCCCAAATGTGAAAAGCCCTTGTACACACATCTCTTCACCTTGCAAGACAGGCTCTTGGACATCTTTGGAAAGGAAATGCTTTGATTCCATGCCATCTAAAACAAATGAGAGTATCTCATCCTTTACAAAAATGCAGTGGTGATTTCATTTCTACGATCCAGACATGTATTATTTTTTTTTCCCATGTACTAGATACAAGTACATTCAGCTCTGAGCTGGAAATGGGAGCAGGGTTCAGGCTCCACTAACTAAGACTTTGTAGGCTCCAAAAGGACACCACCTACTACAGAAGTGCATTTTCCTTGTCTCTCACAGTGGAGTCAAAGACCAAATCTAACTCATTCAGACTTCTTCCTGGGGATTTGGAACGATTTACATCGGTGGCATCCCTGGATCTCCCAACGTGTATCTGACGATGGTTCTCTAAGAATAAGGGTAGAAAAACAGAGAAGGGGAGAGATTTTCGTGGTCCTTGGCCAGTTCCTTCTTTGGTAGAAACACCAAGGAGCGGATAGAGAAGTGGTGAGGAGGATAGCAGGCAGAAACAGTTGCCCTGTTTCCTAAGAAAGCAAACTTCTGGAGTTTCTGTTACACTGTCAACAAGACAAGGATGAACCTACTTAGAAAACCCAAGAAAAGAAATACGGTCTGCTCAGGGCTTCTTGCGGATGCTAGACTGTCATTGATGCCTTTCCTCCTTCCTCTCGTCACCTGCCACCCCAGTGCCCACAGAAAGGAACAGGTATCGTTGCTATTATTAGTGCCAGTGATGAAATACCTTCTACTGCCTCAGGAAGGGAGGATGAAACCACAAGGAATTCTGTAGCTTAATAGTGGCAACTGGCGTCTTGTAAGAGGGCCAGGGCTGAACATCAGCAGGACAAATGTGTTATCCAGAGCATTGTCAGTTAGTGGTGACACTGTGGGTACTTTCTGGAGAGTTCCTAGAACTCCTAGGAGATGGTTCTTCCTGTCCCTTGATGTCATTATGGACTGCGATGTGTTTGTTTGTTTGCTTGCTTGCTTCCTTTCATCCTTTGAGCAAAATCAAATCCAAGGACTTTATTTCATTTTACCTGAATAGGGCTTGCTTTGCAGACAAAGGACCTCTGGGAGGATTCACACAGGCAGCCTATGTTTCATGACACATCACATTTTAAAAACAAGTAATTTCTGTGCTACTTTGATAAGCCGATTACAGCATCTAAACCTCAGAAATGTCCTGAGTCACGAACTCTCTGGGCTTAAGGGTACAGTGAAAGGTGGGAAGGCAAAATATGCCTGATGAAACTGTTGACAGGCTACAAGGGCCCTCCTTCTCCCCAAAGACTCCCTAAGTGCAGCTTCAGACTCCTGACAGCTGTGTGCTCCGGGGATCTCTGGGAGCTAGAGCTGGGGTGGCCTTTCAGCACCCCAGGCCTCCTAATCCTTCCCTTCAACCACCCTGGGCCTCTTTAAACTGACTCCGGTAACTGCCCTGTCAGCCCCATCTTCATGGCAGCCAGGATGACTTAATGGACTCAGGATAGCACAGAGCCGATGGCCGAGAGCAGGGAGGCTTAGCAACTGGAGGGTAAGATTTCTCAGCAGGACCCACACTGAGCTGGCTGTTGCTAGTCATGTCTCTTGGCTCCGGCTTCTTCCTAGCTCCTGTGAGTTCTAAATTGCCAGTGTGAAGTTTATCTAAAACCATCTGTAACTGCAAGTAAGTAATGAGGTAATTTTTTTTCCCAACAAAATGATCATCTGATGAGATAGTGGCCTTTTCTCCCCAGAGTGGCTGGGTGCATTGTTGTTTCTTCTTCTCTTCCATGCATAGAAACTTTGTGAACTTAGCTCTGTGCAATGTCTCACTTGTCATCTGAAGAGATATTCTTCATTCCTGCGCTTGTATAATGGGCTATGTTATTCAGTCTACAAATCAGAAAACAATTTGTTTTTCTGCTTTTAGGTTCCGTTTGATAAACTTCAGTTCGAGTTTGTCTTTACCCCCATTTGCATGTTATCCCGTGGGCGCTTTTCACAGGCAACCAGAATGCACCAAGATATCTGAATTCCTACCTGGTCACGTGTTCAGCAATTTGGGGAGGAGAAGCATCAGAAGGGCCTTTACTGCATCTTGTGCCTCTGACTGGCAACTTTTATAGGTTGCCTTTACCCAACAATGTGTTTCACTTTGGGGTGAAGTTAGCATTTTCTTTGGTTGTGCTTTAGCGTGATGGAACAAATGGTCATTGTAGCCACCAAGGTCAGGGCCAAAGAATCCTGATTTTCACTTTGTCAACTGTGCAGCAATAATAAAAGTTCTCTTGCTTGCAAGGCAGAGAAGTGCTTTGTTCTATGAACTGTCACCTCCGCTCTGGTTCTCTGGGTCTCTGAAGTTTCAGTTTTTATCTGAATATATAATTAACCTCAGTAGAAGTCTCTAAAATGTAATATGAATACCTAATCAACTGGACACCTAAGTTTCAATGTGCCAACTATTGATAGATTTTTATTTTAGGTCCCTATCTCTTTCACTCTTTTTGAAGTTGAAGAAGTTTATAGAAAGAAAATTCTGTCCAAAATATATGACTAAAGAAAACTTACGAAGAAAATATTCAAATGAGTTCAGATCAGCATGGATGTGACTATACCTGGGCATCTTCAAGGACTGCCAAAGTTCAAAAAAAAGTTTAAACGTCTCTTTTATTTCTATAATAATTGAATTAGGCTTTCATCCTTTTGGAGATTGCAAACAGGAAGCCCTTCATGTGATCCAGCTCCATGCTGGAGCTGAGTAAGAAAAATGATGGTGCCTACATTATTAAAGAGTGATTTAGTATTGTTTTAGTCAGTGGGTGAATTCAAAGACGGAAGTCACTCTTTAAATAACTTTGGCCGTTTTCTGCCCAAAAGTTCCCTTTAGGGGCTTTTAATCTCCTGGTAGTCAGAATATTCTTTATTCTTGAGTTATGTAGAACATTTTGTACTTTCACTTTTCCGGGAGTTTGAGTTGAAGTAATTAATTAAATCCCAATTCTTGCTCCTAAGTGGCATTGTGACTGACATGTTCTTGCAAAAGGTTCAAGGGTGCACACGATGTGGGCTTAAGTCTCTGAGAACTGGTCACTTGTTTGTTAGTTTTCTTTGGACTTCCTGATGTCTGTGTGCGACATTTACTTTTATGAAATTTCTTCTGTCTAACTTACAATGTTCCAAAGTGTTCTAGGAAACCATGGTGGGAATGACCTTAGAAACTGAAGCCAAAGGAAAGGAATTCAAACGTCTGTACAGACAAAGTGGGTTTGAGGAATTAGTGAAGCTGTTCACTATGATCACTGTGAGACTAGGGAGCCTGGAAGTTCCTGTCAAGTCACTCTAGAATGAGAGAGCGCCATGTTCTGGTTAGGGAATCGTTGGATTGAGTGGTTTCTCTGAAAAGTAGAAAATCCCAGAGTTTAAAGAGAATTCCTCTCTCCTTATCAGTATCCTCTTATGATAAAGAACCCAGTCAACAGAAAACACCTACTGGAAGAATCTAGTGTTTTCTGTGTCATCCCTTTCCTCAATCTAACCAGTGTTTTTGCCAGGGACAAAATAAACCTGGTAGAGAAGAAACAATGGCCTGTATGTAGAAACCATGCCGTGTTGACACTCAGACTCCTTATGAGCAGCTGCAGCCCCAGCCCATTGCCCACTGTTGCTCCATCTCCTCCCGGGTTTCTGCTTCTCCTAATGACGTTCCTACTACCATATCTCTTTCATGAGAGTTATGGCCACTCTTTTCCCCTTTGGTTGTTGTTGATCCTTCCCACGCTGTTTACATCCCGCGCCTGGTGAGCTGGTTGGTGCCTTATAGTAAACCCGTTTCTACTCTGTGCTAAAGCTATTGAGATGTGTCTTTTAAAGCTTTAAACAGAGGGAATGTGCTCGCCTTTTAGCTGTGTATTTTACAAAGTCATTGCTAGTATTTATACACATCCTGAATAATATATAGTCCTAAAGTCCTAAAAGTATCTTTAATATTAGTAATTACTTAATTAATTTGTTAGTAACTATTTGGTTAAGGAAAATCCCTCATATGTGTGTGTGTGTGTATGTATATATGTATGTGCGTGTGTATTACTAGAACTTGAATCTAGTGTCTCCCTCTTGCTAAGCATGTGCTCTGCCACTTAGCCCCATTTCAGCCCAGGAAATTCTTGTGTTCTTCTGTACCATCAGCTTCCAAGGGCTGCACTAGGCTCTCCCACCAATCTCTACCTGCTTATACCAAAAACTGATATAAATTAAATCAGTATAGGAGGCAAACACAAAAGGCGACTTCACCAACACTCTGTGTGCTCTCGCACAGCCCAAGTAATACTGGGTTACAATTCATGTCTTTACGATGAGAACCTAGCCGGTAATGAAAAGTAAGAAAGAAAAAGCAAAGAAAGAAGGTATGGATTTGTGAGACCTCATTAGCTAAAATGTCAGCAACAGCAAGGAGTACCTTAAAGGAAAAAGATGCAGAAACATGCTGGCTGCCAGGGCCTTAGTCAGCACAGCCCCCAGCTGTGAATACTTCAGATGGAAGAGCAATGGTTGCCTGCTCCTTTGGCCAATTTGGTTGGATTTTCTGGGGTCAAGTCCAGGCTTCAAAGTATGTTTAAAAGTGCTGTAAACATGCTTGAAATATGCAGCCAGATTTTAATATCATTTTAACTAGAAGAAGGCAGGGAAAATTAAGTAAAGCTGAAGAAATGTGTGGCTTGAGAGAACTTAAAGAGAGCTGAACGCAATGACTTTCAAAACAATTTGGAGATGCTGATGACTGGGCATGTGTTATAGAAAGGCAGAGATTACTAAGGAAATAACAAACAATGCACTTACATCCATTCCTATAAGGAAAATAATGGGAATAAATGAGTTGATATTTATTTCAGATAGACAAGTTCTTACCCTTACCTTTGCTAGTTGACCTAACCTAAATGCTGGTTGTTGAATAGTTTTCAAAGTAGCTGTATAGACAGTTGTATACACATCAGGGAACTTTAACTCACTTGACCACAGATTCTCTGGCCTCATTATTCTGTTCTTTATGAATCTCTGCCTTGAGAGTTAAGTCTTAAATAATCAGAAAGGAGTGGCTCTATTGACCGCGTTTTAACTATCCAGCTCCCAATGAGACACTTTGACATCCAAGGTTTTGAAACTGTAATTCTTGGAAGGTTTAGAAGAAAGTCAGGTTCTGTAGAACAACTAAAAAGTTAAAGTCAAACCACTTTGTTAAATTTCTTTTTTTTTCAGAAAGTGGTGTTTCCGAGAAGAGAGCAAGTTGATCTAATCGCTAAGTAGGTTAATAATTCAATGCCTTTCTAAAAAGGCATTCCGTTCTTCAGGTGAGTCAGCTTTGCAGCTCCTTAAAGAGACACTTCCAGGTTAACACCTTAGGTGCTTCTCTCTGTTGGTTTGTCCCAGGCATCTCTAAGGGGACAGTACTCTCCGCTCTCTAGAGCAGTTTACATCCTGGTCTTTCTCCTACTGGGGTCCTCATTGTTCAACATTACTACTTAATGGGGCTACATAACCAGCCCCTAGCATTCTATCAATCAAGTTAGTAACGTGATGATATATAACAAAAGGTGTGCTGAGTCTTAGGTTGAGAATATCTATATTTTGACACAGGTAGATGATGTTTCTGTGAGATGCACAAGTAATGCATTATCACAGTGTTCAAAGTCCGATTAATGATGGAAGTCTACTCCACGCTACTTGGATTTGCACGCTGGGACCGGATTACTGACTTTAGAAGGTGTCTCTTTCTATTACACACAAAATAATATAGTGGGAGTAATCTAGACTGAAACTATAAGTAATAAGTCCGTAAGGTATTAAGAATAATGAAAGGCCAAAGAAGGGCCAACTTAATATAAATATTCTCAACCTAAGACTCAGCACACCTTTTGTTATATATCATCATGGTACTATCTTGATTGATAGAATGCTAGGGGCTTGTTATGTAGCCCCATTAAGTAGTAATGTTGAACAATGAGGACCCCAGTAGGAGAAAGACCAGGATAGTATATAGTATATACTATATATAGTATAGAAAGTAAATTTGTTGTTCATTTACCCATACCCCTCTACCAACATGGTGTCAGCTACAAGAACGAATTTGATTTGGGTGGGGTGAGCCTTCCAACTTTATAGTCAATATCATTTCTACATTTTGAAAAAGAAAGTTCAGGAGTCATTGGAAAGTGGCAGAATGCATGCAAATCAGGATGTGACTATTTATGCAGACTGACATAGAAAAATCAAGGCATGTCACCAGAAGAAACAGGACAACCTCTTATGCACCTGTAAGACACAATTTTTGCTTGGCACCTCGAAGCGATCTTAAATCATTGCAATATGCACTTCTTTAATGTACTGTAATGATGCTGGTGTTAGACAATATGAGATCAATCTAATAAGAGGGAAAAACTATTTTTTTTGACAGCATCACACAAGAAAGCAATCAGGGAAGTTTTATGCACACAGAAATTATTACTGATTATTCTCTCAATTTCTTTCTTATTAAAAACCCTAAGCACTAAATAGTTAAGAAACAAGAAGGGGCACTTGATGTGGGAACTTTCCATGCTTTCCAATCAATTTTCTACAAATCTGAAATAGCTCTAAGAAAGAAGCCATGAATTTTTAAAATGTGGGGTAGGGTGGGCACTTGAAGAACGAGTGGCCGCAATGTCCCATTCAGAATCCAGTCGGAATTCTGAATCACCCACATCTTCCATGAGACGCCTGGCACGTGGTAAGAACCCCACCTTCCTTCATTTCTGATCTCTTTGGGTTTCTCCCTAGGCTTCCTGCCGGCTCCAACCAGCTTCTTGCTCACTGGAGTCTTTGTCTTTAGAAGGGTGAAGACAGAGAGACCATCTCATGTCCTTGGCTCTCCTGAGAGCACTTTGCCATTGTAGCTACTATCTAAGACAAAATCTCACTTACCGGTGGCATGCCGGCTCTTCTTTGTCTGCAAAAGATGAACAGACTGGCATCTGTCCCGTCTTTCCATGCGGAGCCCTTCTCTGGCTTTCCCACTGCAGTAAGTGGCATCATCCACACCTAAATCAGGCCAGCGCACAGAGTCTCTTTGCTCTATTTTAGTGCCCCTGCTATGCTCCATGACAAGAAAAAAAAGTTGCAGACTTTCTTGGTACTTAATTCTGATCCTTGCAGAGATACGCCATTTTTACACTTTCTTTGGGTCAAAGGGTCATCTTTTAAGGGGATTTAACCAAGTCATTATTAATATTTCACTGAAAAGTAGACTTAATGTTTTATAAGTTTTCTTTTTTTAAAAAAAACCTGGCATTTGTATAGAGTTCCTGGAAGAGGATTTGATAAGATAATTTCATGAAAAATCATTTCTACAGAATTGGATCTTCATTGGCAGATAGTCAATGCCTACATCTAGAAAGCATTCAAAACTGTGTTTTCCAAAAGGCTTTCATAGTGTTTATTCACCAACAAGCAGACTTAAGTAGAGATAAAGAGGACCCTGGCAAGTGCCCAGTTCACCAAAATCATCTCAAAACCACCACACATACACCCTTTACTAGGATAGCACTCTTGTCTCAGGAGAATGTTTTGCAGCAGGGTTCAGTGACCTCTGTTGAGAATACCAGTTAATGCTGTATTTGCCAGCTCTAATATCAAAAGGGATGGACACAGACCTAGTGTTTTCTTGGGTAAAAGGGACCATCCAAATTAAAGTCAATGTCCTCTCTCTTCCTTTTTATCTGGCTATAGACACTAAATACCTGAGCTCTTGGGTCCTCAGTATATATCTTAGCAAGTGAGCGCAGAGAATAGCCTAATAGTCTAGAATACAGGTTGCTGGAATCATAGACTATGTATGTTCTCGACTCCCCCAACCCCTGCATTGATCTCCTTAAATGTTGTCTCAGGGGTGGGGCGTGAGGCAGGAGTATCTATTCTGTCATTCTGCTTGGCCTTCTGTGTACCACCACTAGGTGATCTGGCCCTGGGATGTAAGAACCATGTACTGTCAGGACATTCTTGTCAGTGAAGGCCTCCTTATGTGCGTGGCCTTGGGTTGATCAAGAATCACACAGCACACAATTCGCAACTTCTCAAACCATCCTGTTCCTAAGCAGGGTTTACCACTTGCACAGATCTGAAGGAAATGATCAAAGCCTTGCCACTTGGGAGTAGAGAAAACCCCCCTCTTCTATATCACAAACCTCAAAATGGTGGCTGAATGGTGGTGGGGTGGTTGGCATCGCCATCTCAAAGTGACGCAAACAAATTGTACCTCCAGATCCCAGATCCAAAGTTTCCTCAGGTTGCCAAGCAGAAAAGGCAATCGACTCCCAGCAGTCCGTTGTGAAAACAGTGTGCTGTCACTTTGATTACAGTCAGTAAACAGTCTGTGTTTGCCTGGAAAGAAGCTGCCTAAAGCACACAGTACCAGGAACAGTAGAGGAAAGACAGCTAAGGGCAACTCCCAAGGCTGTCAATATGGCTGATGTTACGGGTGGGTGTAAGGATGGAGGACTGGCTGTTTGTATGAATATACGGTTTGCTTTTTTGGCCAATTTATTTCAGCACAGAAAGCTTCCCATAATTCTGCTGTGTTCAGATTTAAATGTGGGTTTTGCTCCCTTGCACGCACACCCAGAATGTCTGCTGAGGGCAAAGTCATTTTGTCCACTCGAGTATTTCTTCATACAAAAATCTTACGCCCTAAGGACAAAAGCAACACACTGATAGGAAGGAAGAGAAAACTGTCAATCTAGAGGGAACGACACTCTTTTTTCACACTTCTCAGAACAGGAGATTTCTGCAGTAATGCCTTTTTTTTTTTTCATGTGCACTTAGCATGTTCTACGTGATGCTCCGGGAACCAGGGATGGATAGAGGTTTGCAGGAGGGTGATGAAGCAGGAGACAGTTTCTTACAAGGCAGCCATTCGCCAGTGGAAATGGAACAAGGCCCACACATGCGCCTTTACATTTTCTAGATGCTAACGCAAAAATCGAAAAAGGGGGAAAAGTCAAAATAATTTTTATGGATGATACGTTTTATTTAAGGCCACGAAGCAGTATATTATTATTATTTTAAAATTTGGCACCATAATTCCAGTGCTGAATTTTTTTATGTGATCAGTGGATTTATAGTAAACAGACATCTTCAGAATTCAAGTTAGGCAATTGTGTTTGGTGGGTATTTATTTATTGAACAGTTTTCTGGTTACTGCAAGCATCACTGAGCCTTCTCCTCAAGGAATCAGTTAGCACCTGAGAAAGACACCTTCACAGGCAAACAGGAGATGACCTTTTAATCACTGTAGGAATCCAAACACAGTCTGAGTGTCCTCTGAGAGGCCAGAGGAAGGCACAGATGACTTCTGATTTGGATTCAGTGTGCTATGCCCCCCAAGGCAGGACTCGAACCAAGAAGAATGAGCCTATTAGAAAACCCAAACCAGACTTGAGGAGCTTTTGGGAGAAGGGAAAGTAGATCACTTTTACTGGTGAAGCAGATGGGCTAAGGCTTTCAGAGAAGCTGGTCATTTGTCTAAATAGAAGTTCACTGATCTCAGTGGGAAGCATGCACTCCTCAGCTTGCTTTATTGTGAAGAGAATCTAGTAAACTTAGCCTGGCTATGGTTTTATCTTCGGGGTACACAGGGTTGTAATGTGTGTTTTGTCTGGATTGAATAGGACTACATAATGAGAGCATCCTGAACCTGGAGGGAATGGCCTTGTTATTGTCATACGTCCTTTTCCTGTTTTGTCACCCTGATGGATGGACAAACTGCCTTATTTACTTAACCAACTCTACCTCAGCGCACACTTCCTTTCCCCCCTGGTGTTGTTATAAAATGTCTGCATACTTTCATAAGCTTGGGGTGAATTGCTTAAAACTAACTCTAAATGCAAAGCCATGATATGTTTTTGAGGAACATAATTTAAATATGTCGTGATTCAAATAAAATCCATTGAGCACTCAGCTTGTGCCATTTGCATTGTTCCAAAAACATGGGATGGATGGCGAACTGAGTGGATTCCCGAATAGAGCAAATATTCCAGTTATTTTTATTTTTTTTTGGTTGGGGGGAAATACATGCTACCTCAGTGGGCAGAAAAGGAGTATCTGGCATTACAAATTAGGTATGGCTCACATGCTAAGGGGAGAGAGCCTTTGAAGAGGGTGGGAACTGAGGGAATTGATGAGGTGAGCGATTCTCTTTAACGCGGCACATTTTGGTCAGTATTGAAGTGAGTACCCCGGTTTTCAGCTTCCTAAGGGAGACACATTCAGGGAAACACAGCCTGTATCCCTACAGGTAGGAAGGGCAGCCAGAAGCTGGTTTGGAGGCAGCATGAGAGCTTCCTACATTTTCTATGCAGCTGCTGTAGGGTTCTGTGCAGAGCGATGTGATTAAATTTCTGTTCTCCCCAGATCACTCTGGCTGGTGGGACTAAAATAGGCTGTATGGCAATCAGGCTGGAGGCAGGGAGACAGAGAGCTCGGTGGCTTCGGTGAAGCACCGCCATCAATCACTTCAAGGCTTCAGGTTTGGTGGAATCACACTGCGGGGCATTAAGTAGATAAATGAGACAGAGGAAACTATGATTATCCTCTCGGAGAAGTCATTAAAGCGAGAGACACATTACGTATACGCATAGAACATATTGTGTGTGTGTTTCTTGTTTTAAACAATACAAACAAAGTATCGCTGGCTGTGTGGATGCATGTCTGTAACCCCAAAACTCGTGGGGAAGAGGCAGGAGAATCAAACGTTCAAGGTCATCCTCAGCTGAACTAGACAGAAGCCTGGGCTCTGTGAGATCGTTTCTCCAAGCAACAGTGTGTACCCCCGTCCAAATTTGTATTCTGGGTTTGTGGGGTCTTTGTTCCTCTTTTTTCCCTGCTTTTACACCGTGGTCCCCTTTCCTTGCTTTGTCTCCTTTCTTGTGCCACCGATTCAATAAATGAAGCACTGTCATGGGACCTGCGATTTCCGCCCAACAGTGCCATCGCCAGTTGCGTGCATGCTAGCAATGCAGAACAGGCCTCACCCAGCTCAGCTGCTGCAGCAGCTTTGGGGTGGGGCTGGGAGCGCTGTGTTTTAACAAGCATTTCTCTAGGTGATTCTGATGCTATGTCGTAAGTGCCCTGCTATCAGCTAGATGAGAGGAACTAGGTGGCCAGAAAGGGCCTTTCCAATCCCTAGTTGTTCTACTGATAAATCCAATATTTACTTTTGGTATAAAATTAAGGAATAATACTCTAGGAAAAAATGGGTTATTCTCAAGAAGTGCAGATTCATGCTTAAGAATCAGTAATTTTTGTTTTTCAATACAGAGTTTCTCTGTGTAGTACTGGCTGTCCTGGAGCTTGTTCTGTAGATCAGGTTGGTCTCAAACTCAGAGATTCATCTGCCTCCACCTCCCAAGTGGTAGGATTAAAGACCTATGCCACCACTGCCAGCAAAAATAAATAAAGCTTTTAAAGGAAATACTTAGATGAATTTAAGTTTTAATTATTATGTATCACTTTTTAACCCATGGTATAAACTGATGGGTTTGTTGTTGTTGTTGATAATGCTATTTGTTTTTTTTGGGGGGGGGTTGTCTTTTTTTTTTTTTGCTATTGTTGGTTTCTAGATCACATTCAATAAAAAGGTCAAGACAGGGAGAGTCTTTTACATATGTACATGATATACCACAAGCTGGGACTCATGGGTTAATGAGCTGCTCTTTTAGGATGTACATTTAGTTGTGACTCTCCTGACTACAGCACGCTGGGAGCAAAGCAGGAAATAAAATTCTATACGACTAAAAGAAGCTTCAGCGTTTAAGTGACCACAGACCACCATGAAGGGAGTCAAGCGTGCTCCAGGGAGAATGGCAGGGACACTGGCAGCCAGCTGTGTGGCTGACTGCCTAGGCACTGCTCAGTAGTTCACTTCACGTCATCTCAACAGGTCGTTTGGCCTTTTAAAGCCATCTTCGTGATTACCATCTCAAGGCTCAAAATCAACTGAGCAGGTGCAGATGGAGCCGTTACCTGGTTACAGAAGGAGAATAGGTGTGTCCCTTCCTCATGCAAACACTGCCCAGAAGTCCTGTGAGCAGCTTTAAGCCTGGTCAGTTCCTGTACAAAGTACCCAGGGGGCAAGGTTTTCCAGGCCATGAGTCAGGGCGATTTTGAACCTGTAGGTTCTGAAGCAGTGTTACGTTTAAACACTGTGTTGGAAGAAAAGAAGACAGCATGAATGGCACAAATGAAAGGACAAAACAAAGAGGCAGAAGTATGGTAAACTCACAAAGATCTAGTACAATAGGGATATTAAAGCCCGGGGAGGGGACCTGAGAGACAGCGTAGTCGGTAAAGGACTTACTGTGTAAGCATGAAGACCTCAGCTCGAGTCCCAGTGCCTACATAAGAAGCTGGGCATAACAGGGTTTGGGTGTCACCCCAGTGCTGGAAGGGAGACAGGTGGATTCCCAGCAGCAGGTGGCCAGCCAGTTTAGCTGATTTGCGTTTAGCTCCGGGCTCACTAGGAGAGCCTGTCTTTAAAGATTACCTGGTGAACTGCTACACTCTTCAGGACTCCAGGGACTGAACTAACTAAGGAGGTGAGGGGATGAAGAAAGGAAAAGCACATGGTCCCCTAGAAAAGCTGGGATCAGGTAGGCTGGGCTCTCACATAGAGAAGCTGCAGTACCCCCGAAGCTCAGTGTGTTTATTTTATACAGTTGAACATGGAGGTGTGGTTATTGCATAGAGCTAAACAAGGAGGAGGGGCTGTTGCATGCAGATAAATATGGACGCACAGTTGTTATACCCCGCTGAACAAGGAGGGGGTTATTACAGATAAACAGGGATGCAGGGTTGCTATAAGCAGCTGAACAAGGAGGAGGGGCTATTACATATAGATAAACAGGGATGCAGGGTTGCTATATGCAGCTGAACAAGGAGGAGGGGCTATGACATACAGATACACACAGAAGCAAGGTTATATACAATTGAACAAGGAGGAGGGGCTGTTACATACAGATATACATGGAAGCGGAGTTTTTGTATACAGTTGAACAAGGAGACAGCTTTAGCTAATCCTGGTAGGAGCAATCTGTAGGGAAGCAGCCTTCAGGCTATAAAGACCAGGGGAGAAAACTAAGGTAGACACGTGTACACGCTGATGCCATTGGCACATGGACCAGAGGAAGACAGCCATTTCTCATGGGTCTGAGGCATTGGGGTCCCCGACATGGCCATGCCCATGAAAAACCACATACATTCACACAAGACTTCAGTCACTCTCTATGCATACCTGTTCACATACGTAAGTAAGAAGTAAGAACACAGTCATAGAGTCCCTAACCACAGAACTCTGGGAATTAGGACATCATAAAAATTTAATAAGCTGCCAAATTACACTGAAGGGAATTTAAAAAGTTCAACTTTCTAGAAAATTTACCTCTTGATGTTAATGGCATCAAATGTAAAATTAAGAATTGGTTAAGAAAAATAAATTTATGGTATATATGTCTCGGGCTCTACAGCTGGTACTATTGACCAGTTTCGGGGTAAAATTCCTATCATGCTGTTTGAACTACTACTTCCTCATTTGTGTCTTGGGGTCTCTCCCCACAGTGTCTAGAGTGCTGAAATTCTAATAAGATTGGGCTGAAGGTAGGCTCACCATTTAGGAAGGCTTTCTCGGTTCAGCTTGCGGCTGGGTTCACATGAGCGCGATGGGTAGGAACCACTGTACCACTTCCTAAATGAGATTCACTGGGCTGCACTCCTTTCCTCCAATAGCAGACTGACTTGATTAGGGCTTAGACGAACATCTGCTAAATTGGCTTTGGATACCCATCGAGTACTTAATTGTTTCTTAGGCTCAATGCTAAGCAAACTTTCATCTCTCCAGTTTAGTTCTTAGACCATGTTTGTCTTTTTACACAGAAATTTCCGGAATTGCTTCTGTTTTGGTGAAAAAGATCAAAATCTTGAGATCCATGGTCCATTCCTGTCTTGGCTGCTGGGTTAATTTGAGCTGGATTCTATCCTGTATTAAATAATGAACGCATATCAGATTCCTCATAGACATCGCTCTTTCCCTTCTCAATTTGATGCCTGTGTTTCTAGGTCAAATGTACCTAGAATATTTGTTTAAAATAATAGATACCCGGATCCTGCCTGACCCCAACTTACCTCTGGAAATCTGTATGGGGGTGGGAGAAGGGGGAGGGAGGGAAGGAAAGAAAGGGGGAAAAAGGAGAGAGAGAGAGAGAACATGAAGTTGGGTGTATAGAGAGATGGAGAGGATATGGAAGGCGGTGAAAGGGGTAAGAATATGATCAAAATATATTGTACAAAATTCTTTTCTAAATAAAACAGGAATTAAAAAAGTTATTTTTTAAAAAGTAGCCTAGGGACTGGAACAATGACTTAATGACACAGCACGCTCCTAGCACACAGATATACATGCAGGCAAACCACCAGAAACCACAAGATAATAAATGCAATAAAATGTTTGTGAAGTAGCTTCATGGAGCTGGTGATGTGGGTCAGCAGCAGGTAAAAGGCACAGAGCCTGACTTCCTGCATTTGAATCACAGTCCACACGGGGGAAGAATGCCAACTCCAGCCTGCTGACCTCACTTCCCGTGTGCATGGCTTTGTGGCCAGCAGCCTTTTGTGTTGTACACATGTGCACACAGTAAAGGTTTCACAAAAATAAAAATCAGCCTAAGTCATTCTTACACTGCAGTTCAGAACTGTTTTAAGGTATCAAATGTTAGATCACAGTCAGTCTGTAAAACACAGCTCAAGGTTAAAGGCAAGTGAGGAGGAAGTCAAGTTAGGATACAAAGTAGTCAGGGTTGGTGGTACAGGCCTGCCTCCAACCCAAATACTTTGGGAGCCTGAAACTGATCACAAGTACAAGGCCAGCCTGAGCTATACAATGACTTTAGAGCGATCTGAATCTGATCATTGGTTGATATTTTGTCTCAAGAAGTAAAAAAGAGACAGGTGTGGCTACACATGCTTATTGTCCCAGAACATTAAGAAGTTGGGGGATGGGGGGCCTGGAGTTCTCAGTCAGATTCAGCTACAAAGTGAGTTTGAAACAGTCTGGGTTACACGAGACCCTGTCTTAAAATACTAAATTATAAAAAGAAAGAAAGCAAAAGATACAGTGCAGACTGGAGTGGGAGGCTGCATCCAGAAATCCCTGCACTTTCCAGTACCCACTTGGAATTGGAAACATCGTCCTCCTACTTGAAGCCTAAGCTATCAGATACGTTTCCTCCTGTTGGTAAATACAGCTTTGCAGAGGTGGGGAGCAGAGAGACCGCAGATGAGTTAGAGCCTTCTGGACTGGGAGGTTGGTGAGACTCACCTCTTCTCCTCACCTCACACCCCACCTCCGCCCTGTCCCCGGGGAAGCCCTCACAAATGACTATTAGGCAATATGACTAAATTGATTTCTTGGTTATTCAAAGTCGTTCTCATTACATGTCCAACTAGAGACCCGAGTATTTAAAATCTAATTACTTGTGAGCTGTGAAGGCGAGGGAAGCCATGTTCAGCAGGATTGTTTCTGGGACGTCAAAAACACTAGCGGTTATTGGAGGACTCGTAATTTCAGCGTGAAGCCTAAGTTCAGATACGTAAGCTGCTGTATGGTAGCGCCTGTCACACTTCCGACATTTGACTATGATAGCTGAGAAAACCGATTTAAGGGATCGCATTTGTAGTTTTGGCTCATGTCTCTGAAGTCCATGTTTGGATAACCCTGTTAGTGAATTTGGGCCTGTGACGGCAGAGTTCAATGTGTTCAAATTTTGGAACAAACGCTGGTTCACCTCATGATGGCCAGAAACAGAGACAGGAAGAAGAAAGATCAGGGTCCCAATAACTCCTTTTTAGCTGTGACCCTAGTAACTTAAGTTCCTCCTAGTAGGCCCTGTCCAATGGCCCCAGGGCCAAGGCCCAAGCTTTCTGTACATCCATCTTTGGTGGATATTCCAGATCTGGTCTATAGCACATGGAAATTGTTAAAAAAAATAATATCTGTGATACTATTAGTGAAGCTAATATATTAAGAAGTTCCAGCTTTTGTGGAAAACCTACTTTACATAAATTCACATACATGTATACTTATGTATGAACATATGCACATATGCTAATTTAAAATCCTATTCTAAAAAAAACAATTTTCTGGATACAATCTTCACTTATATGTAAGAAACTGACATCTGGATTGGTGACATGTGATGTTACACACCCAGAGACTGAGAGAGCTGTGCTGTTGCCACCATAGAGGAAGAGGCTGGAGAGCTAGGTGCAGGCCTGGTCACAAGGTCGTTGTCAATCTCTGCTAAAGTGACTGTAAATCACTGAGCGCCCCTGACAGGGTTTAATAATATTCTGTGTCTGGTGACAGGACAGGACGAAAGATTGGTGAATTGGGAGAGAGTTCATCTAAAGACAGAAATTTTAATTAGGTGTTATGAAATTTTAAAACAAGGACCTACTTTTTGCCAGAAAACGGAAAATGAAGATTTCTTGATTTGGTGAACATTGCGGAGGGGGATTAAAGCACATATTGTTTTAAGAAGCAGCTTCTGAGTTTAGACTAGCTACCTTGTTCTGAAAAACCACGTTTATTGAGTTAACCTGTGATAAGTCATTGATATAAGAGAGAGAGAGGGAGAGGGAGAGGGAGAGAGAGAAGAGATCAGATAGTTTAGGTTATTATAGCACTCTGGTTTAACAGGCTTGTCTACCATTTACCTTCGGAAGCCATTGAATGACGTTTGTCTTATCTTAATATCTTAATGAGTCAATTAAACCACCATTCAGAAGGGGAGAAAAGTGAGGAATTAGAATCTCTTAGCTCCTGCTGTGGTTTTTGAGGTATTGGAGGGGAAAAAAAGCCAAGGGGAAGACATAGAAGGGGCAAGGGGACAAGAAAGTAGCATTTAGGACAGAAGCCTCCATGAGCCAGCACGTCTCTAGAAAGACCAAATGAACCAGGGCAGCTGGGGCAGAGAGCCCCACCCCTGCCCTGGGATCCTGGCAGCGGTTCTTGGCCCTGCTTCCTGCAGCATGCCAGGGCATGTTGTCTAACAGGATCAAAGGGCCTGCTTTGCATCAAGCTGCTTTTCTGATCAAAAGCCATAGGTAAACCCAGCCCCCAGGTCAGGACCCAGAGCCAGCGTTCCCACCGCACTGAGTGCCCAGCGTGCCCAGCTAATACCACTGTGTTCTCTTTCCACGCAGACAATGGAGCGAGAGAGCTGAAGTCAAGCACACCAGAGTTAGTCAGCAATGACATATCTGTCAAGGATTCGTGGAGGAGTGACTTACTGGGGAAAAACCACAGAATCCCTTCTAGGGATATTGTAAGAACAGATGAGATAACTCCCAGAAGGGGCCTGGAGCTTTTCCAAACAGAGGTGCTGTGTCTCTCAAAGGTATCGAACCTACTCCTTTAGAATAACTTTGTGTTTGTGCAACGCGAGCTGAACTTTCTATTGCTGGCCAGGGCAGCTGTGCTCCGACAAAAAGGAGGCAGAAAGGGGCACCCCCTCCCATTAGTGTGTTTCTCCCAATGGATAAGCAAATGGAAGAGGCCTGGCAGGGATGGCCTTGGGGCATGGAATGACGCCAAATGCCAGGAAGAGAAATTAGCCCATCTCGATTTCTTTTTCTTTTAAGAGGGACCTTTGTGTTGGGCATTTTATAAATTGCCTGGCATTGTGTTTATTTTGAATTTTATTATATTTATTTGGTAATTAGACCCAGCGCTCACCTGTTTCTCGAACGTGTGGTTAGCATTTGATGCAAGCTGGCTTCTGGACTGGCTAAGGTTTTGAACTGACCAGAAGTACTTGTCTATTTGGTATATCAGCAGCCGCTAACTAGGGAAACTGTCTAGAACGATTGTATTCAGGAAAAAGGTTTATTAGACATAACAAGCAGTGCAGAGGTTGTTTGGGTCCAAGAGCTGAGCCGTCCATCAAGAGCCCAAGGGTAAACATGTCTCTGTGATCGGCCACACTCACTGTGTCAGCTTTGCCCTCAGAGTGGCATCCGCTGTGGTTGGAAGCAAGCTGAGCGAGTGTTAGGGATACTAGTCTGATGTAAATCAAAAGGGGGGGCATGCAAGGCAGAAAACACGCCTTTCTCTTATTTCTTTTCTAACCAGCATAAAACGCTTTAACAGACTGCACCCTGACAAATCTTCCTGACATTACGTTGGCCAGGATGGGGTCACCTCTCACTTCCTTAAGCACTGATTGCAAAAGAGCTTAGAAGAGGTATCCAGGGTGGAGTGTGCACGGGGGCTCACAGAAAACCTACTGCAGTTTGCAAACATTCAGGAGGAAATGTCAAGAGCTATTAAAGCCAGTAAGGCTGATGCCTGTAGAACAAGGTTGGCTTAATTGTTGTCATTAGTTGGTGCTTGTCTCCTCGGCTTATAAGCCGTCAGAGGAGGACAAAGTCACAGTCAACATCAGCCCCTATGAGCTAATTATGATTTCCTAGATAATCATAGCAAAGACAGAGTTGGACTTGGGCTTTCTTCCTGTGACCAGTTCTCCCCACATGATATGAGTCCGTGGAAGAAAAAGACAATAATAAATCCACTTGTTAAGCAGGAAATAAATGAATAACATCATGTGCTGACAAGTCACGTGCTTATCAGTAGACAGAGAGGGAGCATCAGTAAAAGAAAGTCAGGGTTGCTTTGGTATTCAACAATGGCCTGGTAACTTTGCCACAGAATCACTTTTCTTGATGAGTTTATTCAGACTAATAGAGGTGCCAACGCCCTTGATTAGACACTGAAAGACACATGCCCAAGAAGAGCAAGCCTAGGGCTAGCATGCCTTTTAAGACAGCTCAGAAGTTCCCTGCATATATGTGAACATGTTGGTTACATATGTGACTACTATATCTTATCATACATTTGGTACATATGTATCTAATGTTTATCATCAATGTTTTCCTGTTTTCAGTGTTCCCTGCTTACACAAGTGGGGTTAGCGTTCTCAGCCTCTTAGGTGGAACCCATGTATTTCCAATGCAGATTCCACACACAGTCATTCCCAAGTAATATGGCTGCCATCTTAGTTCCACGTCAGCAAATATGAGTGAGAAATCTGGTCATTTCACGGTCTTAGAAATATGAGTTTTTTTGTCTGAACTGTCCAGATTTGACTATTGGCTGCTCAGCTTACTAACTTTGAAATTGAGACAAGTTGTATAGCTGACATGGACTTACATTTATTGATATGTAAAATAAGAATAAATAATATCAATAGGGCAAGCCCATCCGTAAATTTGCAATGTGTCTAAATAAGGCCAGAGGCACAAATTGCATTGGCGTATCTGATATGTAGAAATCACTTAACTGCTAGTATTTAATCTCAAAGTCATCTGGTTAGGATGTCATCCCAGTCAGTTATAATTCCAAAGCTCTTTTGAAATATGTAAAGTATGATGTAACCCCAGCTTGTGGCTATCTAGTGGTTATTAATACAGTGTGCCAAATACTCAATCTATATATTCAACAAACCATTCTGCTCTTCTTTATAGTACTAACAGCCATACTCCAGTAAATATGGGACGGTATTAGTCCTAAGTGAGAGTTCTGCTGGAAAGAGTAGGTGTAGGTATCATTCAGAGGTCAAGCTCGTGTTTAGCTTGTCTACCACCTGTGAGCCCCAGAGTCAATCCCCAGCAAGCAGGCATGAATGCGCGTGCACACACACACACACACACTTAGTCACACAAACACACATGCACAAACACACACACACATGCACACTCACTCACACAAACACATGCACACACACACATACTCACACACATACACACAAAAGAAGTAAAACCTTTTATTCAGGTTGAGGAGGATCTAGCTTAGGTAGAGTGCTACCTAGGATGCATAAGGACAGGGTAAGATCCTCAGTACCACAAAAATAAACAGTTTTCTTTAGCAGTAGATGTTTAATTGGTTCATCTTATCTTTTAGACTCTGCCTTCCCTATAATAATCTCTTTTGTGGATACCAAGAGCACAGCACACATTTCCTTTGGCAATGGGCCCAGGCCCTCATATTAACTCATTCATCATCAAGTACATGGAAATACACTGTGAATTTCTTTTGTACGGGGCGGGGGGGGGGGGGGAGTGTAAGATCTTTTGAGTTATGGGACATAGAGTAACTTTCCATCCTTGAAGAGGGTAAATTTGCAGCTTCCTGATGTAACAGACTGCAACTAATCGATTTTGTCTGTAGCATGCAGCATCATAAAAAAAGAAAAAGACACTCACAGAGATGAAGAGAGGGAGGAGGAAGGAAAAAGGAAGAGAGAGAGAAAAGGGAAGAGAGAATATTAACAGGTTATAGAGCTAACAATGAGATTTTCCAACTGTCTCCTCTGGAAAATTAGTAAAGATGAGAACCCAGGGACCACACAAGTGGTGGTGTGTGTTTTGCCTTGAGAGTCTGAACGTTCCTCAGCATGTCCCGACCGTTTACTGTGTGATTTTTCTCTGACTCTGATCCTTTAACAGCTAGCAGGGTGTAGGCCCATGATACTGGTTGGTCTTACATACGTTCATTAGCTTGTGATAAAGTCATAGCACACTGACACAGGAAACAAAACTGAACGGCTCAAATTAATTTTTATGTAGTTATTTATATACAACTTAGGTCTTAAGAAAATCCAACAGTAAAATAGCTAGATACAATACAATAGGACAAAAATATCCCCAAAATGAATTCAACAAAAAATAGAATATACAGATTTTTTTTTTGTCTCGATGTAACACGTGTGTTTGCATGTGACCATTTCAGAAGATATCACTTAGTTTTTCTGGGCCCCTTTCTCATTTTTTCTTAAGATGGCCATTTCAGCTCATTGTTGGATCCAATACATGACCTCTAATTAACATATTGCAAGCTTCTCTTCTTGTGTGTGGGTAACCACTCTGGCCTCATTGCCTGGTACCCTTTATGTCCCCCTGCCTTCAAGACTGGCAGCCATGTTAGATCTGCTTTTTCATCTCTTCATGTTGTTCCTAAATGATGCTATGTGAGGTCTTTGCCCCTTAATCAACATTTTCTCAGCTCAGACAACTTTTCTGCATCTTAGACACACATTTTAATTACCTACCAGATGGCCCCCGGGCATCTCCAACTCAATAGGTGCTGATCAGAATTTATTATTCTGCCTTACAAATCTCCTCTGCTGCTCTCCTGGGCTATTGTCAGCTGTGGCTTACTCCAGAGACCAGGGAATGAGGTGTGGCTCCCAAACTTTGTTCTCGGCATCAAGTCAGCTACAAAAGCTGCTGGTTTTCCATGTCCTTGAACAGGCATTTGCCTATGGGTTTTCTTGCCGTCTGAGTGGCCTGCTCTCTCTCTGGGTCACCGTGCTCACCGCTTAGGTGGATTTTCATATGCAGATGTCACATGAAGCCTACAAAGTATGCACCGCCCTTGCTGTAATTCTCCCTATCATAGTGACGGGATGTGGAGACTAGAAAGGATAGCAACCTGTTCTCATCCAGCAGAAAGACTGGAGTCCATTTACAATCGCCACCTCCTTGCCTGCTCACATAGGGCTGCAGGTGGACTCTCCTCTCCCCGTTTCACCGACTGCTTCCCTCTTGAGTACTATTGCCAAAGACATGGCAGGAACTCTTAAGGACGCTTTATAGGGAAGACTGTGACGTCCATGCTAGTCTCATAATCATACCAAGATCCCACTTGCCTTGGTCATGGTTTAGCATTTGCACTGATCATGCAGTAGTTGCAGGGGTTCAGCAGCTATCTCAGCAGGCGTGCAGTCAACTACATTGATCATACCACATACCGCCAGTAAGAAAAAAAAATGTCAGACCACATAAGAAATTTCTGATGAAACAGTAAATCTCAACCCTAAAGAAGCCACAGTTTTAATATTTTATATGATGAAATGGAAGAAATACCCAGAGTATTTCTGCTGGACACTAGAGCTGCTTGGTTGTTTCTAGAAGGAGTCCAGGGCAATTATAGGAGTCAAGAGTCAAGCTAGTCTGCTCTTCTCTTTCTGTCTCTCCATTTCTCTATCTCTGTGTCTCTGTGTCTGTCTCCTCTGTCGTGTGTGTGTGTGTGTGTGTGTGTGTGTGTGTGTGTATGTGTAGTCATGAAACACCATGATCATTTGAATGAATAATGGCAAATAGTGATACTCAGACTTGGGTATTTGCCGCATGTATTCTTAAAAATGAATAAAAGAAAAGCTTGTCACTCAGAAAAAGCAAATGATAGCACTTGTCAGTGTTAAACTGGAGCTCCCAAGAGGAATTGGAATTTGGGAGCGCTCTCACCTGCCCCTGGGAGCATGACAACCCCCAATACATTCTGACTTTTCTCATGTGATCATGGGCAACATTAAGGAATGTGCTTTGGGGTGTCATATGACAAAATTCATCAAAATGGGAGGATTTGCATAACAGTGTGCTGCTATCTTCTAAATACTTCATTATGATCAGATAAAGATGCATAATTGTATAAAAGATACATTCAAAAGACAAGATTGATTAAAAGTTTGTGGATTTCTGATTCCAGTGTAATGAATTATCCTTTGTAGAACCTTGATATGATACCAGAGAAAAATAATCACAGTTCCTGAGAAAGGAATAGACAGTTCCCTAGAATTGTCTAGTTGTGGATATGCCAGTAAAGGGATAAAGGAGGCTACCGAAACTCATACAGGAGTCATACAGAAACCATTGCTCTGAGATCTCTCCCTTCCTGTCTTCCCATAAGGCTGCCTCTGACTTGCTTATCTTCAAGTTGATTGTGTCCCTCCACTTCAATGCTTACCTAAGCAAGCCGTTGAAGACCCTTGGTGCACCACACTCTAACCTTGCAGGCTGAACTCACATCAGTCTTTTGTGCAGATTGGTGTCAGCCTTAACGAACTGCTGACAGTACTTACCAAGCTCTCCATGTTCCTTTTCATCTTTGGCCCCTTGCATGCACACATACACCTTAGCTCGGTGTCTCCAGTGATGTATCTTCCAACCAGCCCTTTCCAGACTGTCGCTACACTGCCATCACATGCCAAATCCTGTTTAGTTTCGAAAACCTACCACTTCCTGAAGGAAAATTTATAAATCATACCTCTCCTTCCTTTGCCTGATCAGAATAAATAGATCCAATTTGTGAACTTTGGTAGCCAAATGTATATGGTTATGTATTAATTGCCTGTATTAACTTCTGTTAGCGTCTGTATCTTGCACTGGTTCGCCATCTCCTCTAGGAAAGGGCTGGTCCATGGAATGTCGCTGGTTCATATTATTCCTGTGACAAATAGCTCCTGAGTACATGGTCCAAGGGTTCCTTCTAGGTATCAAATTCTGTGATCGAGTTTTACAAAAAGAAGCACTGAGTGTCAATTTTTGTATTAACTGGCAGATGGGTGTGTTTGTTTTGCTAATACTCACATTTGAGTTCTTTGCTTTTTAATCAAGAGGGTCATCTCCTTGGATTTCTCTTACCTTTTCTGCTCCTGAAAAGATAGCTCTGGAGACAACACAGCATATAAAACTGATTATTTTAATAAATTATAGTGCACATATACTCATGAATATTATATACTCCACATCAAGGCTTCAATAGGAATTAAAATTTAAATATCTGTTCTGACATGGATATAAAGTTATGTAAGGGTTCTGTATAATAAGCTCTCAATGAACTAGAAAGAAGTGGAAAAACATTTTTATGAGAACTGGAAGTCAATGGGACTTTACAATACAGCAAAGTGGTAAGAGAAGTTAGGGGATCCTGGGCTCACTGGATATAGAAGCTGGTCCAAATACTGGCCACTCTCTAATTCCTCCACATCAGGGAAAAGTGGAGAACAGGGACTAATATGTCTCAGGGCTCAGAAAACTGTCTGAGAATTTCACGGACCCTTTGTTTTTATGATTTTTGTGGTAGTGTTTTGCTCCATATCATTTTGAAGAAATCAGAGTGAACTATGGAGATTATTGAGAGATTTTTCACGTTTGGCATTTAAAATATAATTTTATTTTGAAAGCTGAAGGTTTAGAAGCTTTCGGTGAAACCAAATGCAATCAATGTATAACCAGTCGTTTTTTAATGACAAAGTATTGGCATCTTTAAAATAAGGTTCTTTTAAAAAATCCTTTTAAATTCTCTCTCTCTGTCTCTCTGTGTGTGTATGTCTCTGTCTCTCTCTGTGTGCCTGTGCGTGTGCGTGCGTGCGTGTGCGTGTGCGCGTGTGTGTGTGTGTGTATACATAGCACCGCACGCATGTGGAACACGGAGAACAGCTTAGGGTATTTGGTTCTCTCCCTCCCCATGCCGGTTCTGGGAAATGAGCTCAGATTGTCAGCCTCTGCAACAAGAGCATTAGCCACTGAGCTTTTCTGAGGTTCTTCCATAATGCCGTGGCTTTGGCAGGGCTAAACGACACAGCCAGGCTCTCCGAGGGTGACTCTACAGAGTCCCCAGATGCCCACCCCAGATTCAGCATCACTTCCTCTCTGTCCGTTCAACATGACGCTCAAATATAAAAGGCACTTTACCCAACCAGGAAAGCACCATGTTTGCCCCACTATGGCTTTTCTTATTTAGCAACTGGGATGGCACATAGGCACTGAGTTCATGACCAGAGCTGTACAACAGGGAGATTCTGATTCTCTGGGTATTAAAAACGAGCAGGAAACAGTGACTTCCACATTTAGAAGTATAGCGGTGAATATATTTAATCCCAAAATTTTCGAGGCAGAGGCAGGCAGATCTCTGTGAGTTCAACACCAGCTTGGTCTACAGAGTGAGTTCCAGAACAGCCAAAGCTGTCCAGAGAGAGAGATCCAGATTTCAAAAATCAAGAGATGCACAACCTAGGATGGGTTCAAAGGGACGTACTGAAAGCGTTAATTCAGTTTTCTGCAGCCTGCCACGAGTACACAGCACAGAATAAATGGTTACTCCATCTCTAAGTCAAATGGAACTGTTAGCTCCCTTTCTAATCCATGCGCTACTTGATCTAGAAAAATAAATAAAGCAAGACAAACAAAAAACTCAGAGTCACTAAACAGGTGTTTTGCAAAATGAGTGAAAGAAAGAACTGACATTTGACAGGGCTCCATGTGACGGCACAATGTTATAAACGCTGATTTAAACACCTCTCAGGTTGAGAACAGTTCTTGCCGCTGGAACACATCAGGGAACTAGTAATTCCAGTCCAAATTCAATAAAAATAAAGCCATATCATCTGTCCTCTTTACTAAACCAGCCAGGTTTTCTGATTGTGTGCTTAGTATTTCCACACAGCAACTAGCCAAGCCTCAGGAAGGGGACTTAGGAGCAAACTGCCCAAGAGGAGAACAATGTGGGGCCTGGAGGAGGCTGGGAATGGAGGCAACTTCACAAGACTTTGACAGTTAATTTCAGGCTGCAGCAGCAGATCCTTCTACAAGATGACTGATGGACACATCACAGTTTGCTGTCGTGGCTTCTCCTTTCCTTTTTGGAATTTAAAGTGGTGATTTTCGTGGGCAATACAAATAAAGTAGCTGTGACTTTGGTTCCAATGTTCCTATCACCAGATTCCTGTGTTTTTGACAGTTTGTCATAATTCCTGCAGAAAGTCATTACTTTCCTTGAGAAACAGAGCCAGGGCCCTCCAATCCCTTGCCTTCTCTCCACTCCTCTCACGTCAGGTGAGAGGCTTGTGTCCCTGGACTTTAATTCTCCAGGCTTTTCGGAAGCTCTGGGTCAGTAGCTGCCCCAGCACATCCAGATCTCACTTAGAGGAGAACAGTTAGCTTGGGAGGATTCTTGACACATAACAAGGAAACTGATAGGCAGAGCTGATGATACGTACCATTAATAAAGTGATTTTTCCTCCAAAGAGCTGCTTTTAGAAACAATATAAATTAACTCATTTATTCCTAGCAATCACGAGAGATCAAATTTTCTACCATCCCCCCCTTTAATAGATGAAGACTGAATCAATAGGGGGCACATTATCCAATATCACACAACCTGTAAGTGACAGAATTACAGTGCAGAACCAGGAGTGTGGTCTAAGAGTCCATTCGCCAGAGTTTTGCTACACCTGCAAAGTCCAGTACAATATCAAAAATTGTCTCAAGTAGTTGAAGAGCAGTAAACCCAAAGAGGTACTAAAGATAGCTTGCCTGGCTAATCCAATGACTCCAAAGGATCCAAAGAGAAAAACTAAACGACAAAAAGATTTGGCTTAATTTTAAAAAGGAAAAAGGCTGGGGTGATGTCTCAGTTGTTAAAGTGGTACCCCTACAAGCCTGTTGATATGAGCTCAATTCCCAGAACCCACATAGAAAATATCAAGCATGGGCACACTCTTGGGGTACTAGTGCTGAAGGCAGAAACAAATGGCTCCTTGGGGCTCACCGACTGACCAGTCTACCCTCATCAGCGATCTCTCAGCCAATGAGAGACTGCCTCAAAGGTGCATGGCATTTCTGAGGGTGACACACAGGTTGTCCTCTGGCATCGGATATACAAATGTATGCACATTTGCATCCACACATGAGTATACAAGTGCACGCACATTTGCATCTACACACGAGTAGACAAGTGCATGCACATTTGCATCCACACACGAGTAGACAAGTGCATGCACATTTGCATCCACACACGAGTAGACAAGTGCATGCACATTTGCATCCACACACGAGTAGACAAGTGCATGCACATTTGCATCCACACACGAGTAGACAAGTGCATGCACATTTGCATCCACACACGAGTAGACAAGTGCATGCACATTTGCATCTACACATGGGTATATAAGTACATGCACATATACAAGTGCTTGCACATTTGCATCCATACACAAGTATACAAGTGCATGCACATTTGCATCTACACACGAGTATACAAGTGTGTGCACATAGGCATCCACACATGAGTAGACAAGTGTGTGCACATTTGCATCCACACATGAGTATACAAGTGTGTGCACATTTGCATCCACACATGAGTATACAAGTGTGTGCACATTTGCATCCACACATGAGTAGACAAGTGTGTGCACATTTGCATCCACACACAGATATACAAGTGCTTGCACATTTGCATCCATACACAAGTATACAAATGCACGCACATTACATCCACACGCAGTATACAAGTGCACGCACATTACATCCACATGCAGGTATACAAGTGCATGCACATATGCACTCACACAGAGACATACAGGTGCATGCACATTGCACATTCCATCCACACATGGACATACAAGTGCATGCACATTTGCACGCACATGTGTATCCACACACATGCACACGTACCCATACATGAACAGTAGTGCATATGTACACACATAAATAAAGGAAGATACGTATGTATTTTTAACAGACAGAAGTCTTTCTGAAAGCACTGGCTTCCATTAAGCCACTGCTGCCAAGATGTTTCTCAGTGATTCAGTTAATGATGCTGACAATCAGAACATGGTTGGGTTAGACAAAATTTCTTCTCTATTCTGCAGTGTAATGGATCAGGCATGTATCACAACAACTGTGCTGCTATCAACACTTACTTGGGAAGTTAATATATTGTGATGCAGGAAGTGTGGTGGAAAATGATCCCTTAAATTGATTGACAAACATTACTGTCATTGTTCTGTTAGCAAAAATGTACTATAATGCATTTGGACTCAAGGTCTCAGAAAAGATGATTTTTAATGTTTTATTATTTCAATCAACCAATAGACCTTATATATTGTGTACAATTTGAAATACGCATACATTGAAAATGGCTACATTAAGCTAATAAGTACTCAGAACAGGCTTTCGCTCTGTTTATTAAATTTATTATTTTAAATTACTGAAGCATATTGGAAATAACAGAAAATCATTTTAGATGCTGTTTCTCAAGTAAAATTTGTAACTAATCACCAAAATAGGACAATATTTTCTTTTCCCCAAAGCCAATGACCACAGGTTTTTCTTTCTTATTCCTTCTCCGCCTTTCTCTTTCTTAACACTTATGTGTGGTTTCTGTCCACTTAGGCAATTCTTATGCAAGAAGCTAAACGCAATTAAATGTGCAGGATGAAAAGATGGCCCAGGCACTGCTGGTACCCCCAGGACCTGAGAGCTTCCGCCTTTTCACGCGAGAATCTCTTGCTGCTATCGAAAAGCGTGCTGCAGAAGAGAAAGCCAAGAAGCCCAAGAAAGAGCAAGACATTGACGATGAGAACAAACCAAAGCCGAACAGTGACTTGGAAGCTGGGAAGAACCTTCCATTTATCTATGGAGACATTCCTCCAGAGATGGTGTCAGAGCCTCTGGAGGACCTGGACCCCTACTACGTCAGTAAGAAAGTGAGTGCTGATGTTACTTGGCCAATGCATTCCCAATTAGATGTGCAAAGCAGGGCTTATGTACGTTAGAGAATTGTAATTTTCATTTGTGAAGGATTCTTCTATAGCACTCTTTACTGTCAGACATCTTGAAGCACAGTAAAGCAAACACAGAAGATTCATAAGAAGTTAAATAAGAGGAATAAGCATAAACAACTTCTACCATTTCACAGTATCAAGATGAATGGGGAAACTTAGAGTTGACAGCGAAGATAAGTATCTGCTATTGCTAACCCATTTAACTGCCTGATAGACAGCAAAATTGTAGTCATGAGGGCGAAAGGGGGTGGATGTTCTACTTAGTTTTTAGTTCATTCTTGGCTTGATGTTTCTTACAATCATCTGTGTTCTAGAAGACAGTGATCTACATCTCTCCCTGTAGACAGATAATTTATGCAGATGCATGTTTACCTAGGCATACATTTTTAGTCTTTATCTCTGACCTGGCATATGATTAGGAACTTCTACAGGCGTCACTGAAATTGTCCTAAGCTAAATTCTAGAGCCACCTGGAAATATTTAAAACATTTCCACAAAGAAAGAAATATTAAGATTAGAGGAGAAAATAATAACGAGGATAATAACAATAGCAATATTAATCCTCACATAATTTAAAGGAACAATGTCTATGTTTATCCACGTTCAAAATAGCTTCGTAGTTCTGACAGAATTAGACATTTTCTATAGTTAAACCAACTTCGTGAAACTCGTAGAGAATCTAAATAAAGGGTACTGTTTAAATTCCTAAATGGATATTTTGTCTCTTTTTAATCACGATTTATAGCTTGCCTTCACAACAATAAAACAGTTCTTTGTAAAGATTACCATCATTTTGAGTTGATGACTTGTGAATTAAGAAAGAAACAAAACACTTTTACTTGACAAAATAGAATTTTTTTCAAGGCAGTGGTTGAAGATGTTGCCTCCTTTAAGTAGTACACAATTTGAAGTTATTCATCCTGGGGATGGAGAGACGACTCAGTGGTTCAGAGCACTTGCTGTTTTTATGGAGTACTGGAAATGGTTCACAGCACCCACATCAGGAGGCTCATGACTGTCAGCAAGGACAGCTCCAGGGCAGCTGACCTCTCTCTGGCCCCTGTGAGCATGCTCACACACGTATGCACATAAACAAACACATGCATACAAATAAAATAAATATTTAAAAAAGTTCTTTCCTTTTGAAAGGAAGGCATTAAATATACATCCATATGCTTCCAATTAAACATACATTCTTGGGTTTCTAAAATAAATTTCCGTGTTTACTGCAGAGATGATCAAGAAATATTTGAGATTTGGAAACTGTTGTTATAAAGTATGAATAATAATAAGCGACTCCTCTCAGAAATTGGGAAAATGACAGAATTTGAGGAATTCTGGCCTAAAATATGCATTGGCAGCCAAATGTGCTGTCACACACTTGGGAGACAGAGCAAGAAGGAGTGTGAGCTCAAGGCCAGCCTGATCTAAAAGTACAGCCTGAGCTATAAACCCCAAAGTATATGTTTTTTTAAAGTTATTGTAAGGACACAGAGTATGTTTTACTTTGATAAGATAAAGGTATTATTACCTCTTTTAAGGAGGCAAACAGTTTGATTATTCTTATGGCTGGGTGGGGTGGGGAGTAGAAAAATAGAGATATTATCCAATGAAGGGCTATGTTTACTTATATTAAAAGAATTTCCTTCCCAAAGACAACATCACCTCTTTGTGAAAGGACTACCCTAGGCTATCTAAGAGATGATATTAATACCCTCCCCCACCAATTAAATGAAGTAAGCTGTTTGGACTCCATGTTCAACAAGGACTCTTCTGTCCATAATTTATTTTCTCAAAGATTTCCTGTGGGACAAGCATCACTACAATTCTTTTCCACATGAGAAAAATAACATACCCATTTTATTGTATATTGATTGGCATCTGAGGTTACAGGCCAGGCATCCAAGCTTGGTTCATGTGAATCTGGCACTAGAAAACAGACCTGTTCTCTGTGCACTGGAAGGGACAGGCATTTCTCAGTCCAAGTGGAAACCATACTCGGGTCATGATTCACTGGCAGTGATTCTGAACCATAGCTAGGGCTCTGGACAGCCCCTTTACTGCCGCCTGCCCTGGCTTCATTTATGAAATATCTCTGAGGGTGAGGATTTAAGCAGCTACTTTCAGGAAAGTGACGTGTGATTCTTAGGAGCCAAAGGGAGGAGCTGATGCATGAACTGAGAATTTTACCGTAGCACGAAGCCATGCCACTATATGACAAGGTATGTAAAAGGCGGCATGGAGCTGTGGGGCCTCAGGTAACGATTTGCTGTCACTAATTAGTGATGTATCTTAGGGACTAATATAACTAGATGAGTAATACCACAACGTATCTTAATGGCATTTAAGTTGGCCAGGTTAACGGCTTAAAAATAGTGGCGTGATAATAATAGCTAACATTTGTTGGGCTCACCCTATGTGAGGAGCCACTTGGATACTCCAGTTCATTTCATACCAGTGAGCCAGGGAGGCAGTTGCTATTGTTAGCTTCAGTCTGCAGATGGGAAAGGAAAGCCAAGGGCAGTTCCTTAACTGACCAGGGTCACTCTCCATCAGTGGCAGACCAAGGCTTTGAGCCTAGTCTGCCCAGCTTCGGAGCTCTTGACCGCTGATCAAACTCTCTGCAGGGGCAGTGAATGTCAAGAAGGATTCTCCAAGATTGGTTGCAACATTTTTTCTTTTTTTTACTCAGTGCTTGATGCCGCCCTGCTGCCTTGAGGTGTCATATGCAGCTTCCTTCACAATGCCAAGAATTTCAGTGAGCTTATGAGTATTCACCCAGCAGAAAAGAAGGAAGCAGCGTTCCAGAGTAGAAAATAACTGTTGCCACAAACAGGCCACAGGGTTTGCAAGGATTTTGGCACTATGCATCAAACCTTTTCAAGGTGCCTCACTGCTTATTACTTAGAAACCTGACTTTAGGGCTGGTGTTCTTTAGCCACCACCCAGCCCACTGTTGTGTCCTCATGTCATTTTTGGTGTAGATACAACATTCAACAGCATGAGAAAGCTCCACATTTCAAACATCTCCATGGAACTCGGTCACTACGTAGAGCGATAGAATTTTACTCCTTGTTTCTCAGCGCTCAGGGTGTGTGTTCTTCGGTTCTGTCCTGTGCCTGAGCTGTAAATTCCGGGCGGATGTACTGCACTCAGCAACCCAGGATCCACTAGCACGCCCAGACAGGCTCACCTTGCCGGCCAAGACAAAGTTTTCATGCTTTAAAAGACTGTTCATCCCCGCTTCCTAGATTTTTAGAGATATTTCATAATAAAACTCCCTTCTAATGTTGCACGTAGAAACTCCTTTTTTGTTTTTCAGGGAAATTGTTTCAAAGCTTGTGAGTTAATGCACTTCAAATTATTGGGAACTTTTACACACCGTGGTTGATGTTGATGCCTAAATGGCTCTTGATTGCTTGACTGTGGATGCCGGACGATCCACTAATGCTTTTGAAGTTCAAGGGCAGGCTTAGCAAGGTGCAGGATCACTTGCAGATACTCCGGATACTAGCAAGGGATAGTTTTCTTGCCTTCCTCTTAGAATTTAGAGAGCGCAGTTCATTGAAAGTGGTTAGTCTGGTAATGGTCGACTCCATGGTCGCAAACACAGGAAGGTGGAGAGAGGATGGCTTGCTGTCCCTGCCCTCTCTGCTCACAGTATAAACACTCCCGCCTGCCTCTTCAAACAGAGTGTGTAGCTAGTCACTGTGTATGGATGGATATGGCCTTAGTTAAAGTGAGCAAACATGTTATTAAGTACCTACAACAGATGTCGTGAAGGTGAACAACGCCTTCAAGGTAAACCCATATTTAATTAGCACAAGTGTTTATTTGCAAACGGCACTATTAAATACTGTGGGAGAAAGGCAACTATAGGCTGCAGGCTCTTTGTGCTCCGTCGCTTATGAAAACATCTAACCAGGTTCTCCCGGGAAGGAGCCCGACGTGGAAATTGCTACTTGATGGTGATTACAAGCAATGTATGAAGAGTGCAGAGTAATATACGAAGACCTGTTGGCAAGAGAAACGGCTAGGGAATTATGAGAAGGTGGTGCGATTTATCTAGGAAAATGGGAGCGGGGAGGTGATCTGGGTTTTGAGAATGAAAAAAAGGATTGAATCGTACCACTGCCTGAGTGTTAGAATTACCTGAGGAGAATGTTTAAAATACCTCAATGTCTGCCCGTCTCCGAAATTCAATTATTGACAATTGTTTGAGCAAGGAGGTGTTTTCTAAACTCCTTTTTGAACAGAGGGGGCTGATGGATGGATGGGCTTACCTGGAGAGGGGCAGACTCTCCGCAGGTGGAGCCTTCGTCCTTGATTCTGTGAGCACGCTCATCAGAGTCACAGCTCGGGGAGACTGACAGGCTCTGAGTGGGACTGACAAGTGGATTCAGTGGCTGCAGCAGTGATGACCCTAGCGGTAAAAAATAAAAAATGATCCATCCTGGGGGATTGGCAGGTAGTCATGGGTCTGCATAGCTTAAATGTTAAGGTGATTATTGCACGCTCCAGATCATAGACTTGAACTGTGGCGTGGCCTTTGCAGTCATGTATTTAAGATGAATTTTCAGTGCAGCTGTCTTGTTCTCAGCCTAAGCTACACATCAGGTCCTTCTCTGCCCACAAAATCAGGTTCTATGACTTATCAAAATGTCTTCAATCAAAAAAAAAAAGATGCCACAGAGATGAAGGAAGGCCACTGCAAAATTAGGGTTAGCACTTTGATACGACTGAACTATCAGAAAAGATTATTTTAACAGTTATGCACACAAAATAATCTGAGAAGTTACCGAAGTTGGAGACAGATGGCAAGCCTCAAATAGAAAATGAACTCTGTAAGGCTGTATAATTTGATTTAAAAAAAATGCGTAGGGCTATCAGTTTGTATCAAGTTTAGAGGCTTAGAGACAGACCACATACTGGCCAAATACACCTTTATTGTGGCTATATGCTTAGAGGAGAAACACGTAGCCTGTATCTAGAAGAAAACAGGGTATTTGTTAAGTTCCAACTCATCTAAACAAACACATTTGAACGAACAAATCAGGTAAAAGTTCTTGGTGCGCATCGTAAATGCTTCAAGTAAGCCCACGTGTCTAACTTAGTAATGTCCCCTGTGTTTTCTTTTTCAGACTTTTGTGGTGTTGAATAAAGGGAAGGCGATCTTTCGATTCAGTGCCACCTCCGCCTTGTACATTTTAACTCCGCTAAACCCCGTTAGGAAAATCGCTATTAAGATTTTGGTCCACTCATATCCTTTTCACGCGAATTGTCCAGATGCTGTTTCCAGCGGTTGATTTCCAATGAAATGCCTTTTCTCGTGGTTTAATATTTATAAAATTTATTTGCAGAGAATAGTAACACTGTTAGTTTAAGGGATTGGTTTCCATTGGCCGTCTGTTATCTATATAACAAGTTTATCATAAAATTGTTATTATGGCTCTAGAATCAAACAGGAAGTCATGCTAGAAAGTGTGTCACTGGATCATATTGTGTAACAGAAATGAAAGCAAATCCTTTGCCCTGTACTAGCTTCAACTAAATCATTCATTATTGCTAAAGAGGTTTAGCCTATTACAGTTATTATGGTATATATATATACACACATATATATGTATATATATATATATAGTGTCACTATACATATTGACAGATTCTCCAAAATTCATGTCTTAATTGCATGTTTATCCTCAGCAAATTTATGTTCATTTCCCCTCACCTTCCTTCCTTCCTTTCCTCCTTTCCCTCACATCCACCATTCCTTTCTTGCTTCTTGCTTCTTTTCTTCATTCTGTAAATATTCAAGTAGCTAGGCTATATCTATGTACTTGGATAACAATATGTCAAGAAGTCATCAACCTTCAGACTCCTTTTGAGCCTGGGTTGTGACTCAGTGGTAAAATAGTAGCTCAGCACGTTAAAGGTGCCGGGATGGATTCCCAGTATAACACACAAATGTGCAAATTGTAATAATAAAAAATACCTGTGATGGGAAGACTAGGCATACATTACTATAAATTCTAAAGTAATGACAAAATGGGTTTAAAATGGTGCTTAGTAGTGGGCATTTTCCATAGAAAACTTTGAAACAGGCATACATAAAGCAAAATACATTATCCTATAGACACAGAAAATAGGAGATAACCTGTTGAAGTACATATGGATTCTCCATTCTGAAGTTTGATGTCAGAAAGTGTTTATATTTTAAAATAAAATTCTCTGTCACATGAACTTCCCTGTAGTGAAGTCTGTATTGAAATAGCAAGAGCAATGTTCCTAGCAGAATAGCCAATGACAGCACGAGCTAGCACAAAGCCACACCCCCTCTCTCTGCTGTACCTGAGAGAGAAATGGGTGCCATTGCTGTCATCACTGTGAGCCTGCTGCAGCATCTGCTCATCAGGGAATTCCTAACCCGTGCAAACTGTTTAGAAAAAATACCAGACCATAAGAAAGGATCTGGCCTTTCTCATTAACCTTTGTCTTAACCCAGCTAAGTAAGATTCATTTCACGGCTAACTTGGGCTTTTGCATCTTTTGTGTTGGGAGGGTTTTATGTGTCTATTGACACTTATTCCTTAACTGCAATCTACTTTATTCAGCATGCTCATCATGTGCACGATTTTGACCAACTGCGTGTTTATGACATTGAGTAATCCTCCGGACTGGACAAAGAATGTAGAGTAAGTACGACCAGCTTCTTGGAACGAAGAAAACATATTCTGTTTTTCTGGCAATCCCTTGGTGGTAATGGTCTGACTTGGGGCTCCCACCTTTTGAAGTAAAGGAAAACGCTTTTGTCTTTTGATTCTATAGTTTTGAGAACGATGCCTAAACATCAATTTTTATTATTAGCCCTTTCAGAGGTTGCTAAGAAAGTGTACTGTGCCATTCTAAGCCAGCATTTGTCAGTGGTTTATATTTTGGCAAAGGATCATTTGGAACATTTTAAAATACTTTCTAGATGGTATTGCCATAGTGGATCCTGTTCATAGGTTAAGGCAGCTCTTTCAACGGAAATACTAGGTACCATTTATGATGTACAGCCAACAAAATGGGAACAGTTACAAAAGCTACTGTGTAAAACATTTTCCTATAAGACTCCTATAATAGAGTCATCTAGGCTCATATAAATTTCAGTTAATTTTAACACTAAAAGTTAAGTAAAGGGAATATTTGGAAATGAACCTTTTTATCTTATTTTTATTTTATTTATGTGTATGAGTGTTTTGCCTGCACATATGTCTGCACACCATGTGTATATTGTGCCTGCGCATGCCCTGGGACTGGAATAAAGAACACAACCTGAGTCTTTTGGAAGACAATCATGTGTCTAGCTTTGAGTGTCTCTTTTTAAGGGCAAATTAGAGATGCTATACACACTGTAAAAACAGTCCGAGCTATAAGTGTTTTCAGCTGACACATCTCTGTTGAGTAACTGTGCAACTTTTCTATTCAGCTACCTGTAGTAGTTTTGCATTGTGGTAGGGAAACAAGCAACAGAGTGGTTGTCACTGCAAAAACAATTTTAAAAAAATTTAAAAAGTGAAAACAAACAAATGCAAAATATATATGGACTCCAAGGAAAAGAGAAGGCAGTAAGATACCTCGGTTCTGAGGTGAACGCAGAAGTAACTTCATATAGTATACAAACATCCAAACTAAAATACAAGTCCATACACGTATAGCGTGGTAAAATGCATCTCTTCTCAATGCTCAGCTACTTTGTAATTAGCAGTTCTACTTACTGCTCCTGTAACCACTTGAGCCTGGTAGGGGTGGAGGATAGAGGAAAATGTACTCAATGTGATGATTTCTGCATCTGTTTCTTTGTTCCTCCCTATGAGGGAACATCTCACAACAAGCCGTTCACAGCACTGATCCTACTACTTCGCACATAGAAATGATCTGTAGGCTGTAAAACACAATGAGTTGCCATAAGAAAATCAAATGCTTCTATGACTTAGACGAAATGCTCTGAAAAATAAGCTCAGATTGTACTTTTCAAGAACATGGTGTTTAAAAACAAGCACGCGCCACTGTTTTTGGAGGAAACATAAATAACTTCAATTGTCATCACTCAGAGAAATGGGCTAGGGCGCACAATGATAGCCCACAAACTCAAGAGCTGTTCCCCCTTTGAAAGCTGAGAGTAGAAATTCAAGCAAGTTTGAATACAAAGTTAGAGTTTAGTGTATCTGTGCTCTAAGGATTTCAGGCAAATACAGACACCAGATCCTAGACAATGAATACATTTTATGGGATCATAAATGTATACCTGAAGGAGACACAGAGACAGATGGGGGCAGTTTTAAAATTCTATACCTGATGCAAGAATAAAAAACAAAATCTAGTTTCAGTCTACTAGAATAACCTTAAATGAGTTTAGCCATTAGAAAACTTGAATACAAATATTTCAGTAAAGGTGCATGAATCCCCATTGGGAAGGCTGTCAAAGAAGACAACCAACAATGTGACTACTGATGGTTAAAATCTGGCTGATAATTTTCACCTGTCCACTAGCAGAACACTGCCCATAAGGCTGACATTCTACTTCTGTGGACACTCCAAGAGCTCAAGCAATGATAATCTATTAAATATGGGAAACTGCTCTTCCTTTTATGAATGCCTTTATTAACTCCTTGAGAACTTTGTACAGGGTATTTTGATCATATTCACCCCCAACTCTTCCAATAAATCATTGTTCTAAAACATAGGTAGTTTAGCATCAACAGTTTTGAAGAATATATTTATGACAAATATGTTATTGTCTCTTTAGTTTAATCCTCACTCAGTCTAATAAGAATTATTAAATTAAGATTCTTGGGTAAGTACAAAAAGAAACAAAGTTCTGGAAGATTAAAAAAAAAGTTAGGGTTTGCCATGCTCAAAATTATTTGCTTTACTTTCTCTTGACTGTTGTTGACTTGGCCTTGGCTGCTTTTCCTAGGTATACATTCACTGGGATCTATACCTTTGAATCCCTTATAAAGATTTTGGCGAGAGGGTTCTGCTTAGAAGATTTCACATTCCTTCGTGACCCATGGAACTGGCTGGATTTCAGTGTCATCGTCATGGCGTGAGTAATTTATCTTTATCTGATAAATTCAAAAGACTGAAAATACTTGTCATATACATCAAGCTAAGATACGTTTTGAATACAGAGCTTTCTCACTAGTCAACTCAACTCTATTACATATACATTATGATAATATGCATTAAACTAAATATCGAAAGGTAGATAGGTCTAGCAAATTGGCAACACATGGGATTATTCTATTGTTCCATAGTCTTTGAGCAATAACTGCAGTGACTTCATATCTTGCCATCTTCTTCATCAAAACCAAGTTACTTATTAACCACAAGTTAATAGAAACTGCTGTGCTGTGATAACTTTTGCAAATAATCATCTTTATGTAAATGAAAATTGCATTGAAATAAAGCAATATTTTTTTTCCTTAAGGGCAGCTTTCAGCTTTGGCACCCTGAGCTTCCTTTCAATTTTGTTTGTGTATCTCCAGGGGCTCTAGACGCCAACCCAGCAGTTAGTTACTTAAAATGAACTTTGCCAAAACTATCTGTAACTCTGATTTAATCCTACAGGTATGTAACAGAATTTGTAAGCCTAGGCAATGTTTCAGCCCTTCGAACTTTCAGAGTCTTGCGAGCTCTGAAAACTATTTCTGTAATCCCAGGTAAGAAGAAACTGGTATAAGGTGGTAGGCCCTTATATCTCCAACTTTTCTTGTGTGTTATTGTGTTTGTGTGTGAACTCCCCATTGCAGATATGTGACAGAGTTTGTGGACCTGGGCAATGTCTCAGCGTTGAGAACGTTCAGAGTTCTCCGGGCATTGAAAACCATTTCAGTCATTCCAGGTGAGAGCTAGGTTAAACACCGAGGCTGACTTTAAACCTACCCTAATAATATTGGAGTTGCAAACCCACCATCGGCCTTGCTGCTTGATATTCAGGTCTGCCGCATTCGAGAATGCCAGAGAGTGTTTCCGTGTTAGTTCGGTTCCTTACAATGTTAGCAATTTCAATTTATGCATAAAGTCAGCCTCTGAGTTTAACAGAAAGTTGCATGAGACATCGACATCTCATTGATGAGTGTTGTCGTAACCCCTCTCTTGCATTTAAGATGTATGTCTTCTCTTCTGCATCCTCATGAAGCTTTGCTCTCAATGGCTTTACTAACTGCCTTGTATTTGACCATGTGCTCGAGATCTATTCCAAAAATAGATCATCCTTTATAAAGGAGGAAAGGTTGTGGAGCAGCATGTGTGTGGCATGGGATCTTTACAGCCCCCAAATTCCCTTTGCCTTTTAATCACCGCTTCCGGCAGGCTGGCATAAAGAATGGGTTGGGAGAAATATCTTCATAAAACACAGTGATTGAAAGAAAAAGTATCCACAATTGAGTTTCCTACATGTTTGTGGCAATATGATATCACACAAGCAGAACTTCCTGAAGATTGGCGGACAGTGGTTCAGACCCTTCTGGCAGCATGGTGTTCATATAGAAACTCAGCCCTCCATGTCTTCCCAAGTCCTGAGGCTGTCCATAAAGCTTCTATGTCCATGTAGCTGAGCTGCCATTCATGGGCTATGTAGAATGTATGCCTCAACTAAGAAGAAATCTTGTCACATATCACACTATCCCTCAGCTGACATATAGTTCTCTCTCCAAAGGTTTAAAGACCATCGTGGGGGCCCTGATCCAGTCGGTGAAGAAGCTGTCTGACGTCATGATCCTCACTGTGTTCTGTCTCAGTGTCTTTGCGCTAATCGGGCTGCAGCTCTTCATGGGCAACTTGAGAAATAAATGCTTGCAGTGGCCCCCGAGTGATTCTGCTTTTGAAACCAACACTACTTCCTACTTCAACGGCACAATGGACTCCAATGGGACATTTGTGAATGTAACAGTGAGCACGTTCAACTGGAAGGATTACATCGCAGATGACAGTAAGAAACATTGCCTTAGTGTTGCGAAGGGAGTTTTCAACTATAAACAATTCCAACTCTCTACAAGAAGTCACTTTCCGGGTAGACTTTATTGGTGAACTTTTGGAAATAACATCAAACTCTGATGAATTCTTTACAAATTTTATTGCAAATAAATCAATAAAAATATGGGGGTGGGGGGAGTGCACCTGTGTAAAACAGCACATACAAAGAGGTCGGAGGAATTATGGGAGTCTGTCGCTCTGCCGTGTGTGTTCTGGGGCTCAGATTCAGGACCTCAAGGCCAGAAGCAAACATGTTTACCCAGAGTCATCTCATTACACCAGCCCCCAACTCCACTGTGTTTTAAAAGTAAATAGAATTTCATATGAAATCAAATTGATTATTGTTATATCAACAGGCCACTTTTATGTTTTGGATGGACAGAAAGACCCTCTGCTGTGTGGAAATGGCTCTGATGCAGGGTAAGAAAGATATAACAATAATGACAGTAATAATTAAGATGTGGAAATTTTATATTAAAAGGTGGGAGAAGCTGGGTGGTGGTGGTGCACGCCTTTAATCCCAGCACTTGGGAGGCAGAGGCAGGTGGATCTCTGTGAGTTCTAGGCCAGCCTTGTCTATAAGAGCTGGTTCCAGTACAGGCACCAAAGCTACAGAGAAACCCTGTCTCTAAAAATCAAAAACAAAAACAAACACAGAAAGATCGGAGAAATGCCTTATGTCTAAATAATAAGAGTAGCTACCTCTCTAGGAAGTGCAGTCTTTGAACTATAGATGATCATGGTAAGAGTGTTTGTAAAATTCTTAGAAAATAAATAAGCCACACCACCACAAGGCTGGATAGAGAGCCAACTAATTAGAAAATACACTTACACAGAAATCCGCAAGTTACTATTTTCCTCAGCTGTATACATAAATCAGTCCAAACTGGAAACACCCAAGGTGTCTTTGCATATCTAAATAAACACATAAACTGTTATAAGCACATATAATTTAATATTGTTAAGTGATAAATGAATCTGAAAATAGTGTTCATAAGTGAGAAAGGAAAAAATATCAACCTGAAAGAGCCATACACTCCCAAGATTATAATCACACGATGTCTGAAAAGGACAAAACAGCAAAGATGAACAAAAGATCAGAGTTTAAAGGAACTCTGGATGGGGAGTGAACTAGGTGAAGAGCACAGTATATTTAAGGTGGGAACAGTACTGTATTATATATATATATATATATATATATATATATATATATATATATATATATATAAAGTATTTGTCAAGTCATGCAACGTAGGGGGGAAAATAATTGATGCAAACTTTAAAACTCATTGGGAGATCTGGGGATCCCAAGATGAAATGAAATTAAGAGCTAGTTCCAGGACAGGCTCCAAAACCACATAGAAACCCTGCCTCGAAAAACCAAAAAAAAAAAAAAAAAAAAAAAAAAAAACTATGACAAAAGAATTTAAAGAGAGCACAAATATATGAAACTATCTCAAGAATGTGAGCTAAAAAGAGAAGTGGGCAAAGGTCTTAACTTTAGGATATGAGCAGAGTCTGTGACAGCAGACAGAAAGGAGCAGTTGCCTAGCAATAAAGTGTTGCCCACAGTAGCATGGATGGCCAATCTCGAAGCCCCTGTGCTATACACTGGTGTTGAACAACAGAAAATGGAGAGGGATGGAGGGAGCCTGGCTGCTCACTGGGAGAGTGACAAGTGACAGGCAAGTGTCAGGCGAGGTCTAGTATGGTCGTGGTGCTGAGGGTTTAGAGTATGAGGTAAGGGATGTGAAGCTAAATAGAAACACAAACGACTACATGTAGAGATATTTATGTGTTTACATGTGTGCGTGCTGTAAGTCAGAATACACACAAATACTTTCTCGTCCCATCACCCCAAGGGCCCAGAAGTACTGATAGCTGAGCGGCAATAAACACCAGTTGCCACCCAGACTTTGATTTCTGGTACTGTTCTCCTTAAGAGGAGCCAGGCAATAGTGGCACACACCTTTAATCCTAGCACCTGGCAGGCAGAGGCAGAGGCAGGCGGATCTCTGTGAGTTCGAGGCCAGCCTGGTCTACAAGAGCTAGTTCCAGGACAGGCTCCAAAGCTACAAAGAAACCCTGTCTCATAAAAGGAATAAAGAACTCAAGAACAATGGCAATGGGTTTCTGATCCTACTGCACGCACTGGCTTTGTGGGAGCCTAGGCAGTTTGGATGCTCAACTTACTAGACCTGGATGGAGGTGGGGGTTCCTTGGACTTCCCACAGGCCAGGGAACCCTGATTGCTTTTCGGGCTGGGGGGAGACTTAATTGGGGGAGGGGGAGGGAAATGGGAGGCGGTGGCGGGGAAGAGACAGAAATCTTTAATAAATAAACAAATTAAAGAAAAAAAAGAATCGGGGCTAATTAGAAGAATGCCCTATTCTAGTGCTCTCTTGGGAATTAGAAAAAGATTAGTCGGATCTAGGAAGGCAGGAAAATGTCAATGTCAACTACCTGGGACAGTAGGGTGCTAAGGAAAAACTGAGGACTTATGAGTAAAGATCGTAGCTAAGGATGATGTACTGACATTAAGACCCGAGCATCATGATACAGGACATTCTACTGTCGTCATAGTTATAAAACTGAGTTTTAAGATGTGCGGTTATTTCAGACAGCTCCATGGAACTGGCTAACAGACCAGCTTGCTGACTTCCTTCCCACTGCCGACACTTTCTCCTTAATTTTAAATTCTTGATTCTTCCCACTTGGTAAAGACTGCATAAAGATGACATCGGGGCAGGGGAATATCTGGTTGCTATACTATCACCTTTCCAAATGGCCATAAATTTGACTCCCCTGTTCTTCCATTTTCTGCTGGCGTCTCTTAACAAATTTCACCTGTGAGCAATCCACTAAAATGTTCTGGGAATGAAAGCCTCATCATAGATAATAACTTTGGCTTTTGACAATTTCTATAAAAAAAGGAGTGCTTGTTGGGAATAGCTGCACTTCCTCTCACACACCTACACTGTTTATTTTTTTCACAGACAATGTCCAGAAGGGTACATCTGTGTGAAGGCTGGGCGAAACCCCAACTATGGCTACACAAGCTTTGACACATTCAGCTGGGCCTTCTTATCTCTGTTTCGACTCATGACTCAGGATTACTGGGAGAACCTTTACCAGTTGGTATGAACTAAATTTATATGAGTAGGATTTGTGTTGATGAACTTATACAAATGCCAAGAATTGATTTATAACATTCAGGGATATGAAGGTAGTAATATTAGAGTAGATGCACCTACTCCTCCCTTTTCCCCCTTTCATCCCTATCTCTCCCCCACCCCCATCTCTTTCATATTGAAATGCACATATGCAAACAATATAGAAAGTTTCTTAGATAAAAGGCCCTCTGCTATGGGCTTTGTTCTGGAAGTATAGATATCTAGGGCTAGATAACAAAAAACCATATTGAGAGTTTCTTACATGGAGCATTTACATTCATATATGTACATGAGCATACTCCTATTATGGAAGTACATGTCTGGAGAATTTCTTATGTGAAAGTCATTTAGCTGAATCTGTAGAAATTGGGGGAGCACGCCATTTATAGCATTGTCCTTCATTAGGAACCCTTATAACATTACTTTGATATAGTCAAACAAGTATTATCTTGAAATGTTTTTATGTCAAATGACACAGCAGTCATACAGCTGATGATCTGATTGATACATTAATGTATAGATATTTGCTCACTTAATACCAAATCTTACTTGGTCAAAAAGTTAGATATTAAAAATCATCGATTTCCTGATTATCTAGCTATTGTAGTGTGATTTTTATTTGGGGATATTATATTAAAACATCAATTAAATTATTGTTTTTCTATACTAGACATTACGTGCAGCTGGGAAGACCTACATGATATTTTTTGTTCTGGTGATTTTCTTGGGCTCATTTTATTTGGTGAACTTGATCCTGGCTGTGGTGGCCATGGCCTATGAGGAGCAGAATCAGGCCACCTTGGAGGAGGCTGAGCAGAAAGAGGCGGAGTTTCAGCAGATGCTGGAGCAGCTGAAGAAGCAGCAGGAGGAGGCTCAGGTAGGAAGCAGCTATCAGCTCTTTCTTGTTTTAGTTTCTTACTAGGAATCTTCAGCCGTCATGACTAAGCTAGAGCTACCATTCTGTATTGTATGTAGCTATTGGCATTGGAAAGCTGCAAGATACTCAAAATTATTCATAAAACTGGGGTCAAATAAACTTTTTGCACATCACATAACATAAAGAAATTACCTAATAGGTAGGAATGCATTAAGTATAAGACTTATTATGCAATATTTTCATGGACACCGAGGTTGGGATTTAAGAGATATAATTGAGATTTCCAAACAAACAATCTTGTATTCCAATAGAATAAAACCTTCAAAGTTGTATTGTGAAGTTAATTCATCTTTAATGTTTACCAGAAACCTCTGCAAATGATTGCACTTCAGACTTCTTGGGGGTTTCTATATTACCAAGATAGTTTGTCGGTCAAATTAAGGTACCAGAAGCACATCTGAAATCAAGGAACAAGATTTTCAACGCTGAAGTATATTTAATGACTGAGTAATGTAGATGGAGTGGCTAAGACAGATGTAATTGGAAGAGATGGGAAGACAGGAGTGGATGGAAAGGTGGAGGGTGCACTCAAGAAGAAGGTCGTGGGCAGTTGCAGAGGAACCTTACCTCTGTCTCTCACTGTTGCCCTTCCCAGTTCCCTTCCTCCTGCTGCGGATAATGCTTAGCATGGCTAGTCTTTGTGTAGGCCTTGCTGATAAGTTTCTTTGCTGTTATAATTCGTAGGTTTCAAACAACTAATGATGCAAAGCATCCTTTTTGTGGTTTTGCTTTTCTTCTGTGCCTTTCTTTCATGAAATGAGTACTGAAATCCTCAGATGCTTCATCCTCTTCCTTTCTTATTTTGTTTGCTTTTGTTTTCATTTTCCAGGTTCTTTGTTTTCTTATAAAAATTAAAAAAAATTATGTGCATTTCCCACAGAGGACCGAGGAGTCAGATCTCCACGTAGGGAAACAGATAGTTTGGGTGCTGGGAATTGAACCTGGACACTCTAATAGAACAGCACACATTCTTAACCACTAAGTCATCTCTCTAGCCCAGTTGGTTGTTGTCTTGCAGAGTCTGAAGTGGTCTTTATGTGTGATGGGTACAAGTTTTTGACATTTGCTAGAGCTGGTTTCCTATCTGATAATGGGTTTAAAGTAAATGTTTTTAATATGATGAAGCAAAACTTATTACTTATTTCTTCTTTTTTAGACCTAATGCTTTTGGTGTAGCATCTACACTACCTTTTAAATAAGTACTTTGGATTTCCCCCCATATGGCCTCCCAAAGTTATGTAGCTGTCTGCATTCCCTTATGCCCGATGCCCATCATAAATAAATATGTACATGAAATGTTAGTTGTATGCATTCCGTTTTGTGTACATAGAAAGGTAACCATTTCAAAACCATTTAGGGAATCTCCGCTAAACTGACTTGGCACTTTTGTCAAAAATCACTTGCTCAGCCAGGCAGTCATGGTATACACCTTTAATCCCAGTACTTGGGAGGCAGAGACAAGTGGATCTCTGTGAGTTCAAGGCCAGCCTGATCTACAGAGTAAATTCCAAGACAGCCAGGAGAAACTTCCACAGAGAAACTCTGAACTATTGTAGTTTTATATTAGGTTTTATGGAGGATCATGTTCGCACTCTGTCTTTGGTTTGCTTTTCAAAGATATTTTGAGTCTTTGTAGTTCCAATCAAGTTTTAAAATAAGTTTCTTTATGCCAGACTGCATAGTTTCTCTATCACTATCTTCAAGTTGATCTTTTGCTATACTGCCCAATTTGCTGTTTTTCCATCTGGTGTATTTTTTATATCAGACACTGTGGCTATCTCTAATTAATATTTTGAACATATATAGCATTTTTTTCCTGTTTAAAGTTCTAAAAATCCTCAACTCAATTCTGGAAAATTTATTTGGGGTATCAATGGATATTTTTGCATTCCTATAAAAATTCTTGGTCTCTGCCATGAGACAATTTTAACATGAATTAGCAGTTTGATGCTTTCGTATCTTCAAACATTTGAAGATTTGGCAGATAGGACCAAAGTAGTATTTAACATAAAGATGTTTATTTACCTACAGTGGAGTGATGACCTCCCTAAATAATACCCATTGGGCTTTAAAATGAAGTGCTTGCTATTGCAGACGGCCAGGAAACTTCATCTCTCTCCCCCACTTCTCTCTTCCCACCTGACATACATACTCACACACCACAGAGTAGTCTTAGTACTCAAGGTGGATCTCAAAAGGGCTCCAGGGTTCTATCTTGTTTCAACCTTTCCTTATGTGCCTTTCCTGTGAACGGTAGCCACCTTGGTTTTCCTGTGGTCTCAGCTCCACCTCCTCCACTCATGATGTCTTCTTTTCTACTGGGTTTCCATCTAGGAGCCCAGGATTGTAATTTAGGACACTGATGGAGCTTTTATGCTTTTCTGTTTCCCAGTATTTTAGAACATCTTGACTAGAAGTCAGCATCTCCAGAACCGTCCTTTTATCTATTTTTCTACTGCTCTGATTGTTTCAGGAGAGAGCTCATCTGGCTCCCACTAGAACTGCTGCACCAGAAGTAGAGGTCCAACCAAAGTGCTTAACCTAACAGCATTTTCTTTTTGAGTTTACTTTTTTTCAGATGAATAGATATAGATCATTGAATTATTATTTGAATTGCAATGCATAATTGGAATTTATAGAATCAACATTTTATTTTTCAACTATTCTGAGTTGTTTGCAGATGCTACATAGATAATATAAGAATAAGTTTCTCCTGAAATGCAGTCACTTTGGGGCAAAATAGACAAATTAAAAAACTTTAGTCTTTCAAACTTCAGAAATGAAATTCTATGTTAGGTTTGGGGTATGTCTAATAAGAGATTAAAGGGGCTGGTTGTCTACTTCATGGTTAAATCTGCTAAAATGTGTCGTTCTCCACTCAGTAGCCCGTTTTTGGATTGTAGTGGCCAAATCACCATGATTCAATATTGCATTCACTTTTATCACCTGAAACATAGTTCGGAGAAAGGGTTATTTTGTGAGGAAGTCAGAGTACCAAGTCCATTTTTACTGATGACATGGTTAATATGGCTAGTGAACGATGGGTGGAAAAAGGGAAGGAAGGCTCGGTATACCGTGAAGCTTGTGTGCCGAAATGAGGCCCAGGTCTTGTCGACAGCCTAGGTCCCTTTAGGATTTGCCATCTAGCCAATGTCCTCACGAAACACAGCATGGCTTTCATTTCTTACTCAATGTTTGTCAAAGTTCCTGTAGGTTTAATCATTTCTGTAGATGGGAAATGCACACAAGACAGCGTTGAAAATGGGAAAGCTGACATTAGTCAGAAATGTTCTGTCCTCCATCACTGAAATTGTACTTGATATTTAATTTGTGACCTTTAAATTTCAATATTATCCAGTTTAGCCTACCCCAAGCTGTATAGCTCTACTGGCAAAATATTAGAGTAAGCTATAGGATACAATTTGAAATTATGACATTTAAGATATGTAATATAAATTGAATAATTATATAGCTAGTGCCTTATATCTTTGACCAGGGTTTCAACTTTATCCAACTTTTAAAATGAAAAATTAGTCATGGGGTTTTATTTTCAAGGACTTTTAGATACAGTATACATTACAGCATTTATTTTGCGTCATAGAGAAATGTCCTAAGAAAAGGTAACCTACATAAACATTAAGCACTAACTGGCTATTTGTTATGAGAAGAATGCAGGATGTTAGTTGTGAGCGATTGGCTATGAGTCTGAGCGAGCAGGACGTTGGCAGCATCGCAGAGCTGGGCACAAACAGGTGCGTGGACATGAGCCACGGCAGGAAACATCTGCCTCTGAGGAGTCAGGGGAACAAGTGACCACTTTGAGCTGACAAGTGACACGGAAAATGTGTTGTGTCGGAGGCCGCTTTTGTTGCCGTAAAAAAGGAATCTGTTTTGGTTTTGAATTGTTTGAACCATTACTCAGAATAGGCAGGGAAATCGTGTCCTACGCAAAACAAACTCCAGAAGTGATTGCCATTGAATGACAGCTTCAGGACTGTGGCCAGAGAGTCCCACGACGACTTCCTACGTTTCCAGGGACAAACAAGGCTATAAATGATCGGCACTGGCATCCTGTGCTTGTGTCTGTACAGAGAGAAAAGGAAAACTTTGTTTGGACAGAACAAAGACACATATGTGTTCATATATTCAGCAACAATATATATCATGTGCTTCTGCATAACGTAGGATGGATGGTATTTAATCTGCTCTCAACAGGTGCTTTGTTTATCTCCTTTAGTGAACATACATAGTTATATTACGCAGCATCTTCGCTATTCATTGTCATCATGGATGACTTAGGAAATGATGGATATCAAAAATGAAAAATTGATGATCTTACACAGTTTTATGAACAGCTACATACTGACTTACCGTTTCATTTACATATGAGCATTGTCTCATAGCAATGCTTAAATGAGCACGGGCCCAGCACTCAATAATATCCACATACATCCATGTTATATGTCCTGTATTGCTGACTCCAACACACAATTGTAAGATTCTATTCAGTACCCAACTGCCCACTGAGATCCCGCTGACCCAATAAATGTCTCAAGATAGTGTGTTTCACTTTAAGGCTTTTTTTATTTTACTTAACATAAGATTGAAAAACAAAATGACTGAAGAGGGCCTGCCTCTTCTCAGGAAAAAGAAAAACAGCACACAGGGCTGACAAAATTTATTAAATGGGGTTTTCCTTACTCTCCTCCGAATGCTCACTGCCCTTATGCACACCGTTTCCACACAGCCTTCTGTGGGATCTGGAAAAATCAAAGCTAAGCTGGCCCCCCTCCACTAGTGTCAGGTGATTGACAGTAAGATGCCTTCTGAGGCTTTGCTCATCAAGTGCTTCCTGAGGACTTTCTGAGTCAGAGGGAATACCAGACACTGGAAAGAAAAAAAAACCCCATGCCTATGTGACTTATACTTCAAGAGGAAGATAGACAAAATAGCAGATACATTAGAGTTATTTACATCTAATAATGTCATATGTAAAAAGGTGACCAGCGTTTTCATAATTCCCCTCCTTTCTACTCTGAGCTTGGGTTTAAAAACAGGAACATATTTAATGAGCTCTTGGCTCAAGACATGCTATGCTGTTCCATAGCCTCACTAAGTCGTGGTTAAATCATTTCGAGCCTAAAACTATGATGAAAGTGCAAAACACTCACTACGTTTGTACCACAGAGCTGTGTTCGTTTCATTGATGAAACGAGAAACGCAAAATCTTTAAGAATGCATGACGCTGAGATCCACAAAGAAAATATATGAGAAGTTCTCATAATCTTAAGAACAAATCAGTAATTTATTGATTGATAGGTTTATCGTTTATAGCAATAGTATGAAATTTGTAAACATTTAAAATTTCACAGCTGGAAGTGCTGTGCAACACTGTCTGGCATGAAAACACCGCAGAGGTGTGGACCCTAGGATTAGGTGTCATCCAAGCCAAAGGTGAGAAGGGACTGATTCGTCCACTTCCAGCTCTTTCATCTCAGGTACAATAGTCACACATTGAAAGTTTACCTTGGATTTACCAGGATGGCTTCACATTCCCAGTCCTCCTTCCTCTGCCTCCCAAGTGCCAGGGTTACAAATGTACACCACCACATCCTGAGCTTTGCATGTCACAAAATTAAAAGCAAAGCAAACAAAGGAAGCAGGACCACATGCTTATTCACAACCACACAGAAGAAAAACGATCCTCCGGGGGAAATGGGACAGTGATCAGAGAGGGTCTAGCTCCAAGGAAAGGGGTGCCCTTAAGGTAGACAGAGTTCTTTCAGGTCAGCAAATGTCTCCTGAACTGAAGCTAACCTCGAGAGTTTCGTATTAAAAACCAGTGCAGACAGTATGCTACACCGCGCCGTTCTGGGTTCAATGGACTTTGTACTATGCCATTTAAAAGGTAAAACCTGTTGCTAAGTAAACCGAAGTGCAGAATTCGCCCTCCCGGTTGATGATCATCAGGCAGCATGCCTGCCTTCTCTTCTGCTTCCAGCCCTTTACTGCAAACATCTCTTGGCCTCGATTCTCAACAGGCGGTGGCTGCAGCCTCGGCGGCATCCAGAGACTTCAGTGGGATAGGAGGGTTAGGAGAACTTCTGGAGAGTTCTTCAGAAGCTTCCAAGTTAAGCTCCAAGAGTGCCAAGGAATGGAGGAACCGGAGGAAAAAAAGGAGACAGAGGGAGCACATGGAGGGGAACCACAGAACCGAGGGGGACAGGTTTCCCAAGTCGGAATCCGAAGACAGCGTCAAGCGAAGGAGCTTCCTGTTCTCCCTGGATGGGAACCGGCTGACGGGCGAGAAGAAGCTGTGCTCCCCCCACCAGGTACCGAGGTCTGGGAAGCAGTCTCAAACCAGTGTATGGTTTTTTTTTGGTAGATCTTTATTGTGTTTCCTTTGAGTGACAGGGTGCTGGGCATCATCCAGTTATGTAAATTTATATCATCGGTTGTCTTAGAAAGGGTATTTTAAAAATTAGGTCAGGCAATACTTTAAGATAATTGTCTTTGAACATTTCACAATTTTGATAACTATTTATTTATTTATTTATTTATTTATTTATTTGGCACAGCCTGTCCTTATCCGTTTCATTGGGATTATATCGGAAGCTTTTGTTCAGTTTTCCCATTTTAAGAATGGATAAACCTGGCTTTTTTTTATGAAACTACTGCTTTGATTATAGGAGGTTATATTATAACGTATATATGAATTCTGGGAAGGAATGCCTCCTGATTTGCCTGTTTTCTTTATTGTGAAAACTCTACTTAGACGTCTCCATTACCATGGTATGGTGCATACAAGGGAAGAATTACAGTGTAGCCTCTCTTGAAGAGGGACACCAAAGTCCTTTAATCAGGGGTGTGAATTAAGGCCAGCTATCCAATTCACAGTGCCAGTGTTACTATCATTGCCTTTTTTTATGTCAAAGACAATAAAAAAGTTTCTACTTTTTTTTTTTTAACTTAAACAAGGTCTGTTTAATACAAACAGCAAACACTACTGGAAACCGCAATAAGTACCATTCTGGTTTGAGGCTTATTTTATCTGATTGAACATTGTGTCCTATAAATTACAAAGGTTCCCAATTATGTTAATTTTGCTCAAAAATTATACCCTAACGTCAATGCTAAACAATCCATTTAAAGCAAAAACAAACAAAAACCTGTAAATCAGTCAAAGAGTACTATATCCCTTAATTAAGGAACAATACTTTAATGAAATTAAATGTGACAATCGTAAAATTTTACAAAAAGAGTGGCAACCACAAATTTTGCTTCAGTATAGCGCTTGGTTATTTTCCTGTTTTGATTTTGTTTTCTTTTAGGCAGAATTTCACGATATCGCCAGGTCTCTCCTTGAACTCACAACTTTAGCCTTGAATTCACTGTCTTAAAGAGCCATGCAAACATTATATAAGAATCTCATGTAATTAAGGAAAAGTAAAAATTGATAACTTCTAATGAAAGAAACTAAAAAATGCTGAATGGTTTCAATTATTTATGAAAGCACATGCATATTATTGACATTTGCATGACAATTGTATGTCTTTTGAAAACGGGATTTCCCTTCTTGTCTAAAACTTTCTATATTAGGTCCTTCAAGCAGTAAGTATTTATTAAGCACTGTTTTGGCTTCTTTTCCAGTAGCCAGGAGCTGTGGTAAAATACTCTAACAAAAGTAATGTAAGTGAGAATGGGTTTATTCTGGCTTATGGTTCCAGGTTATGTATGGTCCATCCTTGCAAGGAAGTTAAACGGTCAGGAGCTCGAGAGAGGTAGTCCCTGGCTGCAAAGTCAGGAAAGACAGCCATGATTCGTATGCTCGCCACCCACTCTTTTTTCCTTCAGTCTAAGATCCAGCCCATGAATGGTGGCTCTCATGCTTACTATTGGTATCCTCACCTCAATTAACCCAATTAAGATAATCCTCTACACTCAATACAGAGGCCCATTCCCTGAGGTGATCGAGAGTCTATTAATTTGAGAATTAGCATTAATCATCACAATTATCATTGATGTAACAGAAAGAGCTCTAGATGTTGAAAATGCCTTAATGAAAGATTAGATCCCATTCACTGATATAATGGAGCTTTATTCTAAAGGTTGAGTCAGTGGGCATATCAGACAGGTCATAGTATTTGGTGTGGTGATGAGTACTGTGGGAGCAAGAGCCACATGATTGGAAATAAAATTTTAAATCAGATGGTTTGAAGGTGACATTCTCAGTTTTGGAGGGGTCATGGGAAGGAACTAAGCAATGATGCTTCCTTCCAGGTCCAATGGAAGGGAAGCTTCAAAATCTTTATGTGACAATATGTCCACAACTCTCATAGAGCAACGAAGCTTGGGTGACTGGTGCCGAGGGAACCCCAGAAAGGCAGTGGCAGAGGGGAGGTAGCTGGTAGTTGATATGTTAGCACTAAAAGCAAAAGCAGCATGCACATTTGAACAATTCGTTTTGTGTTTGTAGATAGATGGATAAAGATGACAGATTTTGATGGAATAGGTGGGTGGACAGCTGGACTGATGAGCATTGAATCTACAAACCCAACTCAAAAAGAAGGCATCCATACAAGGCTCAAGCAGAACTAGCTGGAAACTCTTTGCAGTGATAGCTTTGTGGGCATCAAAGGTTTTGTCTTATAGAAATGAGAATAAAGGCAGCAGGGGCAGCAAGCATAAGTGGACTGGGCATACTCTTCAAAACAATATTGCTCCTGAAAAGGTCAAAGCAGAGGGAGCATAAATTATGGGCACCCTGTCCTTTTCTACTGGGGTGAATTGAAATGGTATTTTACATTTATTGCATTATTTACTTTTATAAACATAATACGTAGTCATTGTGGAACATTAAAAATTCATTCAAAGTATATAATGGAAACTCCTGTCTCTCAGGATTTTGACTATGGTGTTTGGTCACACTGGGACCATTTATTTTTAAACCAGAGGCTTATAGCTATAACCAAATATAGTTGCAGATATATTTAAGTTGTGCTGTGGCTCAGATGAGATTTTCAACCAATAGTCTTTCAACATAGTCTACTCAAACACCTGTTAATTCCCTGGGTCTTCATCATTGTTCTCAGCCCACATTGGGTTTAGATCCTATCTGCAGGGTTGATTCAATACTTACACTTTCTCTTTATTATTGAAATTAAGAAAATATCCACACGTTTCTTCTTAGCACAGAGGGAAATAAAATAAAGCCAACACCCGTAATTTTTTTTTTCTGATGGGCACGAGGCATAGAATGGCCCTTGAGCTCAGCAGAGAAGCTCTTTCTCCGGAGTAGAGCTTGCCACAGCTGTGGGTATTCCCTTAACTCTGCCACATCTTCAAGGGTGTTATTTTTGGTTTATTTTCTCTGAATACTATTTTTGTAATCTCCTTTTTTCGGGCTCTGTTGTCTTGAAAGCTGTGCCCACACCCATTATTATACTTTCCAAAGAGTGAAAAGAAGTTTCACACAAACTCAAAGATCTGGAACGCCTCTGGAAAACACCCTGACAGAAAAGCACGCCAATTAACAGCATGCTCAGATATGTTATCGTGGTAGAAACATGCCACATACGCCCAAGCCGTGTAACATAAGCAGATTTTCACTTTCCGGAGATAGTTTTAGAACACAGGTAGAGTAAGATGATTACACCTTACCATTCTAGAAATTAATGTAAGATGTACTAGAGTAAAATGGAAGTTTATGCTTCTCTGAGTATAGAGATCCACCTGGGTTTGGCATCAGATGGAATGTGGGTTAAAAATCCAAGTTATTAGACTCACTCCTGCCATGGCTTTTTTCTGTCTTTGTCTCTTTCTCTCTGTGTCTCTGTCTCTGTCTGTCTGTCTGTCTCTCTTTGTGTGTGTGTGTGTGTGTGTGTGTGTGTGTGTGTGTGCGTGTGCGTGTGTAGCAAACACCAGAGACTGGGTGTAGTTTATACAGATCTGTATGTTGGTGTATTATCTGGAGACTGGAGTATGGCATTGAGTTCATTGTGGTTTCTGAGAGAGCCTTGTGGGGGAAAGCACCAAGGGCCTCATACAGAAGAGATAAGAGGGGACCAAACCCTGTGATAGGTAACTCAGAAAAGCAGTAATTCATTCACAAGGGCTCCATCTCTGAACACTGCCCCATTATGGAATAATTGTGTTTCCTGCAAATGAATGCTTGGTACATATGTTTAAATGTACTGAGTCAGAATTCCAAATTTAATTTCCTGAAAAGGCACATTTTCAAAATACAAAGTGATGCATGTGTAAAGTTTCAAAATACTCATTCTCTTATAGCCAATATTTATTATGTAAGTTGGATGCGAGATTATGCTTGCCAGCATTCTTTATTAAAAGGGAAGACACAGCGTTTGAGTCCTTGGAAAAGGAGTCAGTCTAACCCCTGCCTAGCAGTACTGGAGGCACACTCTCATTGGAACTGCATGCTGCTGAGACACAATACAGTTTACACACACCCCACATCTGCTATGTCCTATAGAGAACCTACCCAAGAAAAGACACACGTCAGAAGGAAAAGTACCTTTCCAGAATTCCAAAGGACAAAGTCAGTCATCTGGGAAAATTTATAAAAATAAAGCTAAAAATGGGAACCCAAGAGAATCAGTCTTGGCTAATTAGGCAAAGAAATATTTAAAAAATTCTGAATCTGATTTTCTTGTGTTTTCTCCTCTAAGATTATATTTGTGTTTTATGCTGGAGAGGAAAAGGGGAGGGCAAGCTAGTTGTTGCCAGTGTGTGTTTTGCATATTAACATATGCGTATATTAGTTTCTTCTTTTTTGATTTGATTTGTTTTCTAGACCGAATCTTGCTATGTAACACAGACTAACCTAAAATTGTCCATCCTCCAGCCTCAGCTTCAGTGCTAGTACAATAAGTGTGAGCTTCTATGCTCCACACCTGGCTAAATGTGTGTGCATGTGTAGGAAGTGTGTGTGTGTATATATTTGTGTGTGTGTATATGTGTGTGTGTGTGTGTGTGTGTGTGTAATTACAATGGTTATGAAGAAAGGTGGGGCAGGGAATAAGAGCAAGAAAGGAAGCAAAAAGAAATAGCATTATTAATGGTCAGGAGAGCAAGCAATATTCCATTGCCTGCCCGGAGTATTTAAAAAAAAAAAAAAAACAATCACCACACTAAGGTCCTTCCTGAGCTATCAATGCAGTTTAAAAGTTCATTCAGAGAGTCAAAGAAGGAACCAAGTTCCTTCTTCTGCAATTAGAGAGCAACTTACCAGTTTATTTGTAAATATATATGATAGCATATGATAAATGTCATTTTGGCCTGGGCACATAGCCCAGCAGTGTATGCTTGTCTAGCCAATAGTGAGCGAGGCAGAGGGTGCATTGCCCAGCACAACAAGTAAGAAAAAAAAATCAAGAAAGCCATGGCATCTTCATTTTCATTTACCTAGCTCTCTTTACTGTAAGTAACATGATGTCACAAGAACCACCTTCTTTGATCCAGTCATATTACATACCTTAGTTCTTTAAGCCAGTGTTAAATTTTTAGTAGGAAGGCTACCACAAAGAGCATTAAAATCCTCTTACATTTGCTGTGACACACGGGCCCTCAGATCAAGTGGAAAATGTTAAAAAAAAAATGTGGACGGCAAGTTCTGTGACCCGCCTCTCACCATCGGATAGAGATATGCCCTGAGACCTTCCTGGTAGAAGCCAGAAGGGAATAAAGACACAATGATACCTTTGCTAATACTGTAGTTATCCAGGTGATTTGATATAAGTACTTTTAGAATTTGGTATAAGTATTTAGAATCTGAACTAACACACTTGAGCCTTTTTTCCCCTTCCAAGTTGCAGGCCCTTCCTACCACAGCACTGAGAAGGGGCAGCTGCCTGCTGGTTAGATATCCCCACTTCGCCCACTGTATTGTGAGAGCGCCCTCCCTCTCACAGCGCGAGAATGAAGCATAGATGAAAACACGCATGCACTTAGGCAATCATGAGTCAGGACTCTTGGAGTGGTGTGCTTTATAATTAAGTGTGCACTGACTGTTCACTCTGGTCTTCCAAACAAAAAGGACAGCCATGAGTGAATTCCATTACCTGTACTTAAAAACAAGCTGACACCAACCTAAAAGCAAGTGGTTTCTGCAATCTTAAGATATTTTATTAAACAATTATGTCCCACCCCGCCCCTGTCCCCGATCTCTTCCTTCCTTCCTTTCTCCTCAGTCTCTCTTGAGCATCCGTGGCTCCCTGTTTTCCCCAAGACGCAATAGCAAAACGAGCATTTTCAGCTTCAGAGGTCGGGCGAAGGACGTGGGGTCTGAGAATGACTTTGCGGATGACGAGCACAGCACCTTTGAAGATAGTGAGAGCAGGAGAGACTCACTGTTTGTGCCGCACAGACCTGGAGAGCGACGCAACAGTAACGTTAGTCAGGCCAGTATGTCATCCAGGATGGTGCCAGGGCTTCCAGCCAATGGGAAGATGCACAGCACTGTGGATTGCAATGGTGTGGTTTCCTTGGTGGGTGGACCCTCAGCTCTTACGTCACCTACTGGACAACTTCTGCCAGAGGTGATAATACATAAACCAGCTACTACTGACTCTTTACTTCAATTTGAAAAAAAAAAAAAATCCAGGCCCGGGCAGTTGAGCCTATTCTGGGATCCTACTTCCTCCAAATGAAAGTGCTTAAAAATATCACGTGATTAAGTGAATAAAAAAACCCAAAACAAAACAAAATAAGAAAGCCATTTGACTTGTGTGGGGCTATTAGTTTTTTTTAGGTTAACAGTACTCAAAATGTAGAGTCTGAAACAAACACCAATCTGCAACTACAGTAGATTTAGCGCAAATACAAAATAATTGGCACTTTCATAATCAGATCTTCATTATTAACTTTTCCCTTAAATTATGTGATCATCCCTCACCTCATATCCTGAAATGTTTGTATTCTCAAAATTAAATATTGTAATGGTTGATGTACTGACAATGGACAGTTTGGGACAACTGTCAATATTATAGTTCTATCTGAAAAATTATTCCAAAATAAAAGTGGTGATTATAGAATGGCAAATGGCCAAAAAGAAATCTCAGGAAAGCACACACATTTCATTGTACATCTGTGTTTGTGCATGAAAAAAAAGGCCCATATTTGTCAGTTTGTCGATATAGCCTCAAAGAAAATAACCCAGCCTTGAGACTATATAATAATATTTAGCTTTGTGGAAAGAGTGACCTATTCCTTGCTGCTATACGTTGAAAAATAATTTGTATTTGAATGAAAACTAATTACAGCATGCCTATAAAAAAGTTTCTGCCCCGAACTTTGTCATGTTCAAATGCTTGTGTGGAACAAATTGCTTTATACAATTGCATCCAGCCAGTGAACTCTTGTCAAAGGACCTGTGGTCTTTTCAAATAATGTGCTTATAGAATATAATAATCTACTCAATGTCATATTATTACTTGAGATTGCTGCCTTAAAAAGCTTGCATGAAGCATGACTTTCCAGAGAGATGCTATACATTCTTATGATATCCTTGGAGAAGGGTGGTTTGAGCCATCAGTATTTGGTTTGCAGGGCACCACCACTGAAACGGAAGTCAGGAAGAGAAGGCTCAGTTCTTACCAGATTTCAATGGAAATGCTGGAAGACTCCTCTGGAAGACAGAGAGCCATGAGCATAGCCAGCATCCTGACCAACACCATGGAGGGTGAGATGCACAGTGACTGCTCTGAACACCTCTTCTTTTTGCAGACCCCTTAAGGGCTTCCCACACCTAGAACTGAGCTACAAATATACTTATGTGAAAGAAAACATCTTTTATATCAGTTATAAAAATGAATATTGACTTATTCCTCTTTCACTTGGATCCTTACCTTGCCTGCAGGGTGGCATTCCCAAACTTGTTACCATATCATTGAGGTCTTGCTCTAATGTTACATTAGGTAACAGAGTAAACCCTTTCTCTTTCAGCCTGTACGTGTCAATGATGTTAGGGTAAGAGAGTGACAGCAATGAGTTTGGCAAAGCCAAGCCTGTTTTCCATTCAAATGAGGTCCCTAAAAAGTGCTTCCTCCATCATCCATATTCACAAATATAAGGTTACTCTAAAGTACACCCTACACAAATGTTTGGTGATTTCATTCATTGTTTAACATCCCCACAAAATTACTTTTAAAAGTTCAATTTGATAGTGATATTGTTGTACTTTTTATTCAATTATTAGTTATTTTGACGTAGAATATTAAATTTAAAGTACTTTTTGTATTTAAAAGGCGAAAGAAGGCCAATACCAGATGCTATTTAATGTGCATTTTATGGAAATAAGTAATAAATAAGATTGTTTTCTATACAGTCTATTAATCCTAGTAACATGAACTTGTATGCCCAAAAATAAGCATCAGTTTTATCATGTCATTTACTATTCATTACAATTAATTTTTACTGCTGTTTACTACTTTTCTCCTTTATTACCCACCAGAACTTGAAGAATCTAGACAGAAGTGTCCGCCATGCTGGTATAGATTTGCCAATGTGTTTTTGATCTGGGACTGCTGCAATGCATGGCTAAAAGTGAAGCATCTTGTGAATTTAATTGTGATGGATCCATTTGTTGATCTCGCCATAACAATTTGCATTGTATTAAATACCCTGTTTATGGCCATGGAGCACTATCCCATGACTGACCAGTTCAGCAGTGTGTTGACTGTGGGAAACCTGGTAAGTCCTGTAGGGGAGGGAGCAATGGAACATGGAAAAATATCACCCACCCCCCCACACCCTATGCTGTTCCAAATTGAAAATGGTATTTTCCTTCTTCACATGAAGAGACATCTAAAGGAATATTATGCACACCTCAGATAGGATCCGAACTGCAACTTGTGTTGGGGCTGACTATGTAGGGCAACAGCCATGGTGTCCTAGAGTTGCAAAGTCCTCACACTTTAGAGGATCATGTATAGGGAAACTCGCAAGGTTTGCACGGACAAGGGCTTTACAGAAGGGCTTTACCATGTGCATGGGAAGAATGGCCAAAGAGTCAATTTCTATTTTTAAAGGGCACAGCTGTTTAGAAGTGAATCAGTTCATGATAAATAGCCTCCGTGGTAATCGTCCAATAGAAAAACTAGTGGGTAAAATGAATTTGTAGGGCTTTCAGTACATGAAGGTAGCTAATCATAGGGAAGATTGCACTTAGGGATATTTTCCTGCATTTTAAGACTTTAAAACTAGCACAACTTAACCCGTTCTTCCTAGAATTTGGTGGTGACAACATTGACTCATCTATTTCAGGATGACTCATAGCACTCAAAAGCATTTTGGCAGCCTGTAACGTATCTTAAACATCAGCCTTAAGCCTTTGACCCATGAGTAACTCAGTAGAGAGCTCATTGCCAATTATAAAGTATGAATAAATATTCTGATATTTAATCATCAGTAGGCAAATCCCTGGTCACCTTGTGTTCCTGTGAAGGCTGCTGCGGCCTTGCAAGGCTCCCTAGATGGACCTGAATGGGACAGAGAGGGACTAAAGAAAAGACAAATAGATAGAACAGACACAGATTAGCTGGGGTTGGGTAGGGTGGGCTCCCTGCTAGAGAAACTTCAGTCCCTGGAAACTCATTGTGTTTATTATATAGAGTTGGGCAGAGAGGTGGGGTAATTGCATATTGCTCAACAAGGAAGCAGGGTTATTACATACAGATAAACATGGAGGCTGGGGGATTATGGACAGCTGAATCAAGGAGGCAGGTTTCTGTGTGTATGGAGTTTTCTGCATCCACTATCGATGTCCATACATGGACCAGAGGAAGGGCTGCCATTCTTTTGAGCCTCACTGCCAGGAAGAAGGCTTTGCCATTTTTTCCCATGGGTCTGTGCTCAGGGTGACTCATGTCAACAACCCACATTCGCTCAGGATCTCATACACTTAGGCTTCCTTTGCTTTCCACTAAAACCACCCAAAGACTTAAAATATTTTTATCTATTTGATTTTAGTTAACTTCCTCTTTGGAACATTTAATACTGGTCAAATTTTGGAAAGCTGCACGGAAGGAGATTTGGATTATTTAAAGATGCTCGTTTTCACTGGACATTTTTGCATCCATCTTCAGGAAAATGATTTGAGATCTGGTTCATTAAGATCCTGACCTTGGCCTATGTATGAACTTATTTAGTACTATTATCATACTGCTATCAGTGCCTTTCAGAGGACCCACATGATCTTGGACACATCTTAGACACATTCTGAGCATCAAAGCACATATGATAGCAAACCCTGTGCAGCTTGAGAAGCCCCAAGCCCATTTCAGGAATAAAAACTCTAAGTACCAGTTCTACATTCCCCCAGAGTACCTGAGCTCACGCGTTTTGCTTCCTTCTGGGTAACTGACGACTCTACCCTTGTCCTAGCAATCAAGCCTCGTGGCGCACCTGGAGTGCATTGTGCACCATCACAACTAAGCTTCTATTCTAATGCAGAAGTGAGCAAAAATGCACTTGTGTCTTAGCCATCCTTTTCATTTAGTTGGGCTGAACCTGCCTTTGTTTCTGGATACAGGTGTACATTTCCCCTAAAACCATAAAACACAGACACGAATGATAATTATACCATCTGTAACCTCTGTGCTACATAAGTTTTTTTATTTAACCATTTGCATTGAGACATAAGTTTGCTCTTATATTTGAATGCATCAAACTTCATACTCATTAATAACTGTACTATATAAAAGACAGTAAGAGAATCTTCTTTTTCTTCCAATGAACCCTCAATACCTAATATCCAGAAATGCTTCCCAAACGCGGTGTGGGATAAGTGATTTCTTACTGTAGCTTCTGGGAATACATACTTTGTAACCAGAGCACATAGATGTCTTCCAAGGACTCATAAACGGATGTGGATGTGCTTGACTTGAGAAGGCCTGACGCTGATTACATGATTCTTTCTGATCAAAGGGTGCTACAATCAGGGCTTTAAGTGGAAGGGCTCTCCAATTGTGACTATTGAGTGTACTCTATGAATCAATCTTTCTTGCTTTAAGGCAGACAGGATATTATTCGCATCAGTTTTGCATTAGAATTCCCAAATCCTTAGGGATAGAAAGTCCCTAATAAGTATTACACCTTCAAAATAGGATGATCGAAGTAGACAAGGTAGCGTACATTGAAAATCCTAGGTCAGCATGGTCGACGTAAGATCCTGGCTCAAAAGAAAAGAGAGAGATGGAGAGAAGGAGAGAGGGAGAGACATGAAAGGGGATGTCCCAAGGTTCTTGATAATTAAGAAGTACTTTAGAAGTGAAGCCTTGAACCACGTGAGTCTCATCAGTGAAAAGGCTAACTTACTGTAAGTGAAATACTTAATCCACAAAAATGTTATGCTCATTCTCCCTTCCTTCTGGTTCTACATCATCCCGACCCTCTCTTCTCTGGAGTTTCTGTTTGATAGTTGAGTTTACATAGGGCATTCATCAACACCTTCCTTTTACCATCTCCAGCAAGCTTGGCGATGGGGAGGGAGTTGCTTCATTGAATGGGAAAGGTGAAGGACCAGACCTTGTGTAGGGTGAGGTGCAGCTAAGGATGAAGGAGCTGGTCTTGCAAGTAGGTTCACACATGTTCTGCATCTCTCAGTTCTAGAGTAGCTAACAGGTTTAATAGAGAAAAGCATATATTTCATTTTGAGTTCCAGTCCAAAGATTTCATGTTGGGCATGTTTCTGAAACAGTCACTTCTGATTTAACCAGCCTGGGAAGGAATAGGTGTGGCCATTTGGAAACATGGCAGTCCTGGGTCGTCATACAGGTGGAGAAATTGATCCCACCACAAAGAGGGGGAAATGCTGGGAAGAAAATGGCATATATATGCCTATAAGTCACCTCATCCTCTCTGTGATGTTTGACTCAGGAGAACGTCCACCTTTTCCTTCAGCTTTGACAACTACAATGCTATGATGCTGTTTTCTTTCTGACGATTTCCTTGATAATACCAATCACTCCATCCCTGACACTTTCCAGCACCTCTATTACTTGTTATTGAACTCCTTATATTATTTATGATTTTTTTCACTCAATATTTTTACATCCCAGCAAGTTTAGGGATGATACATTCTGCAGCATGAGCTTTATTCCATTCTGTGTGCCTAGCTGTCATAGGCCATTGATCGAGAATTGCTGTAAGCACTGTGTGGTCACGGCTGAATGGCCACCTTTCCCACAGTTTATCAGAAGGGCTGCCAGCCACACTTCAATTTTGTGATACCTTTAACAGTCCCAGAGACAGAGCCACAGGGATATAACTTTTCCTTTATTTCCCATATCTACTTGATATGACAATCCATTATTTCTTCTCTCAGGCTATTTATCTTTTACCATTAAAACCTTTAAAATATTTCTAGTACTAATGCCTGTTATTTCCTGTATAGTCATCCTCGGTCCCATCAGAAAAGCCTCGACACAGACCCACACACATGTCACGCAGTGGCTTATCTATTTCAATATTTCTCCGTTCACTGTTTCCTGCATCCGCATCTAGAGGCTTCTCACTTCTCAGTTAATATTCTTCCCAGTTCCCCTGCCTCCTCTCTGTCTTCTAACATGGCATTGAGCCCGCAGTAAGTACTTTCTTATACTCTAAGCTGTGGTTTTACCATCTGTTGTGAGTTTCTCAGTGGCAGACCCTGGATCGCATTTTGTTTTGTGTCTCCCACTGCGTCTATATTGGAGTTGCTCGATAAACAAATGGCTGGTTGTTCCTACTCCCAGAGAGGCTGCTTCAGGCATCAGGCTTTGGTAAGAATCACACACACTTTAGAGTCAACAGACAGCATGACCTGACTATAACTGTCGGTGGAGATGAATAGTATAATCTCTGGAAAAGTACAGTGCTCCGAGCCTTGTTTTTTATTATTGAAATGGGCGTAATGGTACCCATCCGTGAGGTTGCTGTGTAGGTCAAATGAGGTAATGTGGAAGAGTCTAGCATTGTACCTAGCATCTAGCATGGACTCGCTGAACAGCTTCCTTCCTCCCACATGTATGTCATTAACCTCTTGAACTTTTCATTGAAGTCTTGACGGAAAATATTTCTGCTCCCATCCCTTACGTTTTTCCCAGGATACTGGGAAGTAGGGGAAATTGAACAAGTGTGGACCATTTGGGGAACTTTCCAGAATGTAGATGGAAGTTGACGTTTGATGGCCTTCCAGTGTTGACGCTGTTGTACATGAAAGCGCAGAATGACAGAGTTTGGGAAGCAGGATAATCAGGCAGCAAAGCACATGCTGATGGCTTCAAGTCTGAGTCTCAACACAAGAGTTCATTAGCTCTAAATTATACATTATAGGTGATAGATGGTTATATTTTGTTGGGAGTTCATTAAAATTCACTCATTTATCTAAATGATGATTTCAATATACTAGTCTATTGTTACTTAAATAATTATGCAGTGACTTATATATGAAACCATAAAAGTGTAAGACAAATTAAAAACCAAAGAACAGCAAAGGGTTATGGGACCTTCTGCTTTAACTTTGATCACGGAGTCCACCTTTTTTGCAGTCTGTTTCCAAAGTACATAAACCTTACATCACTTCCCTGTTGATTGGGTTGATTCAATTTGAGTATCTGGAGGCCTACAAACCTCTGTCAAGTTTCTCTCTGGTACTCCATATTTTCACAGGAGGCAGTTTTCTTTTTTCTCCCAGCCATTTTAAGCTAGTATAGGGATCCTAGAAACCAGAGAGAGAGTCTATGTACACATTGTATTACGTTAGAGAATTTCTTCCTTGCCAACTTACCTGAATAAAACCACAGGAAAATACAACAGCATTAGCAGTGCTTTGGGGACCCACCCCTGGAAAAATTGAAGGGGAGATGCCTGTAATTTTGAAATAAAAATGCACATTCAAATATCCTTAAGGAGAATTTTCATCGTGGCATTGCATTTTAGGTAAATGTCTGACTTTGGGATATCCATTTGCCAGCTGCAGGAAGCTAGTCGTCTCAGCAGACATGAAAGGATTCGTTTTGATTTTTTGTAGGAAGAGATATGGAGAACCATTTAGCTAAAGAGTTTTTAGCTTGTTTTAATGCATTTATATCATCAGGGTGCCTATTTTAAATAATATCTGTTTCTGTTTCAGAAAGTTTTCCAAAAATCAAATCTGTATGAATTAGAACTGATTTTTAAGTTCACCAGGGAGCACTATTTGTAAGAGAGAGAAAGAGAGAGAGAGAGAGAGAGAGAGAGAGAGAGAGAGAGAGAGAGAGATTCCCATGGTGAACTATTGTGTAAAATGAAAACATCATTTTTCAAAATGTGTTCCACCTTGCTCACAATACATTTTCCTTCTATATTTGTGAACACATGACTAACAGCAGTTAAGATATGTTTTTTTTGGAATTGATATTTCCTTTTAAAATATTTGCACAATTTAAAATGAGATATTGGTTGCATTTATGCTTTGAATAGAATGAGTCAGTATTCTTTTTCAAAGGTATGCTGGTTTAAGACACTAAGTGTTTCTCATAAATTTATTTTGACAGAGATTCTTCACAAGATAAAGAGAACTTCGACGTTGCCATCATAAAGCAGAGCCTTTACCTATACAGAATTAGGAAACTATTTAAAAAAATTTGGCAATAATAATTTCAAAGCCCTTTATACACTTATGTTCTTATTGCCTGTGGTTTCAAGTTTGAGATCAGTGCTTAATGTGTTTTGTTTTATTTGTTTCTATTGTCAAACACACATTTTTTTTGGAGCCGCTCACCATATTACTCTTAATTATTCATGTGCAATACTGAGGATATTCTCCTGCTTGCTTCAATTAAATCTATTAATCCATTAACTTTAATTCTGAGGCAGGGAGCCAGAGACCATTATTACAAAACGATTGTGGAAGACGCTCTTTAGTTTGAGGAATGTTCATAAAATGCAGAAACCAAATGCTACCCCTTCAAGGAAACTACAAAGTTTAGAAGTAAAAATGTATATGTTTACCAATTTCAAGTAATTTTTAGCAACCTCCAATAATATGTGGATTTCTTTCCAATAATGCATTTTGTAGCATTACAGAAAGTCAGCGAGCTGCTGTGTGGAAGCTGAATGGGCCCAGTGACAATAATGCCACAACTATTACCCAGTGTGAGACTGAAAATGCGCACAGCGAACGATCTTAACGTTTGTTTTCCCTAGAAACCCAGCTGATTTGTTAAATATGACAAATCTATGTAGCACAATTGCTGGCTTGTGGAACAAATTCTAAGGCAGTATTGATTTGTTTGATTTAAACGTCAGATGTTTGTATTTGGTCCGACTTAATGCGCTTTGTGATTCCCGCAGCTCAGCACCCATGATTCACCCATGCTCAGCACCGCTCTCTGTCTCTCTCCAGGTCTTCACTGGGATCTTCACAGCCGAGATGGTTCTGAAAATCATTGCCATGGACCCCTATTACTATTTCCAAGAGGGCTGGAATATTTTTGACGGAATTATTGTTAGCCTGAGTTTAATGGAGCTTGGCCTGGCAAATGTGGAGGGGTTGTCCGTGCTTCGGTCTTTCAGACTGGTACCTCCCTGGTGTTCATGTCCCATCTCTCATTAGCATAGGACTTACTTTTAAGTGTCTGTTTATGTAATGATCATAGTGTTTAAAATAGTGTTTTTAATTACACCAAGTCGATATCCTCAGAAAATGTACACACATGACCTTTGAAGATAAGTATAATTTATTTTCTAAGAATGATAAAAAAATAACAATTGAAATACTTGACAATTCGACATGTAGGAGACCCACATGTTACAAACATATATGTCCTTTCTAAATCAGTTTTATATTCTGAAATTATTTTGACTTCATATTTGTAATGTAAAGAAAGAAAAAGAGAAAAGAAGATTAATAAAAATGTTAAACCCCAATTAATAATGCCGGGTTTTTAACCATGCCCACTCATATTAGAAGAACACTCCTCTAAAGCGTGTGGCAAGCCAGGAATATTGGCACCTATCGCTAATCCCAGCACTCGGAAGCTGGAGGCAGACATCCTAGTTCAGAGTTACCCTCAGATATACCATAAGTTTGAGGCCAGCCTGGACTCCATGAGACGGTCTCCAAAATCAAGACAAAACAAAACAGATTCAACATATACAAAAATGTTTGATGCGTTTGGTGTTTTAAACAATGATATCATGAATCATTTTGAATTATGGCAAAAAATATTTACTAAAAGTACATATGTTTTTGTTGGAAATTAAGTATATATATGCTATATATAATATATACACTTATATATATACACATAATATGTATTTCAAATTGAACGAAGCTTTTAAAAGTCAAATTAGCTTATTTCACATCTATTTTAAGATAAAGAAAATTTAATTCGTGCTTTTAGCATTTCTTCTCATTTTCTATAACAGAATCTGAGGTGACAGTTGATGTTTTAACAGTGTCTGTGTAATTAAAGGAATAATAGTTTTCATAGGTATACCTTTCAATAAATATGAAATGAAAATTATATAGAAAATTGCACTTAAATGATATGATTTGATTTGTAATCCTAATATTATTATCACTTTTGGTTTGGATCTATGTTATGTGTGACTCCCAAAATAATGACCTGGCTTCCAAATGTACTCAATTTCATATTATTTTATTACAGCTCCGAGTCTTCAAGTTGGCAAAATCCTGGCCCACACTGAATATGCTCATCAAGATCATCGGCAACTCGGTGGGCGCCCTGGGCAACCTGACCCTGGTGTTGGCCATCATTGTCTTCATCTTCGCCGTGGTCGGCATGCAGCTGTTTGGAAAGAGCTACAAGGAGTGCGTCTGCAAGATCAACGAGGATTGCACACTCCCGCGCTGGCACATGAACGACTTCTTCCACTCCTTCCTGATCGTGTTCCGCGTGCTGTGTGGCGAGTGGATAGAGACCATGTGGGACTGCATGGAGGTCGCGGGCCAGACCATGTGCCTTATTGTGTTCATGTTGGTCATGGTGATTGGCAACCTTGTGGTACGTATGGACTGCAGATGTTCATAGATAAGAATTGAGTTTGTGCTGGGGGTAAAACGGTGGCTTAAGCTGTAAACACAGCTCTAATTTTAAAACCAGTGGCTGAGAGTCAAAGCCCCCTACAAGCAGCCATTGAAGGACCACATTATTTAAATTCTCTGGAGTCGGAGCCCCTGTCTGTGACAGTGGAGTAAAGCTGACCTGCTGTGGAGGAAGTGAGGGTGGGAGGTGCATTTAATGCCTGCTAAGATCAGTAAATACTGCCTTTACTTTTTCTCTTCTTGTCAAAAGATGTGTTTTCTTACCAAGACTAACTGTATCCTGATATTATTTTGATATGATAATCTCTTTGAACCCTACAAATACAATTACTTTATACTGAAATGACTTTTTACAGGCTCATAATTCAGATTTCTTTCTTTAAAAGTATAGGTTAGACCCAAATTCTAAGACCAAATTTTAATGAAATAAAGAATTGTACTTTAGCTGTGGTTTATAATTACTATAGGGCATAAAATGTGTTCTTATGTGAATTTGCTTTATGAAAAGAAAATGACTTATTGTAGTTTGAATAATTACACACACGCATACATAGAGAGAGAGACAGAAACAAACACAAACGGATGATAGATGCCAGATAGATGCCAGATGATAGATAGATAGATAGATAGATAGATAGATAGATAGATAGATAGATAGGTAGATGATAGATAGATGATAGATAGATAGGTAGGTAGATGATAGATAGATGATAGATAGATAGATAGATAGATAGATAGATAGATAGATAGATAGATAGATAGATAGATAGATAGAGATAGACGATACAGAAAAATTTAAAATACTTCCAGCCATTGCTTGGACTCTAGAAGAGCAGGGACAACTGTCTTCAGTTATGTCTCCACTGCTGAGTCCACCTAGCTATAAATATATTTGCGGTCACATAAATGGCCCCAGTTAACCGCAGTAGAGAAAAGGAATGGACTTGATTGCAAGAGAGAGATTTGCCCAGAGAAGGGCGATGGATAGTGTAGTTGGAGGGTGGCAGCTGGGAGTGATCAGTGTGTGTTGTTCACATGCATGAAATTGCCCAAGAACAAAATACTTAAATTCCTGAATCATATGCAAATATTGAGATTGTCTATAAAGTCACACTAGGCCTTCCCTTTGAAGGGTACATTTCAAAAGAATGATCTGGGGATACATGTACTTTTTCTTAAAATAGTATATTGGAGAGCCCTAGATTCTGAACAAAATATGATGTATAGCTAGAAAATTGGGAAACCTGCTTTACTTTTGCCTCCTGCCGTGTGAAGAAACTCAGTAATTACACTTTAAGCCAAAAATAGCCCTGTAAATAAATCTCCTTTTGTGTCAGACATCCTGAGCCATCCCTGTATTATCCCCAGATCCCCAGGTATTCTCTGCTGTGGGCCATGGCAAAACTCGACAAAACCGAAGAGAGAAGGGATTACATTATATGAGTCTGGCTAACCCCTAGAACATTGTAGAATTTTCTCCACCTTCTATGCTATTTGGACACATAAAAATTTAAAGCGTATTTGAGGGGAAGTAGGTTAGCCCTTATTCAAATTGCTTTATCTGCTATTACAGTCTATAGTCACCGAACCAAAAAAATCTGTTTCTGCTCGTTGTTGTTTTGTTGTTGTTGGTTTTTTAAATACAAAACAGCAGATTATTAAATTTGTTACATGGACACATGAAACTAGACTTTCCATAGACAAACTGGTAAGAGGAAGTTACATAATGAGAAATAAAAAAAATATTTTTTTCTCATGACAAGAGCCACTCTAAGTGCGATTCTGTCTTTTCACTGGTGAGTCTGGGTAGATGTGATTTAATTCTATTTTTTCTCCCTGCTATTCTCACTGGAAAAGGGTGCCCAAGTTACCATTATCCTGTTAGTTACCACAGGTAGGAGTTATGCTCTTCAAATGGTGTTTGATTTTAATGTGGAGCCTGCATTCAAAAGGATTTGTGAAACCCGCTGAAGCAAAGACCTGGGCTCCCTGTCCACTAAATTATTTCTAGGCATGTTTCAGTATTAACATGGAACTTCTACTGTTTCTCCGTTCAGGTTCTGAACCTCTTTCTGGCCTTACTGTTGAGCTCCTTTAGCTCAGACAACCTCGCTGCTACTGATGATGATAACGAGATGAACAACCTCCAGATTGCAGTGGGAAGGATGCAGAAGGGAATTGATTATGTGAACAATAAGATACGGGAGTGCTTCCGCAAAGCCTTCTTCAGGAAGCCCAAAGTTATAGAAATCCATGAAGGCAACAAAATAGACAGCTGCATGTCCAATAACACCGGCATCGAGATAAGCAAGGAGCTTAATTACCTCAAGGATGGCAATGGAACCACCAGTGGAGTAGGTACCGGAAGCAGTGTTGAGAAATATGTAATCGACGAAAATGACTACATGTCATTCATAAACAACCCAAGTCTCACTGTGACCGTGCCCATTGCCGTGGGAGAGTCTGACTTTGAAAATTTAAATACGGAGGAGTTCAGCAGTGAGTCGGAACTAGAAGAAAGCAAGGAGGTATGTGTACTTCTCAGTCCAGGTTGCACTGTTGGCAGAACCCCTGCAGTATGGCTTCTCTGAAGTGTTTTGAGGTGCTTTATTAAGAGGTGTTAATGAGCTGGGTGTGTAGCTCAAGGGTAGAATGCTTAACAGGCAGGAGGTCTTCTAGTACCCAGCACCACATGCAAAACAGCTGAACGTTGTATTGGTAATGTTGGAACATCATGAGAAATTGGTAAATTCATTTAATTATAGCTTTCCACGGGAAATCACCATTTGAGCAATTAAAATGTTCGCTTTTCTTGATGGCTTGAAAGCCCAATTTAAAATGTAACCCTGAAAAAAAAAAAAGAGATACTACTTAACACTTTTGTCCGTTTAGGAATATCAACGAACTCTATTTTAACGGTGGTCGTGCTATCACTGTGAGTTTTAAGTAGTCTTTACTCTGAGTATTTCATTTACCATAATAGAGTACATTATCTAAGAAAGTATTTTGCTTACTAAGAAGGTACAAGCAGCACTGATTTTTTTCCCTGCTAAAGATGAGCAAACCTATAACATTTTCGATATTAACTTGAAACTACTGAGGATTATAGAGAAACTGCAGATGGAAAAATTTTATTTTATTTTATTGAGAAAAGGAAAAAAAAGTTTCAGCCTCCTCCCAGCCTCCCATTTCCCTCCCCCTCCTCCCACCCTTCTTCCCCTCCCCCCACTCCTCTCCCTCTCCCTCTCCAGTCCAAAGAGCAGTCAGGGTTCCCTGCCCTGTGGAAAGTCCAAGGTCCTCCTCCCTCCGTCCACGTTTAGGAAGGAGAACATCCAAACTGGCTAGGCTCCCACAAAGCCAGAACATGAAGTAGGATCAAAACCCCGTGCCATAGTCCTTCTCATCAGTCCTCATTGCTCGCCATGTTCAGAGAGTCTGGTTTTATCAGGTTCATAGTTGTTAGAATGAAAAAAAGAAAAATTTCTTATGTTCTACAATTTGAACTCTCCTGACAATAGTGACATTGGTTCAATTAAGATTTTTTTATTATTTATTTATGGCCTTTGGACTTAACAGCTGGAAGTTAATCTAGCACAGATGGAGTTATAAGAGATATACTTTAGCTTGAGGCTGTAGCATCCTCACCATAGGAATCAGACGAGTGATGTTTGATTTTCTAAATTCTCTTGAAACTTTTGAAAAGCAAGATAATTGCTTTAAAATCCTTATAGGACGTTTATAGCATTACAACATAGTGTCCCTATTTATTTCATATTTTAAGTATTTCTGGAAAACTAAGAAAGGCAGCAAACTAAGTGAAGTAGCAACATTCATTTCCAGAGTTACACTCAAGAGTGTGTGTAGCACATTTAATTCACATCGCTCATCCTAGTAAACTAAGACTAAGTTCCAGCTTCCTTTCCCATCACCTGGCATAGACTGATTGAAGAAAAAACACCAAATACCTAGCAATCATTCACTGACCACTTTATCCAGTTTTGTCAAAGACAGATTCTATCACATGCTCCCCAACAAACTCACAAAGTCATTAAAACCCTACTTTGAAGTTTGACCTTACAGGACTGTGATAAATTCTTAGGTGTTTAAGAATGGAGAAGGCTGCTAAATGAGAGAAGATTGAAATAGGCCTTCTATTTGGGTCACATCATGAAAAGGAAAAAGATATTATTCTGCAAAGGGAGAGCAAGGACCGAGAACGAGCTCCGACCCACTACCAAGGTGGATAGTGAGTGAGAGACAACAGGAGGGGTCACTTGGTGTGTCTGGAAGCTTCTGATTGCATTTCAAAGTAAGTCAGAGCTTGGAATTGGCTACCTGGTCAAGAAGGAATATTCTGAAACACAGAAGCAATTAGGAATTGGCACCTTAGGAAAGTCTGATATTAAAGTGCAAAGCAGGCTAGACTGAGAGATAATGGAGATTATCTTACCCATTGTTATAGCACCGAGATGAGGTAATTCTGGCCTAAAGTAATAGGGAACGGAGAGTAATTGGCAATTCAACAGACGGAAAGAATCTGAGGAATCCGAAAAGTGGTGATTCTGCTGACTGAAATGGTCTTTTGAGAAAGGTTACCAGGTTTGTGTGGAAAGAGTTTAATTAGGGATTTAAGTTTTGCACTTCACACTCATGGATTCTGCATACTGGGGTTCAGTCAACCTCTGATCAAAAACATCACAGAAAAATATATTTGCTGAATAGATAATGCTGTATTTCCATTGTTCCCTGAAAGATTACAGTGCAATAATTATTTATATTTCATTTTGTACTACAGATAATCTAGATATAAGATACTATGTAGGTTACCTGTGTGTTCTTCAGGTGCCAGACCAGTTTATATGCAGGATGTGTACATCCCATTGGTTGGGATTTTTGTAGAATCCTGGAACCAATCCTCTGTGGACAGCAAGGGGTGCTTGGGCTGAAGGTGACAGCATTGGGCAGGGTGTGAGGTCGGAGCTAAAAGTAGAGCAGATAATGCAAGACTTTAAATTATTTGGTTCCCTGAAAATAAGAGAGGCCAGAGAAATAATTATAAGCCCAAAATAGAATACAGCTAAGGACACAATTGCCGGACCAGCCTAAGGTCAAGAAAAGACAGCAAAGCCAAAGAAAGAAATTTCGTTTGCATTAATAGCAGAGACCAATGACAGTGGAGTTATGAAGAATAAATATCTCCATTTTCTTCTGCTGAAAAGCTCGTTTCAAGACATTTCAGAACCTCCATAAGATCTACGGATATTTCTTTTTTGAAAAGCTTAAACATCACATCATAAACTTGGAATATTAAGACGTAATTCCTCATCATCAATTCTCAGAAATAGTTTGCTGCCTAAACAAAAATTTATTATTGGACAATTTTTATAATTCTATCCTCTTTCAACCAAGTTTTGAATTCATGAAATCTAATTGCAGAAGTTAATGAAATTTTTTTAATCTATAAATGTTAGTAGGAAATAATTCATGAAAACCTGAGCTTATGCATATATTTTTATGCTTGGTTAAGTTTTGAAATGACTCTACAAAGTAATATTAAATATTGCCTGCACTGTGGGGCTGTTGAGGTGGCTTAAAGATTAAGAGCGCATGCTGTACTTGCAGAGGACCTAACTTTGTTTCTCAGCACCCAGGTAATTCCTGTTCCAGGGGATCTGACAATCTTCAGGACTCCAAAGGCGCTGCATATACATGGTACACACCCATAAATGCAGGGGAGACACTCACACACAGAATATAAAGTAAATAGATTGCTGTGAAGAGGGGTGGGCAGGAAGGTGAGGGAGAATCTGGGAGAAGTTGGGGGAGGAAAAAGAATAGGCTCAAAATTCTTTGTCCTATTTTCTGAAAAAATTAAGTAAAAAATGCTATTACATGTGTTGCTTGAACTCAAGTTCTGTTTAACAATCAATAAATTCTACATTTATTTAACAATAAATTTTATGTGGATGAAACATTTTAAGTAGTACCCCAAAAACTTACCCAAGAGCAAAAGGAAAATTCTCATATATGCTAACACATAACACGTAAGATGGAACTTAAAAAAAATAACAAAAATTGGTATACTCTAACATTGCAGGGCAGATTTAGATTAATTCCACCTAAATATAACTTTGGTCTACCTCACGCATGCACATACCTTGAACACACCCTGAACACACATACACACACACACACACACACACACACACACACACACAATGTTTTGATTTGTTTTCGCTAGTATCTTGACCACACTAGAAGGAAAACCTTGAATTCCTCTTTGGATAGCGTGTAGCATCCTTTGGCTTCGCTCACAGACTTAGCAATCATTAGGCTGAACACAGCAGAATTTTATTACATTTATCCTTAAACAATAAAATTATTTCACAATTGCATGCATTTTCTTTTTTCTCATTAGGTAGTAAACCAGTCAGCTTAGAGGGTTTGAAAACCCTTGCTACTCAGGTATTTCCACTCATCTGTAATAAAATATGACTGGTAACTGCAGCCAGAGATAAAAAAAATACCTGAAAGTGTTCAAAGTCATAGGTGTAAACTCTAGTATTTTATATATTACCAAATGTGTACTCCGTAAATGTGTTCATTAGGTATGTATGTATATACCACTTAGGCTGGTATAGAAGCAAACCCAAAGCTTTGTATGAAAAAAAAATGAAGGCTCGCATTTCAGAATACTTATATTTTTTATCTTAAGTAAACTCCTAATTCTTCAAATAGTATGGCAATCTCTAATGTACAATCTTGAGGTATTTTTTTATGGTTTTAATGTTCTCGTAATCATGATCTAATTTAGTGCTTAAAAGATTACTGGCTTATCTTCCCCAAGGAAAGATTTAGAATAAATGCTCTTAATGATCATATTCTTAACTGAATTCCCAATTCAGTCTAGCAATATCCTATTGTGACCTTCACTTCTGACCATTCTTACTTCTCCCAGGCGTGAGACCAAGCTGGAGCCGTCAAGAATGCCGCTCTGGTGTTTTTTAAGCCGCCAGAGGCTCGAGCCATCACTTTTACCCAGGTTACCAAAGCAAGTTGTTCTTACAGTCACCACGTAAACGAATTTTGACTGGCCTGCATGCTCCGCAGCTATAATCCTTCCCCTGCCGTGGCAAGGAAGTGCGAGGCTGGCCCAGCTGCTCTCTGCTGAAGCGTGTGGCACATCACAGCATGACCAGGCGAGACGGGCAGTCCTGACATCATACTTAATTCTGCCCATGGGCTTTCCACTTTAGTCTTTTAGATTTTAAAAAGCAATAATTGCATGCCCTATAATTTCTTATAATATCGATTTTAAACATTTTAGAAGTGCTTACAGTTTGAGATAATGAAGGACTTAAGAGAGCATGCATATTTTTGTTTTTTTTTTAATTTCATTAAAATAAGACCACAACTTTTTTTTTTGTTATTGATGATTCAGCCCTTATATGCAAACTGTGCCACCAAAATACGCCTCCAGGGCCTTTTTTGGTGTGTGTGATAGTACTGCCATTTTCAAGTCATTATATTCAGATCAGTGGTTAGCACTTTCAACTGAACCAATTCCTGTGCTCCAGGGGGAGGTTTGCATCCATGCTTTCGGAAAGGCTCTGAGAAACGCAGAGGGCAGCAGTGAGATCTTGGTATAGACAGATATTAGTCTGAACACGCATTTAGGTACCATACAGTTTGGACTTCGAGTAATTTTTTTTTCAGTCCATCATCTGAAAACACACAGTGGTCATCATAAAGTAATCCAAAAGAAAAGTCTGTGCCGCCAGCAGGAAACACACGTGGCAACTGGATCACTAAGTCATTGCACTAATGTACTTGTTCTCTTTGACTTGGTATCTCCCTGTGTATATTAAGGTCTTCCCAAACATTCTATTCTAGACTGAGTGTGCAAAAAATGAAAAAAAATGGTACTTGGATCATGTATTTGTTTCTGATGGTTGATTGTAGTTTTCTGAGAAGCAGGGTCATCTCCTGTGATGGCTGTGGCTCTCTGGTTTAGCTAAGGCTTTTTTACTCTTCTGACTCAGCTTTCTTCTGTTGGTTCCATTACTGATCTCAGCCAAAAGGAGGCTCTGGGAGGAATACTGCCCAGAAGCCAAACTTTGCTAGGCATTGACGTTCTGCAAGCCAGCATCTACTTCTAATTTAGAGTTGTTTGCAAATTTAATTTATACGTGCATTTTTTTTTGTAGGGTCACTAATACTTAGTTGGTTAGTACAACCAATTCAGAAATATTTTTTTATGAAAAGTATAAAAATATAGTGCTAGTGATTTTGCAGAATAGAATGAAATAGTATTGGGAAGTTGTGTGTCTTGTGTTCATTGCAAGAACACTTGTTTCTGAAGGTTTTGTGGAGATGGGTGTTTGACTGAGCTCCTGAGCATTGGACTTACAGGGAAAAGCACTGTGTTGTTTTCAGGCATTGATGGATGGGAAAATGGCTCTGGCTTTCGATATCTTGCCTGTGTCCTTCAAACAACCTCTCAAGAGGCAAAGATGAGTGTGTGAATAGCGATTTTATTCCATCTTGACCTTTAGGAAACTGGCTTGGTGTTCTTCTACAGAGGAAACCCCAATTAAGTCTGGTTCTGATGGAAATGTTTGTCTCCCTTCTTGATATAAGTGGCCTTTATCTCCTCCTTTCTCGATGCCCTTTGACTTCCTCTTCATCCACCACGTAATTACTTTCCATTTTCCATACCATGCTTTTATGATGGCTATTTTTACATTAAAGGAGCACTTCAGGGTACTGTTCGTTTAACATATGTCAAGGAGAAACCAGATGGTGGCAGTTTATATTTGTTAACCACTCAGTACGTGGTTCAAGAGAGTTATTGGTTTTAGTCACTTCTTGCCTTGGACGAGCAACAAACGGCCCCAGTCTATGGCTGCTTGTTGTTCATGTAATACATTTTAAATCAGGATATGGATTTCCATATTCAAATTATCATACCAAGGCTCTCAAAAGACTCTCTTTAGCTACCTGTATGCTAAAATCAAGATTCTTGAGAGTAATAATGGCTCAATTTTTTGAGGCAATCTGTAATGGCTGAATCTATTATTTTGTCTCTTGAACCATATAGCAGTTTGTAAGAGTCAAAAATCTGAGCGCTGATTGAAAACTTCAAGAAATGTGAGCGCATTTCAGTGGAAGTGGGCCAGTTGCTAACATTCTCTTCTGTCTCGGAAAGCTCAATTCTATTATTTAATTGGATAAAACCTCAGGAGCACTATTCATCACAAGGAGGAAGTGCTCTATAACATCACGTGATCTGGGGGCATGTTCTCATGGCCTGTTTGGTTGCTAATTCTGTGATTCTTCTGTTGAGATCACCCATTCCTCTCGGTGTGTGGTAGCTGTAGTTAACCTTGAAAGCGTCACAATCAGGTACCATGTTTAAGGGCATGGTTCTTGGATCAGCGAGCAGCTTCCACAGCATTGCGCCAGGCTTCTGCTACAGCCGGGCATGTTTTCTGCGGCTGAGTTCAGCCTGGAGAATGTTGCATCTTAAAACCTGCTTCCCGGCGTGCATTCGTAGAGCATCATCCCTCTGTAGACTCAGCCGCCTCTGCAAGGGATGGAAGACTCTAACGTTTAAGGGCCTTGTAACATTGGATGGGTTAAAAAGAAAATAGTACAAGAGAACAAGATTGAGCTTGTACTATGTGGTTTTTATATGGAAGCTTTCTGTTGTTATGCCTCTATTTTCATTATGTGCTTATTTGTATTAACTACCTCAGAATAAGTATTAACTTTGGCTATTTAGAGTATTTATGTCATTTTTAATATGGTAAATTTCATTTCTGGTTTCTTTGCTTTTTTAATATCATTGTAGTATCACAACTCTGGCAATATAAATGAAAGTAAGTTTTTCTTTGTATTTCTTATTAGTCACTGCTTTTAAATGAATCATATACTTCCAGTTAATATGGTAATCCTTTTGCCATAACTATAAGAATTATGTCTTCTACTACTGTATGAATTCCATAGTGTTTGGTATATAGATTATTTATACTATAATGGTGTGTAGAATTAGCATAGACTGCTCTTATACCAATGTATAGAATATAAAGAACTTAATTTTTTAGAATGTAAATCAGTGATTTTTAGTGCAGATGTGAATTTCTTCATATACCCAGTGACTCAAGAGTGCCAGGTAGTATATTGGGCAGTTGATGCTGCTCAATCTGAACTCAGTTTATGGCTTCATTTTCTAATGTAAGTAAAATCGCTACTTTTGAAGTTTTCACATAGTTTATGGAGTAAAGCATTCACATTTTCCTATAACCAAAATCTGGCCTATGGGGTTCAAACGATGTTGTGGCCTTGCTCCCCAATCAGCCCTCAGCTGGACGAGTGCTCTGACTGTGCCAGCTGACGCTGTGCCAACCCTCACAGAGGCAAAGCCTCCTGTAAAAACACACTGAGGAGACCGACACTATCATACCATCTTTCTACCTTTGGACCCTGGAAATCCTAAGGACTTGTAGGAATCCCTCTGAATATTCACTGGGAAGCTTCCAGGGCCAAAGCTTAAGAAACTTAGCAACCAGTAAGCATTATGGATGGCCACAAAACAGTTTTCCATGAACTTAGTTTCTGCTCCTAAGACAAGAATAGAAAGAGGGCCAGGGCTTTTCCCCACCATTCTGAAGACATGCTGAACCTCAGAGCCCTTGGAGATGGGGGGGGGGGGGATAATAGAATACTTTTCTCCCTACTTTAAGATTCAAGTGTGTTATCTCCAGAGCCAATTGGATTTAGATATTATGATATCCAAGCTTGTTGGGTACAGCCATTCATTTATTATCTTAAGGGAAGACAATGGTAAAATTGCAACCAGAGGCTCACACTGGGCAAGGTTAGTAACTATTATCATTTGTGTCATGAAACATTATTTTAAATATTTGTATTTGAATATAAGATACCACTATAGCATAGGTGAGATATCATTGAAAATTAGACATATTGCCATTGGCAAAATGGAAAGTGAACGATAAGTATATCTTCTTAAATTTTTACATAATAAAGCATATATGCATGTATTTTATATATAATGCTTATAATATTCTCCCCACAAACTTTTTTATTGAAAGTCTTCTGATATGATAGAAAAACATTTTGAAAATATGTTTCTAATATTAAAGCATTTATATTCATAAAAAGAATTTTCTATAGTTAGACTTCATTCAAATCAATTTATTCAAATAATTTATCATAAACACATATGAGTTTATCTAAACATCATAACTCTCTAGAAGAGAAACAAAATGCATTAATTTACTCACTCTTCATGAGAGCAACATAAAGATTCCATATCTATTCCATATTTGGTTATATATTTTATCTTTTAATAGATAATATTTATGTCTACTTGGTCTACACGTGTAAGTATATGTTTGTATACATATTTGTGTATGTGGTGTTTGCTCTCTCTGTATCTAAATGGGCATATTTGCCCAAAGGCAATAAGTGTAATGGGCTAAGTGGATGGTGAGATGTGACCGAAGCAATCATGTAAGAATTCATGGAGGAGGTGGACCGTAATCATGCATGGAGGAAATGATTGAGTCTGCTCGGCCAAGAGGGAGAAGATGAAAATGGACCTTTTGGTGACCGATCTCTGAAACCAAGACTACTCTAGTTTCTTATCCGTGCTGTTGACGCAGTGGTATAATTGCACTCACTTATCAAAAGCCCTAGCATTCACTATAGCAGCCGCTGGTGCAGCTGAGTTGCTGATATCAGTTTTCCAGTGTGGTCTTAGTTATAACAGAACTAGTTACAACTATCCAGTGGCAGCTTTCCTAGGCTTTTCTTTTCTTTTCTTTTCTTTTCTTTTCTTTTCCAAGAATAAAAAATAGCCTGGGTGAAAGAAACAGAAACTGTCAGGAGGAGGTCTATCTCAGCTTTCCCACATTCCCAAAAGTCAAGAAATTTGATGGTAAAAATTCTTATTCTGTAACAATCCTAAGAGCCATCAGCCCAAAATGATGAGACAGTTCACCTACTTAGCATGCAACTCACCTGGAGGGACCATATATTAAATTATATTTTGACTTAAAGCCATTTTCTTTATATACTTAGTTGGGCATGGTTAGTCTTGCCTTCACAATCACAATACAGAAAACACTATGCTAATGTTACTCTTCAACTTTTTATAGTTCACATCCAGAAATATTAAAATCATAATTAGCAATGGGATTTAAGGGAAGCCAGGAATTATAAGCCAAACTTCTCCCAATAGAACGTGTGTTTGGGGAGTCATTTGGGCTTTTTTAGGATATCACATTAACTATTCCAAAGGCTAGAGCCGTGTGACCCAAACACTTAGCTGCTGAAAATTAATGGGGCTTTGAAACCATTAGCAAGTCCATGAACTTCTCTTCTACCCTGAAAGCTTTACGTCCCCTGAAAGCTTGGCTGTATGTCATGTCTTTGCCTCAGTTTTCATGAAACATTGCACATCCGTGATGTCTTCCTACATGATCTCAGAAAACATATTGGATATTTATTCCAGCAACATTAAGGTGGCTATTCTTGCTGTGTGCCGTGTCACAGTGATTTATTTAGAGGAAAAATTTGCAGCCTGATCATACCTTGCACTCAGAATGAGCTCCTAATAAAGATTCCAGACAATGTAATTTATAGAGAAATTTCCATTTCATTTAGAATTCTTAGGCGAGTGTTGAATTCATTTATGCAGTTCAAAAGAGACTGAGAGGGGGAGATCCATCATTTTCTGCTAGTAAAGTGAGGAGAAAATTATGTAAGCTAGGGAAAATATAGCTCAAAGCTGAGCCATAATGAGTGTGATTGATGGTAACCTGTAGCCCTGCCTTGCTAAAATTACAGAAACACGGACAGTCCTTAGAAGCAACTGACGGTGCTTTTTGCCCTCTGAAACTTCCCATCTAAAGAGGTGGGAGCTGTGATCTGATCTGATGCATTTAATTAAAATACTCATTAGCAGATGCGAGCACACTCAACTTTAAGAGACTCTTCTTGCTGTGGCCGGAGTACTCATAATTGTTTGAACACTGCGCTCATGCACAAGTGAAGATTCTAAAACAAGTCTGTCTTTCCGTGCCATCAACACTAACCATTGTCCTTTCTGTCTGAAGAGTAGACATCGCTCATGTCCCTAGCGCGTTATCATTAATAGCATTATGGAGCCATCCTTAGTCCCTGCCATCTTCTCCCATGTGACAGAGTGCTTCCCGATCCCTTGTTTAACAAGGAAGAGATTTACACCTTTACATGGGCTTTGTTTCCAGAAATTAAACGCAACCAGCTCTTCAGAAGGAAGCACAGTTGATGTTGCTCCACCCCGAGAAGGTGAACAGGCTGAAATTGAACCCGAGGAAGACCTTAAACCGGAAGCTTGCTTTACTGAAGGTAAAGAACCTCTAAGGTGTTGAAATGTCCCATCATTACAGGATCTGGATAGGTCTTATTTATAAAAAAACAACAACAAACAAACAAACAAAAACATGTAAAAGAAATGGTGAGGGCATATTTATTTCTGTTTCACTTGTCTCTTCTTAAGTCGCCTCAGATCTTAGATGTCCAGAGACTACAGCAGAGACTGTGTCTGGACAAAGGGAAGTGTGCTAAGTGTGGATGTTGTTTGGTTGTTTGTTCTGCGTTGCGTTTGTTGTCCTTATCTTTCAGAACATAATAACATTTGAGACGTATGGTGCTCACTGTCATACCACGCAGCTATCCCTTTAAAATATGCAGGGAGTAGGGTAACTAGATTCGCAGCTGCTGCAGTAACGACATCCCGTTCCTCCCAGTTTCAATTTTGGTTAACGTGTGCTCTGACCAGGGCTGTTTGGAGATGGTGCCGTGTTGTAGAATGTTGGTATGCTACCACGTCATTCTCACAGTGATCAACTCATCCTGCACAGAAATCAATGACGATTTATGGATCCATCGCAGTTGGATTCAACATGACAGGCAGTAGCTCAGAGAGAGCATCAGATTAGACAGAAATTGGAAATCGCATGAAGTCTAAAAGGCAGAAGAGAATAGAGCAGAGTAAGAGACACTGGCTGCACCGGGAGTCAGAGGGGTGACGAAGAAGAGAGCTGAGGCCAAATACAAATTAGCTTGAGAAGTCTGTCAGTGGCTGACACCTGGGGAGACAGTGGGATGTTCTGTCCTTTAAAAGAAGGGAGTGAAAACCTGGGTTACGTGGAAATATGAATAAACAACTTTTCATATCTGGCTTTGCTTCCAAACCAATGCGATGAAAAATGACTCAATTTTCCTCTGTGACCTCAAGGCAAAGAGACTCTAACTTGAATTGAAACAATAATATTTTTTATTCAAGCAAATATACAGAAATTCCATCAATTCTAAGCCTGTAAGCTTAAGTATGGCTCATTATATACGAGAGTGTTGAAACAAAACTAGACAATAAAGCAGCCAGTGTGACCTATAAAATGATGAACTGGAATTGGGGTGAGGGAGAAGCAAAAAAAAAAATGTTATTTTTTTTGAATTAATGATCAAAGCATATTTTTCTTAATTATACTAATGCTGCCTTTTAGGGTGTATTAAAAAGTTTCCCTTCTGCCAAGTAAGTACAGAAGAAGGCAAAGGGAAGATCTGGTGGAATCTCAGGAAGACCTGCTATAGCATTGTGGAGCACAACTGGTTCGAGACCTTCATTGTCTTCATGATCCTCCTCAGCAGCGGCGCTCTGGTGAGTGAAGGAGTACTAGGGAGAACCAGGCTCTAGCGGAGGACCTGACTCTGGAAATGCAAGCAGTGTTTGCTTAGTGTGGGGATCAAAAGAACACGTGCATCTGTGCCATGCAGAGCTGCGAACTCTCCACAAAACTTTGTTCAAAACAAGCCAGAACCAGGTGTAGCAGGTTTTTATTTTGGGCTGCCAGCTCACAAAAAAAATGATACACAGACTTATATATAATTATAAAAGTACAGCCTATAGATTAGGCTTATCCCACTCAAATCAACTCGTATCCTTTAGTCTACATTCTTTTTCATGGCTCAGTTAACTTTTCTCTACACTGCCCATCCTGCTTCCTCTCCATCTGCCTGGGGAGCCGCCTTTCTTCTTCCCAGAACTATGTTCTAAAGTCCCAACTATACCTCCTGCCTAGCTATATAGCTATATTGACTGTTTAGCTTTTTTATTAAACCAAGCACAGTGTCACATCTTCACACAGTATAAAGGACTATTCCTCAACAACCACGAAACAGTCAGAAGGAACCTCGCCTCTGGTGTTTTTCACCAGTTGCAGAGACATTTCCCTGGCTATGCTAGCATCACAGTCAAATGTCACCCTGTCTGCCATAATTACTATACTTATGGATTATCTGTGTGTCTTGCTTTAAGTTTAATAAACTTACTCTTTGAAAATAAGCAATGAAATCATAGAAAATGTTGGAAGGAGCCAATTCTACCCCTTGTGAACTGAACATCTTTTGTTCATCCTCCATGAACTGAAGCATGTCTTTTTGCTGTGATTGAGGTAGATACTTTTGGGTGAGAAGTAGAGATAAAAACACACATGCAGTCAATGAAGATGCTGACATTCTTTTGCTATTAATCCCCAGCTAGCTATAACCTTTAACTTATTCTGATAGAAAACATTTGTGTGATCCTAGCCAATACTGCTTCAACCATTGCTTGGTTCTTGATATTAGACTAAAAATATTTTAAAGCATTTTGGGAAGGCAGGCCATTCTGGTAATAAATAAGGTTTTCTTGATTCACAGGCCTTTGAAGATATATATATTGAGCAGCGAAAGACCATCAAGACCATGCTGGAGTATGCTGACAAGGTCTTCACTTACATCTTCATCCTGGAGATGCTTCTCAAGTGGGTGGCCTATGGGTTTCAAACCTATTTCACCAATGCCTGGTGCTGGCTGGACTTCCTGATTGTTGATGTGAGTACCAGAGATGATGTCTAGGAAGTACTTTTAAAGAAGGAGGCTCCATCGTTTATATATAATTTCCATGATTGAGACTTTGAGTCACTCATGCTGATGTAACTGTAGAGATTAAAATAATAATAATAAACCTACAGTAAATTCCCCAATGAGAAGTAGCTCACATGCAAGAATAGAGGGCATGCCCCAAATGTAGAAGTGTTAAGATGAAATACACACATAGAGTCTTCTCTGGACCACAAGCTGATAGCTGTGGTTGCGTCATGTAAGTAAGTCTTAGCCGATTGATTGGATCTGAGCAATTAGCTTATTAAGAGATCATTTAAAAATCTCCAGGGGACACTGTCATGATAGACTGAGAGGGGGTAGGAATTGAGAGATTTGTATTTTAAGTCGCAACTAAAGTAGTTATTACTAAGTAAGAATAATTGATTCATTTACTATACTCCATCAGACACATATACAATGAAATGCTTCTATATTGTTAAATCAGTAGTTGGGTATCCCAGTAGCCAGTGAGAAATTTACCATGGAAAGAGTAAGACAAGGTCTGCTCTGACTGACATAGGCTCAGTGGTTAGAGAAACATCACAACCTGGAATCTGTCTGGCCTGCGGACTGTTTTATCTTTTCAGTCTAACCAATGGGGTCACAGTATGGAAATCACAGCCAGCTGGTGTCCTGTAGTCTGTGATGTCTCACAGTTTAAGACTGTACAGCGTCCCAGTGGAACAAGGCACTCCAAGTCCTATGTTCTGGATGTGTCTTAGTAATAAAAAAAAAGCACTCAATTTTTAGCTTAACCCTTACAGTATGAATCAGTGATTTCTGTATGTGATCATCCACTCAGTAGAGCAATTTTAGCAAGCCTGGGTCTGTTCAACTACTATCGTCTCTCTTCTTACATATACTCACTCATCCTACAGCCAAAATGTGGTCAACCCTCTGAGTTCATCAGAAATCTTCCGCTAAATTTCTTTGAATACACCACAAATGACTGTCAATCTCCACGGCTGGTTTTTCATGGATAATAGAGATTTATCTTAGGTTGTTCTGGAAGTCTCTGCACACAGGGAAGTTTAATGTTCTTTCTTGTGTAGCTGGGGTGGGTCTTGAAAGCTGGCCTTTCTTGTAATCAACACATTAGGGAACTGACGCTTAAATAATTTTCCTGAAATAACTACTAGTCACAAAGCTAACACTGTGTCCAAATTTCTTGATCCTCAATTCAGATCTCCCTTTTCCTTCTGCATCTCCTGTGTAATTGTTCATATTTTATTCTTGTCATGTATGGCAATCATTTACTGATGAGGTAACCTCATGGATTTCTTTCTCTAAGAAAATTAAACTTCTCAAGGTCAAGGGTTTATATAATGCTCAAAATATGTAATATTGATGCTTTTAATATTCTATTTAGTAATATTTAAAGGAAATAAGACAATTATGCCAAAATTATTTGTCTTTTACTGAGTAAAAAATTACCAGATTGGAACTGATTAGTTAAACCCTTCTACTTCTAGGCAAGTTGTTTTATACTATATTTTTATCCGTTAATCCCAAACAAGATCTAAAATATATAAATTAATGTTAGCAGTTGATAACAACTTATCTTCAAAGGACTGAATCGACTGAGTTACAGTTTACACTAGATTAACACTATTTTTCAAAGTATAAGTATCTTTTTTATTTTTATTTTCCTTTTCATGTGTATACATACTTTGGTGGCATACATGTCTGTGGACCACATGTGTGCCTGGTGTCCACAAAAGATGAAAAAGGAAATCATATCTTCTGGAACTAGAGTTAGAGCTGGTTGTAAACCACAATGGGTGCTGGGAATCCAACCCAGATCCTCTAGAAGAGCAGTTGCTACTCTTAACCTCTGATGGAGCATCTCCCCAGTCCCAAATAAAATATCTTAGAAGTAAATTGCTGATCTATACCAAACAGCCACAGAAAGTTAGGATTTGGAACAAGGAATACTTCATATCTTTGAAAAATGCATTCATATACTTGAGTCATGTTTCTGTTTTGAAAAAAATGCAACCTCTTTCAAATCCTACCTAAATGCAAAATGAGGCTACAATGATCTTTTTAACCTCTTAAAATTAATCCACTTACTCAGTAAATCTCTTTGAAAACCTGATAGGATTCTCAAGGTGTTGGAGACAAAGGAGATAGGTGGAAACAGGCCAACTTCTAGCAGAAACTGTACTCCGCAGGCTGGGGGTATGGTAAACAATTAGGGAAACAACCAAGTCGAAATGAAGATTATTGGTGAGCAATAGCAAGGGGTCATGGATAGGATGTGACTCCGGATTGGGAGCAGGAAGTCGTTGTCAACTGCTGTCCAAGTAGGTGTCCCTGAGAGGTGGGCAGAGAGAGGCAGCCTCCCTTCAAAGAACAGAGAGCAGAAAGGCAAAGAGCCACTTGGCTCTGTTGTGAGGATGGGAGGATAAGTGTGGAAATGCCACGGACAAGAAGAAAACTGCTGTGTTTGCCTGGGATGAGACACGGGGGAAAGACAGAAATGGGGTCTGAAGGTACTGAAGCCATCACTATGTACTGTAATTAGGTATGCAGTACCTGCGGATGGAGGCTTGGGGAGTCAAGTCATGCAAGGATGTAATCAACATTTTTAAATGACATTTGTAAATAATGGAAGTGGGGAGATGGATGACGAAGTTGTTTAGTCTTCCAGTAAAGAGGAGATTTGGTCTCAGACCAACGTCATGATTTATGGTATATAAATTGTGGATAGGGTATGGAGTAAGTTTCATACACAGGTTTTCTTCTACCTTAAACACCTGAGTATCAGGCAGAATGAGCAACTGGGAGGCAGACTATCAGAAAGCAGGTTTGGCACAAGGGCAGAATGGTGGGTCAGGAAAGGGATGTTTATCAGATACTCAGGTGTAGATGGTCAAGATAGTCAACAGAGAAACCAGGATCCCATGTGTGAATTTAGGGCCTTGCAAGTTAGAGATGTTTTTTGAAGCTACAGACATGCTTTCACTGCAGAGTGGAAACGAACAAGGGACCGCAGAGGTAAAATCTGTGCTTTAACACAGTGAAGAAGTTGGGCAAAAGACAAAACAAAGCAGTAACAAATAGTAAATTAGACTGAGCTGTGACAATTTAAAGGAAAATCAAATGTCTTTGGGGATTTTTTTAAAGGAAGACATATTCCCTTTAAGTTTTCACGGGGATTTAGACGGGTAACCCCAGAAAACAGAAGCTAGGACATAGAAAGCAGAGGTCAGTGGTGTCGTGGATAAGAGATGTCACATGGAAGAAGTGGGATAAAGTTCTGAGTGAGAAGAATGGTGACAAAGAGGTCCACAGACAACAGATGGACGACCATCTTAACCCATGCTTCTGCATGCCGCAAGATTGTACAAGGCAGATCACTCCAGCCATTTGGGTAGCTGTTTATTACCAAAATGATCTCATCTTCAAAAAATGCACAATGTGGTATAATATTCCAGAACTATGCAAACTATTTTTTTTACCAGTGCTGATGGGCTAAATGTGTAACTGAATTAATATTTACTTGAAATGTATTGAAAACAACTAGAAGGCGTGTGGTCCTTGCAGATTTTTATGCAAGCATAACATCATCCATCAGCAAAATCATCTTCATCACTTGCAATTACAGACATCATAAACATATGCAATCATTGTCATAGTCAAACAAATCAGCATTTCAAATCCAGGGTTGCAGTTGATTAAAGATGATATGCCCATTGATAAAGACACTGTAATTTGGTCTTTTTTTATTTTTCCAGCATCAATAACATGTAGTGTGATTTTGTTGTAATCACCTTAAAGGATCAAAGAAGTAAATATGAAGAGATCACATGATTCAGATCACTCATTTTTAAACAAACAAAAATAGTGTTTTGAAGGTTTATGGAGTTATTTTGTGGAAACCAGGACTTAGAGGTACTACATAGCACTCCCCGGTGATGTATCTACCACACTGGATGTATCTTTTGCCCAGAGATTAGTATTTAGGTCATCGTCTCACTATCATAGACAAAACTGCAATGATCAAGACGCAGGCAATTTCATAATTTGAGAGCCTTTGTGACTAAATGTCCTATGGTATACGCCCCATTTTTACTGGTAGTAAGGTCTCTCTCTCTCTCTCTCTCTCTCTCTCTCTCTCTCTCTCTCTCTGTGTGTGTGTGTGTGTGTGTGTGTGTGTGTGTGTGTGTGTGTGTGTTGTGGGGGATCTCATGTTCAGAAAGCAATCTGAGGCTTCCATCCATAAGCCCTTTCCCAGCTTATGTCACCAGTAAAGAAATAAGCAAACAATTGAAGATGAAACAGAATGACGAATGGGGAGAAACTTTGCTATAGGACACAGTCCACATCTAAGGGAACAGAAAGATGCAAGGCTGGGGCTGTAACTTATAGAATGCTTATCTAGCATGAGTGAAGCTCTCCATTCAATCAGAGAGGAGAGAGGGAGGGGAGGAAAGAGGGAGAGGAGAGATGGACCCCAGAGGTTTGGATACCTCCTTTTGGCCATGTTTAGTGGGAAAAAAAATATCAGTTCAGGCAAGGAGATGTGGGATTCTAGGAATGTATTGGGATTGTCCTACATTCCTTTGTTGTATTAATCTTTTTCTGGGGAGACAGAGACAAATATCAGCTCACCTATGGGGGAGCCAAAGGCAGAGCGAATTATAATTTCATCCAAGATTACCTTGATACTAGTAGTTCATTGGGTTTTCTTACAGAGCACAGGTAAAGCAGTTTTAACCAGGAACATAGACACTACACAGCAAAATTCCACCCTGTCATGAATGGTGCCCTCATGGGAACTGCATGACAGAGTCTGCTTTCAACTAATCTTTTGCTTTCTATATATCCCCAATCCCTTCCAGCTAAGGGGGGGAGCAGAGCAACAATAGCTGGCATCTCAGGTGAGAGTCTTGGACCCTCCCTTTTTCCCCTTATGAGGGAGGGAGTGCTCTTACTACAGGCCTGACAACTGTTGCTATGGTTATCAGGGGCAAAGTCCAATAGTAGTACTCCATTGTACCCAAAGGAAAAAAATCACGATACAACATTTTAGTTTTCTGCCCTTATGTATTTCCTGATGACATCCTATGAATGAAGGTAGCAGATAGTTTTGCAAGGCTAATGATATGGAGATCTTATTATAATGAAGCAGAGGACAGTCAGTGATCTTCTGGGCTTCTAGATGGACCCAGGTGGTTTAGCACACTTTTGCTCTAGTTCAGCTCTGAGACTCTGTCATTCCATTAACAGTTTTTGGTAAGAATGCAGCTGGCTTTTTAAAATATTTATCCCTTTTGTCAGAGGACAAATTGGGGATCCTTTCTTAGCCTCATTAATAACAATAATAAAATAAAACAAAGTTAAAAATAAAGCTCACGGGCAAATTCATTACTGGCTCAGAGAAGTACTGTAAGGCAGACAACTGTAAATCCTGGACTTTCCCAGCAAAAGGAGATGAAGAAGAGGAAGAGAGAAAGCCGTGCCATCCATAAGAAGCTATGTGATAGAAGGACTAGGGGAAGGCATTCGAAGCATGGGCAGGCCCAGGATGCCAGGGAAAGCATGCCCAGCCTTTGACCAGTGTAGGGAAAAAGAAGAAGAAGGATCTTTGTTGTTTTGATTGACGTAGAAAAGCAGACGGACACATCGCTGAGGAGCCACATAACAGCCTGGCGATGCTCTTCAAGTGGCTGAGTGGGGCGAAGGCTTCTGGGGGAGATAAGTACATTATCTCATTACAGAAAGAACCATTCTCCTCAGCTCCTTGGCATGGCTTTAGGAGAATCGACCTTCATGAGAGGCGGCCTCCTGGTCAGGTGATTGACAAGCCCAACTGGATTAATTCTTAAGGGAGGAAACAATAGTACATAATGTTCCAGTCTGTGGAGCAGATCACACTGTTGAGTCTCCACCCAGGGCCAGAGCAATAGTGCATTCCTTTGACTAGGAGCAAATAGCTTTCCCTCAATGGGCCTCAACAGAGTCCTGTTAGTCATCCTTAATAGCCTCCGAGTTTCCTATAATGTTCTCTTCTTCAATAGTGGAGACCCTAATCGCCCCGGGGTATCTAACTGGGTCTCAAGGGTTGCAATCAGGATACATATCCTACCACATTTGTCAGTTTTCTGACCCAAACATGAAAGTTACAAGTTTTTTCTTTTTACCAAAGCAGCATGTAAATAGTTTCACAAGAAAAAAAGGGGCTTTTATTTTCAACTAAATGCTTGCATGGAGAAGAGAGACAAAACAAGAATTACAATTAATCTTTTCAACATACAAAAAAAAGAATTTAGACTGTAAAATAATTTGTAAAACTTACAATTTAGTAAATATAATAAATTATAAATATACAAAAATATAATAACATATAAAATTGTATGTTATATATTATATACAATGAATTATAAAACAAAATTTTGCATATATTATGTATTATAAAATGTATGATTTGATGTATATAGTAAATTGAAAATATGTGTAATTACATATGTGTGTATATATACCCATGTATATATGTGTGTGTGTGTGTATCCATTTCTATAATGAAACTTCAGATATTTAATTCTAGAGTATTCACCAGAAGGAATTAATTTCTGTCTGGGCTGGAGTTTTAGCCACAACTTCACAGGTAGCCTGCAAACAGGGTATTCATTTCATTTAGAGATAAGAAATTAGAACTCTCTCTGGCATTCACCACCTGTGGCTAGGACAGAATCAAAGTCATCTCGTGTTTCTGGCCAAGCTCAAGAATTAGAACAGGTAGTTTTGAGGTCCCTGCCTCTAAATCTATCTAAACTGTCCTCATCTTACATACCCAGCAAGCTGACATTTCAGGTTCCATTTTTCTGAGAAATTCTGTGATAACCCACACGCCACTCAAACACTTTTGTATTCTTCATTGGAAAACCTCAATTGCATGAAGCCCTCATAGCCTTTGGCTGGGCCACAGGGCAACCCAAGCAGTGAGGATTGTGCATCCACACTCTGATCTCTTGAGCAAGTGCAGCTCTCCCTCTTGGCTGTGAAGAGAGCATTTCATTTTGCTCTCTTGCATGGCTGGACAGGGTGGATGAAAGCAAGCAGTGGTATCCGCCTTCATGTATACAGACTTGGGAACGGAGGCCTGGAAGGATACAGAAAGAATATCAAGTCAAATGACCTCCCCTACCCCCAAAAGGATGTGTGTCATTTACTGTTGCATATACTTAACTAAAATTCAACTTAATTACAAGTATCAGAAAGATGTGTGATCACTATCAGAAGAGTATTGTATTATTAAGAAATCCACACCTGATAAACTATTTTCAGATAAATTTTATCCTTATTAATCCAGTGCATTGTTGTTTTGAACTTTATAAATGATATGCCAAATTTATCCAACGAGAACACAATGGCTCCACTAATTGATATCTAACAAGACCATATTAGGTACATTAAGAACAGAGTTTCACATCCACCTTTTAAAATGCTTCTGTGATACAGAGGCAGAGATCAAACACCAAGCCAGCTGACCAGCCCTGGTTCCTGGCAAGTATCTCTAGGATTCACAACCTTAAAATCATACAACTCAGGAGAGAAGTCTTAAGTTTTATTTGGCAGGGTAATGCAACAGGATTGGGCTTTTGAACTAAGCCCTGAATTATCAATGATAAAAATACACATATTTCTCAAAGAAGCCTGCGACATGACATCCCTCTAAGTGATAATAAGTATGAATAAGTATCACATTTTACTGGTCGTGAAAGCAGAGCTAGGGATGAGGCAGGCAGCTTCAGAGGGTGTGGAAGATGAAGCCAGAAGGGTGCTAGTCACACGTCCATTGGCTGTCACTGAAGAATGGACAGTATATGCTGTGCCTTGATCAAACACTTGATTTTGTAGTAGATTAACAGTTTCATTTCCATCTGCAGGTTTCTCTGGTTAGCCTGGTAGCCAATGCTCTTGGTTACTCCGAACTTGGTGCCATCAAATCCCTGCGGACGCTGAGAGCGCTGAGGCCCCTCCGAGCCTTATCCCGCTTTGAAGGCATGAGGGTAAGAAAAGCCAACGGTGCTCTCTAGAACTCAAGTCAGGTTTCCATGCAGGACGTGACTCAGACACACAGTGATCCCCGCAGAATTAGATAATTCGGGGCTAAAGCCACAGAGAACAGCAAGCCTTTCTTCTGGAAATTGCCGTTTATTTAAACACACACCCAGGAATTGAGACAAAGCAAATACCAGCATCTGGGACTTGAGTTCACAATTCTTGTCCCTCTCCCTTGCATCCCGACACACACACACACACACTACACACACACACACACACTCACACACTACAACTTCCATGTGTCACTATTATTTACATTGCTCGGTCACTTTGGAACGACTATTGGCAACATTCATCCCAGCTGGGCTTTCAGTAGATACATTTTAGTTCTCAAAAGGTATCAGTAATAACATTTTAAAAAGGCAATGCTTTATTTCTTGAATTAAAGTAAGTCATAGCACCCAGCAAAACTGGTATATCCCTCACATCTACCGTGAGTTGCCAAGATAATTAGCTACATGTTTCTAACAAGCTGGCTTTGCTCCACAAATCTTCGAAGCACACATCTTGAGTGATGTTCAGTTTTTCCACAGCACCAGCCTTGTCCTCCCCTGCTCTCCTCCTGAGCAAGGATATCTTGTCTCAACAACAGAAAACGCACGCCTGCCACGCCTTCAGGACTGCTTTGCACAGAAGGCCGGCTTTGTTTAATCTGCTTTGCAAAAGCACGTGGATATTGAATTTCTTCAAGGCCATGGGGTTTTTATGTTAGGAGGTGGTTTGTTTGGGGCAATAAACCCCTTCAGCCTTGACTGCAGAATTTACTCATCCTGGAAAATGAAACCACCCTCCAGCTGCTCTCGCAGCACTGTGAGCGGAGACACGCTTGGCTTGCCCGCAGCCAATTCTATGTCATTGCTTATGCTAACAAATTCATAGAAATCTCTTCTAAATAGCAGTCGGCTGATGCCATCTCAGCCTTCCTGATGCTTCAGAGCTTCGTGTTGTAAACTTATTTTGTTTTATTTTTTATTTAAGGTAGATTATTTTTCTCATATAATATATGCTGATCACAATTTCCCCTCCCTTCCCTCAGCCCAACCCCCTCTCCGACACGTGATACACTCCTTTCTATCTCTCAATAGAAAACAAACAGGCTTCTAAGAGACAATAATAAAATAAGGCAGAAAAAGAAACCTTAAATCGAAAGAAGATAAAACAAAGAAAAGAGTTCAAGACGCAGATATAAATACAGAGACCCACTCTTCCATACACTCAAGACTAAAATCACTAAACAGGAAACCTTAAAATATACACAAAGTATAGAGTAAAAAGAGAGAGAATATATATGAAATGAAAAGTAAGATAAAATTAAAAACAAAATTAAAAGAAGAAAAAAGTCCTGGCGCAGCATTATAAGACAAGGAACCTTTAAAGATGCTGTTTGAATTTGTTTCCTGTCGGCCATCTACAGCTGGGCTTGCCTCCTGCCCATAAGAGTAGATTGTTTCCTGGTGAGACTCCCTTCGAGAAAGCTAGATTTTCAGGTGGTTGTCAATTGCAGAAAGCTTCTGAGTTATAGATGGGGGCCTGTGTCCACTTCTCTTTTCAGCTGTAGGATTCCTCTGGAGCAGACCCCCGCATGCCCCATGCATGCTCTGTCAGTCTCTGTGAGTTCGTATGTACATCAATCCTATTGATTTAGAGGTCTTGTTTGTTTATTTGGTGTCCTCCATCCCCTCCAGCTCCTACACACGAGGAATTTGATGGAGACATCCCATTTAGGGTTGCCTGTGTGTTCCAAGGTATCTTACTCTCAGGATAATGTCTGGCAGTGGGTCTCTGTCTTTGTTCCCATCTGCTAAAGGGAGAAGCTTCTCCGGTAATGGCTGAGCAAGGCACTGATCTGTGAGTGTAGCAGAATGTCATTTTTTTGCTATGTTTTTGTTTGTTTTCTCAGAAGAGTATTGTTTGGTTTTACCCGAGCTCTCGGGTTCTTGGTCACCCAAGCAGTGCCGGATATGGGTTCCATCTCGTGAAGTGGACCTTAAATCAAATCAGTGTCTGGCTGGTTACTCCCACAAATTTTCTGCCATTATTGCACTAGCATATCCTGCAGGCAAGACACCATTGTAGATCAGAAGGTTTGTAGCTGGGTTTGTTTACATTTCTATACATTTCTACTGTGGTATCCTACCGAGCACCCTCCTGTACCAAAGATGCTAACCCATTGGCATAAAGGCTTTATGTAGGCACCAGCTTTAATTCTCCATGTTCAGTGAGTTATGTGGGTGTTGTCTTCAGCCATGGGGCCTCGCCACCAGTTTTAATGACAGCAACTTGGAGTCTTGGCAATAGCTTGAGTGGTTTGGGGTTCACATGGGACTTTGGTCAACAATCATATTTATAGTTTATAACAGAAAGGAATTATCAATTGAATAAGTCTGAAAACGTACAATTTTTCTCTTATCTGAAAAATATTCTAAGATTAGTACTTTTAATTCATATGGAACACCTAAGATTTCAGCCAAATGTAGCCACTCTATTTGAAGATAGAATTTGTAGCAGTATGGAAGAGGTCATTGTACATAATTTTAATCTGGAAAGAAAACTAGCAAGGATAATCTACATGACTTAGTTTCTAAAGGAAATAAAATTGGATTAACAGGAAAACACTACAATTTTGGATTTCAAATTTTGATGCTAGTTTACCATTTTTTTCTGTCAATTTCTAAAATAATGTTGACTATACTTTTAAATAAGACAATAGTTTCATTGAGTAGGATACTTAGCAGAGTAATCCACTATTGAGTAGAATAAGTGAAGTTATAAAAACTGCTTTTGCTATCCTTGAGATCTTCAGTGTATCTTAATCTTTCCTAGATTCTGAGAAAGAAAAGGTGGTTGGGCAATTTCTTCACTAAACAGGTCAGCCTAGCAAAAAAGATTAATATAGGCTCAAGGAGAACATGTATGTAGGAAATTGACAAGTAATAATAATAGGATCTGTTTTCTAGTCTTACATCTAAAGAGAAATCTTACCTCTGCCTGTAATTCATTCTATGTCTAAAAGATAGAGATTTTCTAATACAAAACAAAAGACTTTGAAACCCCTAATCCTCACTTTCATGATCATATAAATGTACCTGACGTGAGGAAACAGATTTTGCCTTTTACACACTTTACCTGTGATGGGGTTGCGTACTTAATCTTTCAGATCATCATTAATTCACTCAAGTTCACAAAAATTAATATACTACTGCAAAGAATTACTACTGTTGGCATTTAATGCATATTCCTCCCTGACCCCCTTTTCCCTAGTGTGCACTTTCTGACTCCATCTTATTCTATTTTGTCTGTTTCTTTTCAATTCTGTTGTATTTTGCTTGCCTTTCTTGCTTATCACTTTAGCTGTACTGTTCTTTGCTTCTACCAGTCAATATGCAGTAGAACACACACACACACACACACACACACACACACAAACATTCTAGAACTTTCTGTCTACCCAGGTACCCATTTAATCCCTTCCAAATGTGTCTGAGTGCCGAATGCATATACATCTGCAACAGCTTCCATTTCAGCAAGCCCTGGCTCTCCTGTCCCCCCACAGGTGGTTGTGAACGCTCTTGTTGGCGCAATCCCCTCCATCATGAACGTGCTACTGGTGTGTCTCATCTTCTGGCTGATCTTTAGTATCATGGGTGTGAATCTGTTTGCTGGAAAGTTCTATCACTGTGTTAACATGACAACAGGCAACACGCTGAACGTGAGCGAAGTCAACAATTTCAGTGATTGCCAAGCTCTTGGCAAGCAAGCCCGGTGGAAGAACGTGAAAGTCAACTTTGACAACGTGGGGGCGGGCTACCTGGCGTTGCTGCAAGTGGTAAGTGGCTACTGTGCAAATCTGACAACGTTCTGTGTTGTTCTCAGAATAATTCATATTCAAAAGTAGGAAGGTAGTTGATGATGCTTCTAATTAATTATCTGTCTGTGAGGGAGACATTACAGTGATTTTATATCCCCCAAGAATGCAATCTTAATGTTTTCACAGAATTTATTTCTTCTTCCTGTGTTTTTCATGTTATATCACTGATAATTATTTCAATTTTTTATTTTATGTAAAAATTGTATAGATTGAAATATCAGTTACATATTATATTTATGAATTAAATGCATGAATTTTTAGCCAGATATTTCCATAGCAATGTCTAAAATAATATGAGGTCATTGTACATGTGAAATCTTAAGGGATACATTGTCAAATGTGTAATGTATATTTTTTTAACTTTATGACAGCACAGTTGCTAGTCAGTTATTAGTGAAAATGAATTGTGTTTGAATACAACCCAGGCTTCAACCACAAATTTTATCTTGTTTCTGGAAAGAATTAAGATGAGATTGAGATGAAATTTTCATTAATCAACTCTCCAGGTATATTTTGCTATAGAAAAACCAAAAAAAAAATAGAATTTCTCCAAACGGAAGAAAAGAAAACAAATTCTAAACTCTAAACACAAATTTTGATATTCAGTAGTAGGGTGGTATTTCATAGAGCCTCATTTGACTCCTTTCAATACCTGTGTGTGTAGAAAATGTTATGGTGATGTATGAACACATACTTAAAACAGCGCCATTGTATTTATGTCTGGCAAATGCAATACATTTAGGTGAGATATTCATACATATTCTAATATGTATTGTTTACAGGCCACATTCAAAGGCTGGATGGATATTATGTATGCAGCAGTTGATTCGCGGGACGTAAGTAGCTTGCAGACACTCTTCGCAGCTTCTAGATTGTCCCCAGTAGACACTGGTGAGAACTGACCCGAGAGACCCAGAATTCCATAGTGCGTAAACCCAAAGTATTTACCAATGCAGGTAGAAACGGTTGTTTTAAGACAGGTGCTTATGTGGTGATAGTAGTTTGGTCCCGGTAGGTACGATATGTAATAGGTAGTATGTCTAACTCTACAAAGCTGTCAGATTACATGGAAAATGAGACATCACATCAGCCCTGCAAATAGAGCTATTCCAACTGTTAGATGCATTTTTTATCAGTGTTATTTGTGCTGTAGAATAGTTGGCAGGAAGGTTATAATGGAAAAACATGTTGGATATAAAAAGTGAAATTTTCAAATGTCATGCTACTTTGAGAAAATAATTATATTGTAAAATAATATCAGAAAACATGATAAGACAAGCTCATAGGAAGTACCAACACTCACTACATTATTTAGTTGAAGTGTCCACGTTGCTAATAGTATTCTGTATTTTCACTATTGTTTAGGTCAAACTCCAGCCTGTATATGAAGAAAATCTGTATATGTATTTATACTTTGTCATCTTCATCATCTTTGGGTCGTTCTTCACTCTCAATCTGTTCATCGGTGTCATCATAGACAACTTCAACCAGCAAAAGAAGAAGATGAGTGTCTGCCATGGCTCACCCTTCCCTGCTCAGAGCTCCTGTGTGGCACCCAGCCAACCAGATACTTGGAGTCATGACTCCAAGAGATTGGATTTCGATTATTTCCACTCTTGCTCTGTAGCCAGTTAGGCTACAGTCCCTACTCAGTGACTTCTCTCCTTTCACCCTCTGCACAGCTATCTTTCTGGCCCAGAAATATAACCATTATTTCAGGACATCCAGTGGTTACCAGCTCTTAGCATGGCTTATGGAGTCTTTCAGGAATTACCCTCACCAATACATCAGCCTCCTCTTCCCCCACACCTCGTTTTTCAGCCCTGACCCTGTTACTTACTCATTCCCCCATTCACGCACATCATCAACAGAACTTGTCAGATGGCAACGGCAGGAATCTTTCTGACCTTTTCTGAACTCAGACACACACTGCTGTCTCCGTGGCTTTATATGTGATATTTTCTCTTCCTGAGGTGCATTGCCCAGCAAACTCTATATTATCCTTTAAAGTCTTAAGCTTAATCCTGACTCTCTCAATTTGTTGTTGTGTCTACAATAACTTTTCTTCCTTCTTCCTGTTCATTTGCTTGTTCTTTTTTTTATGCCTTTCCCCCTTTTGCATAAGATTGCACATTTATCCACCTTCCTTTCCAATGACCTACCCACGTAAAAAGCATGACACCATGTTATATACCTTTGCAATTATGCCAATCACATTGTTTGATGAACAAAAATGCTAAAAACTGTTGCATACAGCAGTAAAACTCTCAACTGTAAGAGAGGAAGAAAAGATATTTGGCTCAATGAAAATAAATATTTGAGTACTTTAAAATGCATTGTGAATATAATATAATCTAATTAGGATGCTGGATTAATCAGAATTTTGCATGCTTATGGGCTTTGCATAATATTAAACTCTGCAGTATTTCACATAAATGAGAAAAGCAGATTAATGAATCTATATTTAGCAAGATAAAATCCACTTAAAATTGAGAAAAGATCAAAGGAGGACTCAGAAGTATTTTAGTTATAATGCTATTGTGACACAGGTTGGGATTGTAACCAGGTTATTCTGTGTGTTTACTTTGGAGGTCAGGACATCTTTATGACGGAAGAACAGAAGAAGTATTACAATGCAATGAAGAAACTCGGCTCCAAAAAACCACAGAAGCCCATCCCTCGGCCTTCGGTAAGAAGGGTATCTTGTATTCATTAAGAGTCTAAGATGATATTTTAATGATAGTGTCTAGATCAGAACACAGAGGGTGATACCACCAATCTATAGCACGATTCACAAATCTTATACTGTGCGGTACAGTCTACAGATACAAACTTGGTAACAAGTGTCAAGTTCCTAAAATTCTGGGATGTTCTGAGTAGCTAGTGTGTTGAAATCTCCAACTCAGAGTTCCCAAGAACTGGCCCTGAACCAAGATTCACTCTCCTGCTGCCAATGTGTCTGGTGGCTACTCCTCTGACTTTGTCTTTTTAAGTAGATGGAGGTTCCCAGACGGCCCAGCCCACCACCATTCCCTTGCTCTATGCTCTTGTTTCCTCCCTAGTATAAATCTCATTTTAGCTTTTCCTTCTGTTATTAGCTTTTAAGGTATCACACAAGGTAAATACTTTTATAACATTTTCATACATGTGTATCATTAGACTCCGTTGTAACTTTCCTCTTCTGCTGCCCCCCTTACTTCCTCTGCACCCTGCATTCTGGTTGCCTTCCGGCACCCCCCCCCCAATAGTAAACTCTTTTGTTTTCACATCACACTCATTTCATAGCTCCCCCTACCCCTTCCATCCTCTCCTTCCTCATGCTTCCCTGTCTATCTAGATTCATGGTATAATTTCTCCATATTATCTATGACTTGATATATATTAAATTTAGGTTCTACACAGGAGAAAACCATTTGTCTTTTGGGGTTCTCTCACTCTTGAGACTAGAAAGCATTTCCAACTTGCTTAGAAAGAAAAACTCTCTCAAAAACTTTGTGTCACCAGCAAGAGAATAAAGATCTTTCAAAGGCATAGTGTGCCACACTTACAAACGTAGAATGGCATGATGATGATGGGTCATGCTCAGAGCTGCACCCTAACTCATCTGCCCTCCGAGAAAGGTCACTGAGGCCCATAAGGTAACTGTACCCCTGCCCACAAAGCCTCTGGTCATCAAAACTCTCAATTGAAAAGTTTCATGAACCCTCATCAGTGACATCATCTTACTATGCATTGAAAGGTAATTGAAACTGGGAGATGTAGTACAAGGAGGAACGATGGGAAGACACTGAACCCGGAAAGGAATGAATCTGTCTGTTTCACCAAAAGTCACTGATATCTACAAACATGCTTGGTTTATGACCTTGAATTTTTTTCCCATAAGCCATGGGATTTTCTGTGTGTATTATAAATTATTTTTAGTTATCTAACAAAACCAGATTTGCACTTGGGTTTACATGGGACTTTAAAGGCATATGTCTCCTGAAACAGGTATTAATTAGGCAAGCATTTTTCATGCATTTCTAAAAAGCTGTGTTTGGGAGGCATTGGGCTTATGCATATGTCTGTGCACCATGTACTTGCCTGTACCCATGGAATCCAGAAGAGAGAATCAGATACCCAGGAACTACAGTTACAAAGAGTTATGGGCCACCGTGTGAGTGCTAGGGATTGAACCTGGGTCCTCTGGAAGACCCAACAGTGCTCTAATCCTTTCATGAATTCTTGTTGAAGCATAGATAGGAAAATATGATGGGGGGACAGATAAATTAGCAAATAAACAAATAGAATTAAATAAGTATAACTAACATCATTTGAGGGAAAAATAAGGAATAACAGAAAATTCTTGAAATATTTAAATGAAACAGATTATTAATTGAAAAATCTGTATTTACCTTTTCATAAATCTTCACTACTGTTTGAAATCATCTGTATAAAAACTTTCATGGTTAAACAAACAGGCTCTACATATTTTTAGCCAGCTTCTACCAGTTTCTGGCTTATTCAGTTCTGTCTTACTAGGTAACCCAAATAAAGCAAGTATGCTATTTACTGGCATGTGGTACGGTTCTTCTCATTTTACAAAAAAAAACAATAGGAAGTAAACTGGAGCTTAAAGACTGTTTAGAGTATCTTAAGGAGGGTGCATACATGAGAGCCTCATCTGGATCTGTGATGTTACCAGGTCGCTATTTATGTGATGTATTCAGTAACCTTATCTTCCCTCTCATTCTAGAACAAATTTCAAGGAATGGTCTTTGACTTTGTAACCAGGCAAGTCTTTGACATCAGCATCATGATCCTCATCTGCCTTAACATGGTCACCATGATGGTGGAGACTGACGACCAGAGCAAATACATGACCCTGGTTTTGTCCCGCATCAACCTTGTATTCATCGTCCTATTCACTGGGGAGTTTGTGCTGAAGCTCATCTCCCTCCGATACTACTACTTCACTATCGGTTGGAACATCTTTGACTTTGTGGTGGTCATTCTCTCCATCGTAGGTAAGAGCACTTTGACCACAGAGACATGCTCCTAGAGAACATTTCCTCCAAATCCTGCTGCAGAAATACAATGGGAGAATAATGGAGTGTGCAGAATGATAATTTCAATGCTATCATATTTGGATAAAATTTTGAAACTTGAGTTTCTTTACCAAGTTAATGGGTCAGAAGTTAAAGTATTAGTAATGGATTCGGGGGAAGGGTGAAGAAAGCAGGAAACAACTCAGTGTATCCTCTTCGTGTTAGTTACCTTTCTCATTGTTGGGGCACAGTAATCAAGAAGAAGTAATTTACAGAGGAAGGACATACTCTGGCTCACAGTTGTAGGGATACACTCTATCCTGGTGTGGGAAGCCTGGCATGGGACAGAAGGTCAGTTGGCTAAAGTGTACCTGTATTTGAGATGGAGAGTGAGAACAGGAAATTGAGCTGTGCTATAAAACCTCAAGCCCTGCCCCCCCCCCAGGGACCCCATAATTTCTCCCCATAAGTCTTCAACTCCTGAAGATTCCACAACTTTCCAAAACAGCACAAGCAGCATCATGGCAAAGGTCCAAACTCTTGAGCCTGTGGGGAATGGCTTACACTCAAACCACAACATTCGGCCAGAGGTAAATAGGCTTAAGGATGAGGCACCTGACTTTAAAACACATCATCATAACACAGCAGTATCACTGTCTCACTGCTGTGAAGACACCAAGGCAACTCTTACACAAGAAAGCATCTAATTAGGGGCTTGCTTACTGTTTCGGAGAGTTAGTCTGTGATCACCATGGCATACAGGCAGGCATGGCACTGGAGCAGTAGCTGAGAGCTTTACATCCTGATCCTTAGGTAGCAGGCAGAGAAGGAATGAGAGATTGAGTCTGGTATGGGCTTTAGAAACCTCAAAGTCCACTCCCAGTGATATACCCACTCTAACAAGTTTGTACCCCCTCCAACAAAGCCACACCTACTCCAAAAAAGCCACACCTACTCCAGCAAGGTCATACATACTACTATAAGGCCATAGTACTACAACAAAGCCACACCTACTACCACAAAGCCATATTACCCCAACAAGGCCACACCTCCTAATCCTTCCCAAACAGATCCACTAGCTGGGGACCAAGCATTCAAATATATGAACCTATGGGAACCATTCTCATTCAAACAGTACTATATATAATTTAAAAAAATTAAGCAGTAGCCAACACTGTCCAAAGCATTTAACAGTCTTTCAGAAGTTAGATAAATGACATTTGATACAGCTCTTGCAAAAAGGCGGGGTCTTAACAGGCAGAAAGAGGAAATGAGGATATTATAAAACTATACATGTAGAAACTATAGGCCAGATATAGTCAACTTTTCTCAAACTAAAGAATGCCACTGCCATTGGGAACAATGAATTAAGTCTTTTTAGAAATAATCTTTATTTCTAATTGCCATATTTCATGTTTAGCAGTAAAGCATAGTAACTGGGAAGTATAACCAGAAACTGCCATATTAATATTTTATATTATTTTGGAATTTACAAATATCAGCATTGCTTCATAATGTTGTATTATAGAGTTATTGAATAAAACTCTAAATCGTTTTTAAATGCCAATATTAGAGTGGATTCAAAGGTTTAGTTAAGACAAGTTTTTGTAAGGTTATTTTTTAAATTAGACATGCACAAAAAGCCAGACAGTAGTAGTGCATGCCTTTAATCTCCACACCGGGAAGCACAGGCAGGTGGATCTCTGAATTCGACACCAGCCTGGTCTACAGAGAGAGCTCCAAGATAGCCAGGGTTACAGAGAAACCCTGCCCCCTCCCCCCGAAAAAAGAGCCATATACATACAACATTTATATAAACATCGATAAACTCTTTGTTCATTTGTCTTCTGTGTACTTTTTCATAGGCATGTTTCTGGCCGAGCTGATAGAGAAGTACTTTGTATCCCCTACCCTGTTCCGAGTCATCCGCCTGGCCAGGATTGGCCGAATCCTACGCTTGATCAAAGGCGCCAAGGGCATCCGCACCCTGCTCTTCGCTCTGATGATGTCCCTTCCTGCGCTGTTCAACATTGGCCTCCTGCTTTTCCTGGTCATGTTCATCTACGCCATCTTTGGGATGTCCAACTTTGCCTACGTTAAAAAGGAAGCTGGAATTGATGACATGTTCAACTTCGAGACTTTCGGCAACAGCATGATCTGCCTGTTCCAAATCACCACATCGGCAGGCTGGGACGGACTGCTGGCCCCCATCCTCAACAGTGCTCCTCCCGACTGTGACCCCGATGCTATTCACCCTGGAAGCTCGGTGAAGGGGGATTGTGGGAACCCATCTGTGGGGATATTCTTTTTTGTCAGCTACATCATCATATCCTTCCTGGTGGTGGTAAACATGTACATCGCTGTCATCCTGGAGAACTTCAGCGTCGCCACAGAAGAAAGCGCAGAGCCCCTGAGTGAGGACGACTTTGAGATGTTCTATGAGGTCTGGGAGAAGTTCGACCCAGACGCCACTCAGTTCATAGAGTTCTGCAAGCTCTCTGACTTTGCAGCTGCCCTGGATCCTCCCCTTCTCATCGCAAAGCCAAACAAAGTCCAGCTCATCGCCATGGATTTGCCCATGGTGAGCGGAGACCGCATCCACTGCCTGGACATCCTATTTGCTTTTACAAAGCGTGTCTTGGGTGAGAGTGGAGAGATGGATGCCCTTCGAATCCAGATGGAAGATCGGTTCATGGCTTCCAACCCCTCCAAAGTCTCCTATGAACCGATCACCACCACTCTGAAACGCAAACAAGAGGAAGTATCTGCTGCCATTATTCAGCGCAACTACAGATGCTATCTTTTAAAGCAAAGGTTAAAAAACATATCAAGTAAATACGATAAAGAGACAATCAAGGGGAGGATTGACCTGCCTATAAAAGGAGATATGGTGATTGACAAATTAAATGGGAATTCCACTCCAGAAAAGACAGATGGAAGTTCCTCCACCACCTCTCCTCCTTCCTATGATAGTGTGACAAAGCCAGACACGGAAAAGTTTGAGAAAGACAAACCAGAGAAAGAAAGCAAAGGGAAAGAGGTCAGAGAAAATCAAAAGTAAATAGAAACAGAGAAATGTCTTTGTAATCAATTGTTTACAGCCTCTGAAGGTAACATGTGTGTGTCAACTGGACTCCACGGAGAGGTCCATGCCAAACTGACTGTTTCAACAAATACTGAAGGTCAGTGCCTATACCAGACAGTGGCCTCTCTGTCGCCGCCACTCTGTGAGACAGGGTATCAACATTGACAAGAGGTTGCTGCGCCCACTACCAGCTGACACTGCTGAGAACTCCCTTGTGAAAGTGACCATGACACCACCACCAAACACCGCTAGTACATCGCTCCCATCCGCTCTATTTTTAACATCCACATTTGCCATATTTTTACAAAATCTGTCCCAGGGGATCTTCCTGGTTCCTGATTCATAGTCTGTTCATAACACTATGTCACTATTTTTGTAAGTGTCGTTTACGTTAAGGGAAAAAAATATATATATATATAAGAAGCCTGTGTTCTTAAGTCCACAGATTTCTCCAGTAATCATAAAAAAAATATTTTGCCTGAGAGATAAAGTTATTGCTCAAAACTAATTCTAATGTTAGCAGTTTCAAATACTTCTACTTTCTGGATGGCGTTAACTTACAAGTATTTTACTCTTTTATGTTTGTTTATACTGGAGCAGTTATGTGCTTGTAAAGTCTCCCCTAATGTTTGAAAGATTATTTTTATGCAAAATATTTTGTTTCAATAAGTGCAAATTGTATTCTAAGTTTCAGAGTTCTCTATTTAAGTTTGGTTAAATGACCCCATCCCCACACAAAGTTATCTAATCTTTCTCTTCTAGAAAAATCTATCCAAAGTACCCCTTTAGAGTAGTTGATTCACTTTCTGTGGCAGTATTTCTTTGCCATCTTCCACTCTCAGCAAAACTGACAGTTTGTGTCAATTAAATACCCTCTGTTATGTAAATAGTTATTTTATCCTGTGGTGCATGTTTGGGCAGATATCTCTATATATATATAAACGTATATATAGCCTAATACACAACTTCTATTAAATCAAATATGTACCACAGTGTGTGTGTCTTTTGTAAGCTTCAAACAGGGAGGTATCTTGTACCATTCATCACACAGAAATAGCTGGAAGGCTACCACTAATGCATGTTAATATTGCCTAAGCTGCTCTATTTTAATCAATCCATTTATCACACGTTTTGGTAAGAAGAGTCACATGTTGGTGGTAGAATGAATTTAATCTGCTCTCTGTCTACCTGTCAAGAAAATCTCATTGATATTATTTTAAAGCACCTTTATTTTTGCATTGTTAAATCAACTTGAGTATCACAATGTGTCTTTATTGATTTCAAGGAAACACACTGTATAGGGCCTCTCACTAAAACCTATACTTCATAGTTTCCTAAAAAAAAAAAAGAGTCCAAAATTTGTTTAAATATAAATAATGTAAAATATATCAGTTTTCTTTGTCAGCATTTGTACATAAGAAAATTATTTTCAGGTTGATGACATGGCAATTTATTTTACCTTATCCTTTTGCTTTTTATTTTTAATCAGAATTCCAAACTTTTGCATCCAAAAGACTTTTCAGCAGATAATTTCCTAAAATAAAAGTTAGACAATGGGTTTTGTGGATTTCTTTGTTATAATATATTTTCTACCATTCTAATAAGAGATATGTTGGTCAAAATCTCTAACCCTGACCATTTTCTACCGACTCTGGTTACCTACAGATAATCCTTCACTCATGGAAGTTTGTTTTTTTTAACTCAACTTTTGTAGTATTTGCATATGCAGACTAGGCTTATTTTTTTAAATTCTGCTGCACTAAAGCTATCATGGATATAACATGGGCTCTGTCCTTTTTAGCCAGGAACAAAGTGACAAAGTTGTACAATTATCTAACATGATATAATTCTTTTTGGGTTTTTTTTTTTTGCACAAGCCAAAAGTTTAATGTTCATCCCTTTTACAAAACTATTTACTGTAGTATACTGATGAACTGCATGCAGGGAATTGCTACTCCTAAAAGAATGGTGAGCTACTTCATTATTGAGCCAAAAGAATAAATATTTCATTTTTTAACTGTATCTCATTTGTTGGACTGAGTTTTTTTTTTAATTATTATTGGCAGGTAAAATTTTACACAACTAATGAAAACCTGTATTTGATTTGACATTTGTACGCATAAAAGTTCACATGAGTTTTGTAACACCCTGTTACATGATCTACCCAGAAGTTTGTCAAAATAAAGACTAGTTAAAAGCCGTTTTGTGAACTGTTTACTTCATCGAAGGGCCAGCCCGCATGATCCAACCTTCAGGTTCAGCAGTATTTGCAGCACCCCTCACCAGTGGCTGTCTATTTCCGTTAATTTATTATATTTCCAGGAATCCAGTCACAGCACCTCTGGATGTAAATGGTGTCATGCCCCGATATCTTGGTGACTAACATGCCACTCGTGGGCTTTATTTCCTTAGTGCATTCTCACTTATAATGTATTACTGACACTAAAGTAGCAATGGTATTAAGAATGTAGGTTGCTTTCCCAAGGACCCTTGCATTTTTGTCAACTCCTAACCAAGCCTTTATCTCAGTGGGAAACTCGGGTTTTAACAAGTGTGTTTTATGATGACTCAGATCTAGACATTTTTCATTTTCCCAGAATAAATGACATGAGGCCACTGATGGGATTCATCGGCTTCTTTCTCCACAAGTCAATCTACAGGCTTGACCCATACCAGAGGAGCCAAAGATTGATTTGCAAAATCCTAAGTCTTTGGAAGCTTTTTGATGTGTAAGCAATAAGTAGGCTTCTGTAGAAGTCAGTTAACATGTATTACATCAATACCACTACCTTCCAAATTTATTTACAAAGGCTTTGTATGGAAAGAAAGCACCTATAGAAGATGCCTTTTGAGCTAAAGGTTGTTATGCAAACATTGAGGTGTGGATGTAATTCTGTAAACTTTTAAAATGGTTGCTTTTGTGCATAACAAAGTCCTTTCAGGAAAACTTTTATATTGAAATTTTGTTTGAGAAACACAGTGACGCAACCAAATTCCTCCTCCCGGAAGCAAAAAGACCATGAAATAAAGGAAACTTAGCTTTATTAACCAAGAATGTTGGTGTGAATGGCTGTCCTTTTGATTTTGAAGAGTGTCAGGAAGTTGGACATTCTGATTTTCAAATACTGAACTCTGTAAAATGATGCGCCTTATGGGCACTTTTATTAAACAGGATATAAGGAATACCATTCCTGTGCATGGCATCCACTCAGGCTACCTGCACAGGAAGTCAATGCTGACATTTTATGAAAACATAAAATGAACTGGGCCAGCAGCCCTGACACGTGACTTCAGTTCCATTTTTGGCATCAAATTCAATGTATAATCCAATCCACCTCACACTTTCCCTCTATTCAAGTATGATGACCTTGTATTAAGGTTTGTTTTTTTTTTTTTTTTTTGCTGTTGTTTCTATGCATTGTTACCAGAGAGTCCAAGTTTCCCATTTGCCTTACATGTATACATGGGAGGTTGAGGACAGTTTTAGCAAAGTTTGAGAAGAAAACAGTAGATTGGGCAATCTGTAATTCTAAATGGTGGCTGGAGGAAAGAGACGGAGCAGGGAAGACAGAAAGTCAGGCATAGAAGTCAGAGAAGTAGTGAGAAAGCCAAGAGCATTGGAGAAAGCATTCTCTGGCTTTTGGCCATTATCCAGGGAAGGCTTTATTTGACCTTATCGGTCACAGTCAGTCACTGAGGGAAGTAAGGGTAGGAACTCAAGCAGGAACTGGAAGCAGAAACCACGGAGTTTCTTCAGTCATGGGCTTATGTTTCGCTAACTTTCTAATCAACCCAGCTACCTGTGCAGGAAAGAGTACTGGCTACAGTGGACTGAGCCCTCCTGAGTCAGTTAATACTCAAAACACCATTCCACTGACCTGCCTACAGACTAATCTTGGCTAGGCAGGTCCTCAATCAACTTTTTTCTCTAAAGTGACTCTAGACTGTCAAGTTGACAATGAAAGCTAACAAAGACAGCCTGAAAAATATCTGGTAAGTCATAAGAAGAAGAAGACAAGTATACTATGCAATCAAATATTTTCCTGAATAATCAATAACTCAAGTAGAAAAAACTCTAAAAATGTGTGTAGCTCTTGAACATCACAATTAACACCGGGTGTTTTAGACACAGCAACATTTTCAAAAGTATAGTGAGTTTTGCAAATGTACAGGTCTCGGTTTTAAATGTGTTATATGTTAGGTCAAATGCCTTGCAAAGGTCAAAGACTTTTCAAGAACTGCCCTCATATAGACCACGCCATGTTCCCTTGTTTGAATGGAAGTGAGTTAGGCTTTTGTGGGTAATAAACACTTTGGAATATATGGGGTGACTTAAGATAAAATTTCTAGTTTTCTCTCTTGAAAATCATGAGGCAGCTATCAGACAATGCCCCTAACATAGAACTAAAAGTCCAAATAACCACAGTTACCTGGAAAGAGCAAAGAGACCTTTGTGGAGAACAAGAGGCACGGTGAGCGGTAGGTTGACAGTTGTGTGAACCCACTCACATTATCTGCCATAACCAGGCAAAATTATCTTCTGCGAACAGAATCTTAAGAAAAAAAAAAGTATGTAAGCTGGGCAATGTGGATCACACCTTTAATTCCAGCACTTGGGAGGCAAAGGCAGGCAGATCTCTGTAAATTCAAGGCCACCCTGGCACCCTGGTAGAGTGAGTTCCAGGACAGTCAGAGATACACAAAGAAACCCTGTCTTGGGATATATATATATATATATATATATTTCAAAATGTGTGGCAAATGTAAATCAGCTGATTAGCCTCCTAACAAATTAGCTTAGTAAGTTTAGGAGATTTGGATGTTTGTATGATTGGTATTAGTGAAGTGGGCATAAATATGTGGAAGACAACTAGACGGTACATCATGTCCTTTTATCAGATCAACATCAGTAACTTCTCTACTAGGGCCTAAGATCTCCCCATTTACAAGGTTCTCACTGGTTTCTGGTACCAGATGTGAATTTACCTCTATGAAGCCCCACATCCAATCAGAAAGCAGTTGGTTACCCCAAGCAGCCTTGCTTCCCTTGTACCAATAGGCCAACACATCTGGAGAAGGTCTTGGTATTGCACACAGGATCCACTGGAAGAATGTTGACTGTCATTTCTCCCAGCAGGCCTCACGGTACCTGCTGGCACCATGCGAGCTAGCCAGCGGGGAGGAGGGAGCTTTATGCTGGGATTTCTGGCCCTCAGCTGGTGAGAGGCAGTAACTAGACTCCACAGAAAACATACCTTTATCTGATTTTATTTTTCTTGTTAGTTTTGTTTGTTGACACAGGGTCTGACTCTGTAGCCCAGGCTAATCCAGATGGAACTTAGTAGATAGTCTACACTGGCCTCAGACTCCCAGTGATCCCCCTGTTTCAGTCCGTCAACTACTGGGTTCACACCCAGCAACAGACTTTGTTTTTAGTGCTGTAATTTCAAATTGTATGCAAAATTTTGTTTAAGCAGAAAAAAAATGGGCACAATTTTTTCTTTTAAATATTCATGCTATATCACAGCAATGCTGCAGGATAGAGGGAGTATTTGGCTTTCTAAGGGTCATTAATATTTGAACCAACGCAGTACATTAGAGAACCAGAAACACAGTTAAACTTAGCACAGAAGGGGGAGGGGTGTGGAAATAGACACCAGATGCTAGAAAAAGAGCCCTGGAGTACAGCTTTCCTGTTGCTGAGAAAAGGGTATATGCATGGATTTGGGATAACAGAATTATGTCAAAACACATAGCATTATGTAAAAGTGTACATAATTTTGCAAATTGCTTTAAAAGCAGGGAATTGAGGTCTTATTTCCTCCAAAATGGCCTCTCCTGAGCTCTTCGAAAATGTGGAACTCCAAGCAGCTTCCCTAGAGGACACATGGTTGTCAAGGAGACAAGGAGGGCCCTCCTCCTCTACCCTCTGAGCTGAAACCAGCAGGGCTGGTTTGGGAGCCACGTGGGAACACAACAGTCAGCCTTTCTGGGGCTGGCAGTGACCATCGAGCCTTAATCTAGTGCACTGAAAGAGAATATTAAAAGAACACACAGACACACATATAAACACACATGCACACACAAATGCATATGGACATACACACAGCCACACACACACACAGACTCACACATACATATACATACACACATACCCATACAATGGCATTAGGAACATGAAGAAAACTTTAACCACCTACGTACTCAGCTGATATTTAAATAGATCAAAGTCCTACCTTTAGAAAAGTCATTTATTTCTTCGAGGCTTCAACCAGGGAAAAGCTACTACCTATCTGAAATCATTTAATCTCTCTATTAAAAAACAATAGTTGTTAGTAATTTTTAAAAGACATTATAAAAGGGATGTTTAAGCTCTTTAAGAAAAATTGCATATCAGTGGCTTTATTGGCATCTGCCAGTCAATAAACCCAGTAACGCATACAGCAAGATAAGCACAAGCCAAAACTTGAGAATGATTAAAACATAAATAGAAATATGAAATACCACATTAAAAAAAGAAAAACCTCTCCTTTTTCAAATATGCCCTATTTATGTTACTAAGTAAAATAAATTGATTCAACTAGATCTGGAAAAGTAATTCAAAGGAAAAAATACGAGCCAGTATAAAGGCCATAGTCTGCTAACCATTTAGATCACTACAAATAACAAAGCAAAAAGTATTAATAAGTTTTCTGTACCCCATTAATAGATTTCTCTACTGATGCAATAAATCAGATCGAACTGAACTGAAAAAAATAAAACAACAGGTTTATTTGGGCAAAGCAACTCCCAGGCAGGTTCTCCAATCCCAGAGATCAAAGCCAGAGAAGTAGAAAAGCCACACGCCTGGACTAAAGCAGGGAGATTGTATAGCCTGCAGGTGAGGGGTGATGATGTGACCACCACCAGCTGGGTTTACTCCCAAGTATGGTCAAAAGTTGGAATGCTTAGGTGTGTGTGGGGGACTTGGACTGCTGGGGGCAACAGGGGAGGACTTTGTAAGAGTCACCAGGAATACAGAGTTGTGCCTTTTCTTTGTTGGTGATTCTCTGAGAGGGCAGGGTTTGGAGAGAGAGAGAGAGAGAGAGAGAGAGAGAGAGAGAGAGAGAGAGAGAGAGAGAGAGAGAGAGAGAGGATTGTAGCTTTCAGGATCAGACAGAGGCAAGCTGGAGGTTCCAACCTAGCAATTATATCCATGTAAACTAACTGATTGTGGACAGCCACTTCTGTTGAAACTAAAAATCCACAAGAAAATTCACAAAATTCTTTTTCTGGATATCTTATGGAGTCTTTTATATAAAAGTATTGTGTGTTAGTTTATATAATATTCAATCAACTGTGACCCACAGCAAGACAGGGCCCTGTCTTCTCCTGATTAGGCCTACCTACAGAGAACAGAAACTCCTATACCAGAAGGGCAGCCCAAATGGTCTCTGAATGCTAATGTTCCCTTAAGGCTCACAAATAAATGGATAGAAGCAGAAATAATCCTTCTGAATGAGGTAACTCAGAGTCAGGAAGACAAATGTCACATGGTCTCTTTCACATGTGGATATTAGCTTTAAATATTTGATATGTGTGTTTAAATTGGAGCAGCCACTGGAGTTGGGAGACTAGTGAGGGTCTGTCTTAGTTAGGGTTTCTATTGCTATGAAGAAACACTATGACCACAGCAACTCTTATAAAGGAAAGCATTTCATTGGGGGCAGGTTTACAGGTTCAGAGATTAGTCTATGATCATTATGGTGGGAAGCATTGCAGCGTGAAGGCAAACAGGGTGCTGGGTAAGGAGCCAAGACTGACATCCAGATTGACAGGCAAGAGAGAGAGTGGGCCAGTCCCTTGTGATACACTTCTTCCAACAAGGCCACACCTACTCTAACAAGGACAAACCACCTAATAGCACCACTTCTTATGAAGCTTTGGGGGCTATTTTTATTGAAACTACCAACAGTGTCTTCGAATGGTATTTCAAAGCTAGTACCAACCTGCAGGCGTTATTTCTACAGACTAGTTTTCATAGCATTGAAAAGGACTGTGAACAGTTCCAGGAGAAAAAAATGTACTAGTAGTACCACCAGTTAGTGAATACTGTGGACTGGCTTGGCGAGATATACCCACTGGTGAAATAACAGCATGAATGCTTTAGAAGTGATCAACCACTTCATGGCTGGGATTAAAGCCTGATCTACAAGACAGAATTCATACAGGGTACTGTTAACTGAGCAAGAATAACTGGTTGATTGGTCATAATCCCTAAGAGATAACCTAATGCATTAATATACTAGTATTGGGCATGGTGATAAACTGCCCCATAATTCTTAACTTTATTCCCATAGGCTAGCACATCTCTCACATTCTCTCTTCAGAGATGGCAATTAACACTCACATTAGGTCAACATGCAAAGAATAAGAGACGGTGGCGCATTCAACTCTAAATACAACATTTTATTTGTCATGTGACACTATTTCTGGGGTGACATGAACAGCCATCTACCAATTCCAGTTAGGGAACTGATGATAGACCAAAGTAAAGACACCACCGATGACTAACATGGTCAACCAATGAGTTTTATTATAGCTACTTATAGAGCACTGATGGGGGTTTATTTACAGGAGCAGACTCAAAGACAGCTTTATCACCAAAGCCCCTACCAGCGCGTTTGAGAGCCCATGAAAGCAGGCAACCTCGAACACACCACACAACCTGCAGACAGCTCAACAGGTTAGCAAACATCCTCTCCAAGTGACTCACTTGCTCTGAGCCTCTTCCAGGAAGCTTGGCTTTCCCCAGTCACGATAGGTTTGCTTACATTTCCTCTCTCCCACTCTCAAATTTTACTCCAAGACTCTGGGCTAACTTTAAATATTCAATGATCTCTTAATTTGTAGTTTTCACATGAGAGATAAAAGAGCAGAATTTATTCAGCTTCTTCAGATACTATTTTTAAGTAATTTGAAAACAGAGAATGTCATACACTTCTGAACACTGGAATTAGGATTCATTCTTGTGTATACTAGATGCAAAATTATTTTCAGATATAATTCTTATTTGCATGTGTGAACTGCCATAGATTTCAAGATTGCAGTAGATTTTAGGGCAGCACATTTCCAATTTTATTTATTCTCTGCATTGGTATAGTATGACTTTGGGGTCATTGGGTTCTATTCTTCTACTTTATTCTCCATTCCAAGTAATATGATTGCAATTCTTCTTTAAAAGGAGAGGCAAGGAGGAAGGGAGGGATGAAGGGAGGGAGGAAAAGAAGAAAGAAGGAAGGAAGGAAGGAAGGAAGGAAGGAAGGAAGGAAGGATGGAAGGAAGGAAGGAAGGAGAAAGAAAGGAAGGAAGGAAGGAAGGAGAAAGAAAGGAAGGAAGGAAGGAAGGAAGGAAGGAAGGAAGAAAGAAAGAAAGAAAGAAAGAAAGAAAGAAAGAAAGAAAGAAAAATTCATTTTTAACAAGAGAAGTTCTCTGCTTTGGACAGTACATGATAGGGACAATAATCATCATAAAACAAAACGATGGGTACCATAGACCAATTTAAAAAGATCCATCCTCCTCAACTTGTTTCCTGGAACTCATCATTGGAAATGGGTTTCTTGTGGCCTGTCAGCTGGAAACAGGCTCTGTGCAGAGGTTTCCAGATCTTTCTACTTCAGCATGTTGCAACATGTTCATTTGCTAATGGAATACATTGGGGAGGAAAGAGTTTGTTTCATCTTATAGCTTATAGTCCATCTTCCAGAGAAGTCAGGCCAGGAACTTCAGGCAGGAATTGATGCAGAGACCGGCTCATTCCATATGACTTGCTTAAGTTGCTTTCTTATGCTATCCAGGACCACCATCCCAGGGGTGGCATCACCTACAGTGAGATAGGCACTCCCATATCAATGATCAATCAAGGAAACGTCTCACAGCCTTCTCCACAGACCAATCTAGTTGGGGCATTTTCTCAACTGAGTTTCCTCTGGCTCAAATGAATCTTAACATATGTCAAGTTGAAAACCAGCCAGCACACAACCACACCTATTGAGGCCAGAGTTGGAAGAATAGGATTGCTAAACAGTTAACTGGTTAACTTTACCAACAGCTTCTATTTTTAGGTTAGTGTTCTGTGTTGGTTATCATTGCTCTATAGTAAGCCTTGAATTATTCCCTGCCAGAGTCTATGGATCCTCTCCTGACTGACTATGACATCCAGACCCATTAGCAATTTCTGAGTTGAAGTGCACTTCCTATTAAATGGCAGGGGTGGGAAGAAGTACACTTAGTAGCACTTTGAATTTTCCATTGAAGTCACTGGAAGAGAAAAAGGAGAGCCAAGCAAATGAAGATGGATTCAAAGACTCTGAAGCTGGCAGAATTCTAGAGGAGTGTGCCCTGGGCCCGTGGGCTGACTTAGCAGGCCTTGCCCTGAAATCCTGGTGACCTGAGTTGGATTCCCAGAATTCCCCTAAAGGTGGGAGGAGAGGACAAACTCCACAGCGCCCTGTAATCTCCACAAATGCACCATGGCACACTCTCTCACACATACACATCATACAACCTCTCTCCCCCCCCTCTCTCTTTCTCTCTCTCTCTCTCCTCCCCTTGCCTTTCATCACACACACTCATGCTTTTGGAAACACAGACAAAAATGAACAAAATTTTTTTAAAAATTGGAAGTATGTACTGAAATGAAAACATAGGCAATATTGGTTAATATATGACTTTCAGAAAATAATGGTTTTTAAAATGATAAAAGTAAGATTTACTATGATTTCTACCTTACAGTCAAAAAAACAAAGAACTCTGGGATTCTGGGAAATTTAAGGAGGAGCCTCTTCTAGGTTACATTGTGTGTGTTAGGTTAGATGGTCAAAAGCTATTTCAACTCCTCCCAATGAGGAGTAAATCTATATTCCCTGTGGAATGCTTTTGTGCTCTCTGACTCCCCTAATCAAGAGATTTCAACAGATGAACATATTGAAGAATTTTTACTGTGACCTCAGAGGAAAGAAGTCTCTTTACCTGAATATTAACCATCCAAAGATCACTGTGCATGAAGAATGTCCAAGGTAGCCAAGTGGTCAGGCCACAGGGAAGAAGGGTTTTCAAGACATTTCCATTCTGTTGTCCTGTCACGCCGCAGGTAGATATGAGGCAGAAGAGTCAGAAGGACAGTCGGTGACTATGTCCCCGGCGTCTGACTGCACATCTTTCTTCCTGAGCATTGTTATCTCACACAAGTATGAGATGGGATGAAAGAGTGAGAAACCCTTGGTCTGTTGATTACAGTTCCTCCAGTGGATGCACAGCAGTGAGCAGCAACCCTTAGGTGTGGTAGCTTGGATACCCAGTGACCTTAACACTTCTCCAGGGGACCTCTAGAGTCACAACTATTTGCCTTCATTGCTGTTGACATCCCACACTCAACGCTGGTGTGCAGAACTGCAGATGTCCCAGTGTGTGAAGCCAATGACAGCAAGTTCCACAGTGAGTCCTGTGTGACGTCACATTTTATTTTTAATTCCTATTGTATTTAAAACCGTGCCAGATTCAGCCACAAAAGAAAAAAAATGTTTCAAGAACTTGACCACTGATTTGTTCAAGATTTTACCCCCATTTGAAATTGGAAATGACTGTGTAACAAAATGGCGAGTACAGGAAAAGCCTTTCGCTGCGTATGCAACCTGAAGAAAAACCGTTGGTGTCTGAGCTGCAAAATAAGCCACCTACATTTGCCATGGAAGACAACTTTACTTGAAAGAACTGACAGACAAGCCGGGCTTATTCAGACTTCAGACACTGGAACTTGACAGGTGGGTTTTTGTGTTTTTTTTTTTTAACTGAATGAAATAAGGTGTCACTTCAAGGGAAACAGAAGACACTATTTTTTTTTTACTGATAATAAAATTCAAAGCTTCAAAAAATACAAATTTTAGATACTCCTATTTGCTGCCACGAGCTTGACAGCTTCCCAGGCAACTTTTTTTTTTATGAATTTAGTGATTACTCTGGCAAAGGTGAATTTAGTATTACATAATAAAAAGCATTATTGCTGGAAAATCTACAGAAGTAAGTGACACTGTCTTTCAGTTGACGAACACAAGACTGTGGGTTATGAAGCGTTCAAATTGCAAAGCTAAGACAGGGGAACTGGTACGCATCTATAATCCCAGCATGTGGGTAGTTGAAGCAGGCAGATCCACAGTCAATACTACTTTGAGTCTGACTGTAAGTTCAAGGCCAAGAAAACTGCCTCAAGAACAGTTTGCAAACAACTTTCAGTAGGTTATATATGAGATGGGGGCATCAAAGTCTGATGGTAGGAGAAGCTTCCAGTGCATTTCCACTTAGCACATCTTAGGGTAGCTTCAAAGAACAGTATTGACAGGTGTCTGGAAAGCCATTAAAATTTTCCTCCATTTTCTCCCCGTTCTTCATAAGCTTTAGTCAAATCGATATATTGATGGGATAGAAGGAGATACAGGGAGGCAGCTTTTTCTTATTCAATCATGCATTTGAGAGATGATGTAAAACATAAAACAGCTCCCCTTACTTCATATTCTTTGCTGTGGAAATTGAGGTCTTATTCAGATACACAAACATTGTCACCCGTATTGCTATTTAGTGGTTATGTTGTGTTAAGTTAAATCAATAAGTGCATATACTTTCATTTTTTCTGAGTTTTAATTTCTAATTAAGCAAGCAGCAATACATGTAAGCACAAACACATGGCCATTTTCAAGGTTTTTTGAGAAAATTGAGGAATCCTGAAAAACCATTAAGATTTGCTGAGAAGCAAAACATCAGTCCGCATGCGCCATGCACCAAGTGGGTGTGCATACTTTCACTGTGAGTATCATATGGGCCACCAACATACACACACACACACAAATACACCTATGTATAAAGAAGCGTGCCCAGAGACAGAAGCTAACCTCCAATCAGCCTTCTACAGCCAGCGTGCCTGAAATCACATATGTACTCAGTGTCCCGTGGTCCCACTGATCTTTAGAGAAATCATTGTAGAAATGCTTCTCTCCTTTAAAAATTCTACACATCTTTTATACCAACTGTAAAAAAAGGGGGGGGGGCTTCCCAGTTATATCAACAAAGGAAACACCTCAATATTACATCATGGACTTATTATCAAATGTTAACACAGTAGTGTTTTCTTTTACACTGTGTTCTGTATTCACTAAGCAGGAGAACTAAATATCAAATCCCTGTTTTGTGTGTACAGCTCTAACCTTGGGCTGAGTGCACTCACTAGTTACCGCTAGTTCCTGGCTGGAAAGTGGATTTAATTCCTTGAGGGGCACTTAATATTCTGTAACAAGATCTTAGGAAATGTTACAATCATATTATTGCATGAGGGCGTACAGTAAGTCTACAGTCAATGGGCTTTATGGAAAAAAAAATCGTGAAATATGCAAAGATATCAGGAAAGGCGTTAATTTTTTTTATTATGCTTGAATTCATCTTTAGAGAAATTTCTAACCAATTTTTATCTGAAGCCTCTCTGGAACAAAGCCTTCCTGAGAATGCTGTTGCTAACTACAATTTATTTTTAGTGAGAATTGCAGATAACCCCTTTGTTCTGTTTACAACCCACAGGCTCGTGAAACAGTCCCTCTTTTCCTCACACACAAGTCAATTGCTGCAGAGGTCAGGGAAGAGAATCATGTCGTGGTTACCAGAAGCGTGACTCACTTGGATGAGGTGTCACATTTCAGCAAGTCAAGGTTGCCATGGCAGATACGACGTCTAGTTCTGTGTGAATCCGAGAGTGCACACCACATTGGAGTCTGGGCAGCTCCATCAGTACAAATTCAGGGCTGCTAATTACAAAAGGCTTTCTTTCTTGTCTGAGAAGACACAGGAAATGCTGCCGGATCACTGTTTTATTCTGACCGTACGAAGAGTTTAATTTTTACCCCCAGAAAATTTAAAAGGAAAAATGCGACCAATTAAGTGTTCAGAAGAAAAATGAGCAGAAAATATAAAGACTGCACTCCCAACAGAGTGTATACTTGTCACAGTGAAAGAGGCTATGGCATGACCTTAGCCTCCAGCATGCACCCTGAGAGCCCTGGTAACATTAAGGTTCTCAGCCTTTGGAGAGATGCAAATGCCACGCATCCATGGTAACTCCGTAGCTCTGACAGCCCTCTGTGGTCAGCTTAGCTATTATTCTTGACACAGACCATTTTAACATCTCTCTAGCTTTGTATTTTCCAGACACATGTCAGATTGCCGTGTTTTGTTTAGTAATTTGCTATTGTTGCTTGCTTCACGTTCTTTTAAGAGGAGAGAATTTTCCAGCCGTGTATTGTTTCAGATGTCTTCCGTATTCCTCTCGCATCCCCGTACAGGATTCTCACTGCCTGTGTCTATTTCACTGTTCTTGCTTCTTTCACACACCCAGACCATTTGCTCCACTTTTGTGCAGTGAAGTTGGGCTGTCTTAAGAAAATCTTTCAACACAGATCTAAGAGTTTGTGTTAAAGGGGAGAGAGGATGAGATGTGTTTAAGATTGAGGAGCTTGGGTTTCTCAGGTAGGAGAGTACCATTCGGTTCTCTTATTTTTTTTGTCTTTTTCTCTTAATTTTGCAAGTTTTTATCGTCCTCAACACATGAAGTCTGCAGCCGTACACAGTCCACCAATAAGCACACCAAATGCTTTTATTTTACACACAGGGCCTTTTTTTTCCTGGTATCTTTTATTCTATTTCAAAATGCCTATTTCTCTGATTACATTCCCCTTGTTGTCCTCTTGTGTGTCTCTTTTGTTCTACAAAGCTGCTAGCATAGCTAACCTCCTTAGCTAAAGTGACTAGAAGCATTCCTGCATCCTGGATATCTGCTGGGCTGTTTCTTCAGTGCTTTGCACTGGGTTTTCTTCTGTGTTGTTTTAATTTTCAGTAGACCTTGTAAGTATTGGTTGAAGGGCAGACACGACTGGCTGAGTATGAGGAACACTGGCTAAACTGACCTTCAGTCATGAAATAACAAGGCCCAAGGAGAAGGGATGAGAGGCATTTGGACCACAGTAAATGACCCTTAGGCCGTTAGTGACGCAGAATGAGTCATAGCAGGAGACGGTGAGGAGCAATACAGGCCCTGGATCAGGTCACAGCCTTTATGAGACTATTCCCTTAGACTGTAAACATCATCGGTACTCCTCACTTTCCAATCTTCCCCCTTGGGGGGAACAGGGTGACTAGAGGGGATGCAAGATTGGTGCTTCCTTTCTCTATGTGATGACTTGGAGGTGACTCAAGTTTAACACTTCCATTCTCCCCAAGAAACCAGACCCTGGTAAAGCCCTCAGGACAAATACCTGTAGTAAGACGTAGCGTCCTTAGAGTATATGCCCAATGGGGGAATAGCTGGCTCGTATAGTACATCTATTTCCAGCTTTTTAAGGAAGCACCACACAGATTTCTATAGTAGCTGTACCACTTTGCACTCCCCCCAGCAAGGAAGGGGCTTGTGCTTCCTTTTTCCCACAGCCACACCAGCAATTGCTGCCCTTGTTTTATTTTTGTTTTGTTTGACCCTAGCCACTCTGACTGGGGCAAGATGAAATCTCAAAGTAATTTGAAGTTGTATTTCCCTGATGGCTAAGGAGGTTGAACATTTAAAATATTGTTTCTCAGGCTTTTGTCTTTCATCTTTTGAGAACTCTCTGTTTGGTGCTGTGCCCCAGTTTTTCTTTTTTAAATTGGGTTGTTTATTTTCTTGATGTTTTCTTTTCATATTCCCGACACAAAAGCCTCTGTCAGACGTGTAGCTGTTGAATACTTTGTTCCCATTCTGTAGGTTACCTCTTCACTCAGATGATGATGTCCTTTGCTTTACAGGAGCTTTTGAGTTCCATGTGATCCCATTTGTCAATTACTGGTGTTGATGCCTGTGCCCCTGAGGTCCACACTGTAGAGATGCCTGCTTTCTCATTTCCGCTGCTGCTCTGCTGATAGCCAAGAAACAGAGAAACCTAGGTGTCCATCCACTGATGGGATGGAGATGAAAATGAGGCACATTTACACAATGTAGGTACTCAGCTGTTTAAAAACGAACTTGAAAAGTTCTCAGGTAGATGAATGGAACTGGAGACAGTCATCCTGAATGAGAGGGCTTAGACCCCAAAAGATACACATTGCATATTGCATATGTGGATGGTAGCTGTGAATCATCACATATGTGTGCTGCATTTGGAAAACTCCTAAGAGTCAGGAGAATGCTGAGGGGGGGGGGAGGCTTTCAAAGGAAGGCACAGGGAATACAGAGATATAAAGGAGGGAAACAGAAGAATGAACTGAGAAGGATTAGATGGGGTGGGGTGGGTGTAGTGATATTTCATTTGTATTTTAATAAATAACGCTTGCCTGAAGATCACGGAGTAAAACAGTCACACTGGTCAGTCAGGCAGTGGCGGTGCACACTTTTAATCCCAGCAGCCATACTAGTTCGCCATAGAAGCTGGGCAGTAAGGGTACACACCAGCACTAGAGAGGAATATGAAATGGGAGGAGACAGCTCTCCGTTTGGTCTTCTTCTGAGGATTAGTGGAAACAGAATTGTCGTTTTGGTCTGAGGTAGAGGTAAGAGCAAACGGCTGGATGCTTTGCTTTCTGATCTTCAGATTGAACTCCAACATCTGTCTCTAGGTATCTATTATTCATGCTACAGCTGGGAGGGCAGGGTAGAGAATGAAATAGAAAGAGTGATAATCAACACTGAAGGCCTTTTGAAAATGCCATATGGTAAAACTGGAGAGACGACTCAGCAGTTCAGAGCACTGGCTGCTCTTCCAGAGGGCTCCGTTCGATTTCCAGCACCCACATGGCAGCTCCCAAGCATCTGTAACTCCAGTTCCAGAGGATCAGATGCCCTCCGTGGGCCACTCTGGGCATTAGATACACATGGTACACCAGTATCCAGGCAGGCAAAGCACTCAGAAACATAAAATAAAAATAAATGATTTTCAAAATTTTTAAGAGAAAAATGTAATATGGAACTACTACTATAAGCTTCTTAAAACACATACATCATACACAAACACACATACATATACATCATATATGCATATATATACATATACATGTATACATACACACATATACATATAACAAAGGATTTGAAATGGAGTTACCCACTCATCACAACTTTAAAACTGAAACTAAAGGCTATCTTTCCTCTTCAGTGTACACGCTATCCATAGGGCTGATCATGTTTAACCACACAGCCTCCATGAAGCATGGACTTAACCATTTTTCTTTTATTAAATTACCAATGTAAATAAGAAAGGGTTTCTTTCTAAAGCTCTTTAAATATATTTCTACCCTGGTATGAGTACACACATCTTTATTCCCGGCATGAGAGAGACAAAGGCAGGTGAAACTCTCTAAGTTCAAGGCCAACTTGATCTACATGGAGAGTTCCAAGCCAGATACAATAGCATAGTGAGACCCTACTTAGCTCAGGGGAGGAAAAAGAACGTGCATACTCAAACTTGCACGCTCAAATGTACGTGTGTGTGTGTTCATTGCTTCATTGTCTCTTTTCTTGGTTTGGTCTTAAACATTACTAAGCTTTTGTAAATATTTTGATATATCCTGTCTTAGATCCTGTTACCTTATCCTCTGCTATTCATTATTTTAATATTGGAAGAAAGGATTTAGCAATTTCTTATTGTCTTGCAGACCTGTGAAGTTTTCAATCTGGGAGTTCAGAGAGATGCCTAGCTCCTCAACACTACAGATGAACTGACAATATTTCTGTTTCACTGCGTGAAGCATAAACTACACCACAGACTCTCGTGCTAATTCTTGATTAAGCAACAGAGCCACCGAAATTAGCATTAGCTAATGCTTACTATTTGTCCTATAAACTTTAAATTTAATACACAGACACAGAAAGAAAGAAGGTGCATGGGAGATAGACAGAGAGATAGATAGGTAGATAGATGATAGATAGATAAATAGATGGATAGATAGATAAGGATTTGTGTCTCTATTGATTGAAATTCTCTCTGAAAAGCTGAAATAAAAAATTGAAAAATGGAGTCCCCCAACAAATTGAGGAAAACTGACACCCCTTTTTGATTTGCCAATCAGATGATATTAAATAAGAGTACGAAATTGATTAAAATAATATGCCATATCAAATTAAGTATAATATAAATCTAAAACAGAGAGCAACTTGCTTTATTTTTTTATTATTTTCTTACTCCTTAGATAATTCTGAAGAAGAAAAAGAAGAGGAGGCAGGAACAATCATCAGACTGGGATGGCTTGACATAAAACTGGAGGTGGCAGCCCTCTGCGAGGTACTATAAAAAAGGGAGTCTAGTAGAGTCTCCGTTTTGCAACAACAGCTCTAGAAGTTATTGATGAAACATGCTTTGTAAACCCCCTCCCTCCCAGTACACACGATAAAAAATCCACACAATGGGAGGAGCTGGATTATCCCCTGGCCTTGCCTCACATAGTTCTTTTAAACATTTTTACTGGCTTGCTAAACCATAGGGGAGAGCTATTTAAATCATTTCTTATAAACTCTTGGTGAGCGATTCTACAGGTGGAATTCATGAGTTAGTATAATGACCTAGATTCTAATATCTGTGAATCTTGACTTCTTCAAAAAATCTTGGACACTTCTGGACTTCTTCAAAAATGCAATTAAAATTTAAACGAATGTGGGAATAAGCTCATTGCCTCGCAGTTTCAGCAAAAGACTGCCACAGACAGCTTAACATTCCATGTGCGTTCACCTCAACAGCTAAATGCAATTAACTCTCCCAAGCCTGGGACACGTTCTCCTAGGAGAGACTAATCTCTCCCTGCCCGTGAGGATAGAATCACCAGCACCACACTGGGATAGGCTCATCTGACTTTTGTAAGATTAATGGCATTTTATTAATATACTAGTCTTTGATTCTGGTATTATCGTCAACTCATTAATTGTCTTACCTCATCATCTTTTCCTGCTCTTTAAACTTGGTCTGACACAGCTGGCCTACTGTAACTATGAGTTCTCAGTTGTGGAACTGAAGACCGAAGGCCAGGGAATGATGATACAGAGTATGTTGGGATGCTGAATAAACAGAGAGGGGCTGGTCACAGTTGCTTCTAGGGTCTACTTCACGTCCCCCCACCCCATAATCCTGTCTGAGCTCTTATCTAAGTACAAAATATCGAGTTTAGACAACACAACCCAGGCAAGGCCACAGACTTTGAAATCCTTCATGTCTTTCCATCTGTAATTCCTTCTGTTACTATGCCACCATCAACTAACTTAACCATTCTTCTAGTAGTTTCAATATTACACACAATTTTGGAGAAAGGCAAACTATGTGTTTTACACAGGAGTAAAGAAAGTCTTGGCTATTAGAAAGGGTCCATGGTAGAGAACCCATATAAAATGTACAAAGCAGCAGCTGGTGATGGGACGGGGAGTGATCCAACCCCTGAAACAGCTAGTTTGTCCAGAAACTATAAATAGAAGCAATATTCACCTTCACACCACTCAGCATGTCCTTGGCAATTTGAAGGTAAAGGAGTCGAGAAGAGATAATTATAGAAATGACAATAGTAGATTTTTTCCTTTGATATAATTTTAGTACATTATTTTATTTTCTATTTATTGTGGGGAAGGGGCTCCTGTGCCACAGTGCAGTTGTAGACGTTAGAGGAGAGCTTGCGGAAAACGGCTCCCTGCTTCCATGTGTGACCCTCAGGCTCAAACTCGAGGTATCAGGCTCAGAAGCAAGCATCTTGATCGACTGACCTGAAGGTATCTGTCTCTTAACATATTCAGTGGAAATGTCAAATGACAGGATTCTAGCCTGGACTCTCAGGGAGCCACAACTTGAGACCTGTGTTTTCTGTCTGTCAGTCACTCCCCATCTCCTTAATCTGATCTTTGTTTTTAAATATGCTTTGCAAAAATTACTTTCACAGGGTCACTAGTAACTACTTACCTAGTTACTAGCATATTAAACATACTTTAAGGTATTTTCCCTTGTGATTTCTACTGTCTCTAAATTGGCCAACACCTACAATTCTCTCTAAATGAGTATCACATATCTCTGATGCCTCACATAAGAACATGATATAGGAGTGACCAAATACTCACAATAACCTACCCTACCCACTGCATACCTAAATACACATTTGCACAAACACAGACACACAGATACACACACACACGCACACACACACACACAATATGTGACTGTATTTTGTTGGTACTGAGCTCATACACAGATAACCATGGTAACTTATTCATATTATTCCCTAAATACCTCCAATCTTATTCTCTAAGCAGATCCTGATGGGACATTCTGCTTTTGTCCCTCCTGTAGACTACCTAACTCCTCCCACCTCATCCATCTCCATTGCTAAATGTCAGCTCCCAATACCTAGAAATGCATTTTACCAAGAACCTCCAGTGGCCACACCTTTTGGGATCCAAGACAAATTACCTACCAGGCAACACACAGCTACCACATTCTCCTAAGAACCAGAAAGAGCAGCAGAAACCAAGCAACAAAATATCCACCCAAAGCAAGCCAGGACCAGATATCAGTACCTAGAATTACAACACTCCGAGCCCCAGATGCCTAGATATCAGTAATAACCATACAATCAATAATGGTCAGGACTATATGTCTCCAGTACAGCTCAACAATCCTGCCACAGTAATCTCTGGGGATTTCAGTATAGCTGATGTCCAAGAAAAGAACCTTAAAATAGACATGATAGAGGTCCTTAAAGACGAATTGAATGACTCCCTTAAAGAAATCTATGAAAACACAAACAAACCATGGAAGGAAATGAATAAAATGATTTCTGTTGGAAAGCAGAAATAGAATGAATAAAGAAAGTGAAACTGGAGGAAATCTTGAAATGAAAATTTTAAGGACCCATACAGAAACCTCAGAGACAATCCTCACTAAAATAATATAAGAGATGGAAGAGAGAACCACAGGCATTGAAGACACAATAGAAGAAATGGATACTTTGGTCAAAGAAAATGTTAAATCTCAAAAAACAAAACAAAAAACCTCCTGACACAACTAGAAAATCTGGGACACTTTGAAAAGACAAAATTTAAGAATAAAAAGAACAGATGGAGGAGGAAAAAACTCAAAGGGACAGAAAATATTTTCAAAAAAATCCTAGAAGAAAATTTCCCTAACATAAAAAAAGGAGATGCCTATCAAGGTACAAGAAGCATACAGAACACCAAATAGGCTTGACCAAAAGAGACATATAATAGTCAAAACATAAAACAAAACACACAGAACAAAGAAAGAATATTAAAAGCTGCAAAAGAAAATGACCAAGTAACATAGATGACAAAAGAGACTTCAGAACAAACTAATCAGAAGAGATAGAGACAGACACCACATGCTCATCAAAGGAAAACTCCACTGAGAAGACATTATAATTCTTAACGTCTATGCACCAAACACAAGGGCACCCAAGGGCACATTACAGCTTAAAGCAGATATTGACCTTCATACATACTGGTAATGGGAGACTTCAATATCCCACTGTCTCTGATAGACAGATCATCTAGACAAAAACTAAACAAAGAAATGCTGGAGCTAACTAATGTTATAAGCCAAATGGATTTATATATATCAAACAGATACTTATAGAACATTTTAGCCAAACACAAAAGAATACACCTTCTTTTGAGCACTTCCTGGAACTCTCTCCAAAATTGGCAAAATATAAAGTAAGTCTTGACAGATACAAGAAAATTGAACTAACACCCTGTGTCCTATCTGACCACCCTAGATTAAAACTGGCTATCAGCAACAGAAACAAGAGAAAGTTTACTAACTTGTGGAACTACTCACTCCTGAATGAAAAATTAGTCACAACAGAAATTAAAGGCTTTCAAGAGTTGAATGAAAATGAATACACAACAAACGCAAACTTATGAGACACAGTGAAGCCTGCTCTAAGAGCCAAGTCCATAACAATAAATACTTACCTAAAACAATCAGCGAGATCTCATATTAATAACTTATCTGAATGCTCTTAAATAAAAAGAAGAAATCACTCCAAAGGTGAGTAGAAAGGATGGAAAATTAAAACTCAGAGCCAAAATCAATACAAGAGAAATGAAAAAAAACAAACAAAATCACAAAGAATAAAGAATCAATGAAACAAAGAGTTGGTTCTTTTAGAAAACCAGTAAAAATGACAAACCCTTACCCACATTACCTAAAAAGAAGAGAAAGAATTTCCAAAGTAACAAAATTAGAAATGAAAAAGGGGACAATAGCAAGAGACACCAAAGCAATCCAGAGAATCCTAAGGACATACTTTAAAAATTCACACTTCACCATATTGAAAAATCTAAAAGAAATGTGTAATTTTCTCAATAAATACCACTTACCAGTGTTAAATCAAGATCAGATAAGCAATTTAAACATAGCATAATGGCTAATGAAATAGAAGCAGTCATTAAAAGTCTTCCAAGCAAAAGAAAACAAACAAACAAACAAACAGAAACCCCAGGGTCATCACAGAGTTCTTTCAAAAGAATATTAATGTCAATACTCCTCAAATTATTCCACAAATGTCTTTTAGCAGCTCTTGTTCCTCCCTTAGCCTTCAAACAATTTAAAGACAGCACAATGACATACATTCTCTGTGTATTTTTCATTTTTATGTAACTTTATTTTAAACTCTATTTCTTTCATTTTTACTTTTAAGTTTTGACTTTTTGAGACAGGGTATCTCTGTGTATCTTTGGCTGTCCTGGAACTCACTCTGTAAACCAGGCTGTCCTTGAACTCACAGAGATCTACCTGCTTCTATTCTCAGGTGGGCTCTGTTTGCTAGAGGTAAGTGTGTCTAATTTAAGAGAGGCTTCCTAACTCAGCTTTAGCTGCAAAAACTTTGCAGCTCTTTTAAGAGACCCTGCCACCAAACTCTTAAATGGTGTTCATGAATTGCTGACAGCATGCTTCTTGGTGGTGGCAGGGACCTTGAAACTCCATAGAGTTGTGACAATAAACATGGCTCTCGCTGGTACCTCTGCCATGAGGCTAGACTCTCAGAAAGCTAAGGAATGGGCTGGATCTAGCTGTCAAAGCCACGGCTTTAAACCTAGCCATATCACTTAGCAAATTAAAGACTCATGTGGTGAGGAAAAGAGATACATTAAAGATAATTTCAGATGAAAAAGCCTCGAAGCAGTTTACAGTGTGATTAAAAATATATGTAGGCTTAGGAAAGAAAAGAAAAAGGATAAAGTCGTTTTAAAAAAGAGAGAGAAGTTGGGTGTGGAGGCACACACCTTTAATTCCAGCACTTGGGAGGCAGAAGCAGGTGGATCTCTGTGAAATATATATACATTAGAGTACTACTCAGCGGTAAAAAACAATGACATCTTGAATTTTGCATGCAAATGGATGGAAATAGAAAACACTATCCTGAGTGAGGTAACCCAGACCCAAAAAGATGAATATGGTATGTACTCACTCATAAGTGGATTCTAGCCATAAATAAAGGACATTGAGCCTATAATTCATGATCCTGGAGAAGCTAAATAAGAAGGTGAACCCAAAGAAAAACATGTAGTTATCCTCCTGGATATTGGAAGTAGACAAGATTGCCAGGCAAAAATTGGGAGCTTGGGGGTGGGGGTGGGGTGAGGGTAAAGGGAGATGGGGAGAGAGAAGGGAGAAGGGAGAAGGGGAGGATGGGGAGAGCTTGGGGGAATGGGACGGTTGGGATGGAGGAAGAGTGGATATGGGAGCAGGGAAGTATATATCTTAATTAAGGGAGCTATTTTAGGGTTGGCAAGAGACTTGACTCTAGGGGGTTCCCAGGTGTCCAAGGAGATGTCCCCAGTTTGTCCGTATTATTTATGTAACTTGTGTAAGTTTTATAGCATTCTTTTGTTTCCCCCCTCATTCTTCATTGTCTATATCCATACTGCCAGAATTAAAAAATGCTTAATGAAGAAAAACTTATCACTTTATGACTAAAATTATGGTATTTTAAACATTGCCAAAACTGATCGACATTTTGTGTTTAATTGTGTGCAGTCTCATTCCCACTGAGTCGTCCAATAACAGAACTTTAAAAACAAAAACAATAGAACAAAATGAACGCCAAATTACATAGTACAAAGAAGTCATTTTAACAGATTAAGAATCTTCCTCATTCAGACTATGACTATGCCAAAATTGTTTACATATTACCATGTTGCTGCTGCCTTCCCACAGGCTTCTAGACAATGGATCCCGCCAACGAGCTGAAAGGTCTGAAGCCAGGAACAAACACGAACAAAGCCATGAACAGAGCTTCCCTGGCCTGCATTGTTTTTCTCAGGTATGATGACACAATTTCAGAGACAAATACAGAACTTCAAGAGAATCAGCAAAACAGAAGCAAGCGAAGAAGAGATTTATTTCTTTCAAATATAGCAATAGCAACAACCAGATATTATAGGGCTCTTTAACGTCAAAAGGAAACTATCTATCCGAAACAGTTCTAGAAAAGTTCTCCATCAAGTGGTGAAGGAAAACCAATTCCTCCCACTTTATCTTAGCAGGCCTCTAAGATGCAGAACCTGTTGGATCACAGAACTAACATAGCCTGGTACAACTGCAGACCTTAATTCTGCACAGAGTCCTGCTGTGCACACTCTCAGACCTTGGACTTTACTCTCCTTCTTTAGATTTTTTTTTTATCTATTTGGCTTTTTGTTGTTATGGTTGCTAGTTTTATTTGCTTGTCTGTCTCAGAGCTAGGGTAGAATCCTGTCAAATGTTGTCTTTTGGCAAGATGATCTAAATATAACTTACCCCTAATATACTGGTAGAATTGAACTTTTAATATTTTCATAATTTTCTTTAAGTATTATGCTATTTTATGAGGTTTCTTATTTTCAAAATTGACCTTTCCTAACAGCATCATTCCATGCTCAAGTGCTTAAGGGTACCCAGGCAACATGCAGGCATCCCCAAGGATGGCACCTGTGACCTTATAGACCAAGGCCACCATGTTTTGCAGAATTCCAACAGAATTTGATTCCTCTACCCTGGGATCTGAACGAGCTGTGTGTGTGTGTGTTTGTGTATGTGTATGTGTGTATATATATGTGTGCGTGTGTGGGCACTTGTGTGTTTATGTGTGTGAGAGTGTATTTGTGTGTGTAAGTGTGTGTGTGAGTGTGTGTGTGTGTATGTTGTGGTTTTTTTCCTAAAGTGCTGCCTGAAGCTCCAGACAGTCTGTGGAAATAATGACTGTGCACTCTCACTTTTGCGGGGCCCGCTGTTAATGAGAGATTAGGGTGTTCAGAGGCACCCACACTTTCCGTGGTCTGACTGACATCTGTGGTTGAGCCTTCGCAGAGAACTGCTTCAGAGTCACAGTTCTCCTCGGCAGAACAGATCCCCTCAGCCACTAATAATCAATTAGTGCTGGCATTCCAGATGGAACTTGCCACTCTAAGCCAGATTGTCTGCCTCCTGTACCTTTATCTAAAATAAACTAAAATGATCAGAAACCAAATTTTATATCACTACAGAACATACAATAAGTACACAAATGTGTAGGAAATACCATCTACCCTGAGTTAGTTTTCCCTAAATGGATGTAATTAGAGTGAATAAGATATTTTTTCAAGTAAAAAGTCTATTTTATTTTCATATTAAACCTGAATTAAGTATTTTAAAAGATAGGACTTTATTAATTTCCTTCTTTAGTTAAATTACTATTAACTGCATAATCAGTCATGAGTTCGTAAATCAAAATTCTGACGCCTAATGTTGAGCAATAACTCAGGAAGAGCTGGGCAAGCTTCTGATGCCCATTAAGACCCTCAACAAATATCTCACAAGACTTAGTCATAGCCATAAAGGGTAGAGAGAGCTGACACAAACATCTAAAAGCACTAAATATTGGTTGCCATGGTTTTGTATTCCATGCCGTTTTTAATAATCACTTGAGTAAATATTATTGCCTAATAAAGAGTGAGCAGAAGTCCAAGGTAGCTCTCAAACTCAGGCTAACATATGAACATGTCTAAGTTTGAATTAGTTAAAAAAATAAGTGAGCAATAGGATGGCTTGAATGTGGATGAACGCTTAAAAGAAATCCCACACTGGCTCAGAATTGAGAAATAGATGGTTATTTATTTAGAAGAAAACTCACAAATCAGAATCCTCTGCTTGAGTGGAGAACAGAAATTGAATCCAGCAACCAGGAAGAGCAGCCAGAAAAGAGGGCGGACACAGGCTCTGCATCAGCATATATAGTATAAGAGGCCACGCCCCAGTAGACGGGTAACCGTAAGCTAAGACTTTCTACAGCGCTTAAACTATAGGTTTCCTACATCTGTGCATTGTTGCCTGATTTCTCGGAGGAAAGCAGATGAACAAAACTATGGAGATCAAATTTCTTATCACTGTAGTTGATAATCTAAAATAGTGGTTTTCAGTCTTCCTAATGCTGCGAGCCTTCAATACAGTTCCTTATGCTGTGGTGACTCCCAACCATAAAATTATTTCTGTTGGTACTTCATAACTGCAATTTTTGCTGTTATGAAACTTAATGCAAATATCTGTGTTTTCTAATGATCTTTGGCAATCCCCAAAAGGGTCTTGACCCACAGATTGCCAACCACTGATCTAAAACAGGAGATAAAATAATGGATTTTTACACCATCATCTGACCTCACACAAGAATTTCTGGATTTGGACATATTGAGTAAGTATGTAAAACAAGAAAGATAAAAAATAATTACCATTTAGGGCAAGAACAAGAATTAGAGAGAGACTCTCAATTTTCTTTCCACTTACACCTGCCTGACTCTAGACTTGTTCCCCCACCCCCACCCCACCCAAGAAAGTAGTCCAGAGCCATCAGGGGTTCTTTGGTACTTGTAATGTGCTTATCAAAACTGAAATGCCTTGTTAGTTTGCATTACTGTTTGTTGAAGGCTTATCACCAAAGTAGAAACAACATATTTATTAAAACACACATTTTCAGATGGCATGTCAGGCCCTTGTGAGCTCTTCTGAACTCTGTTGTAGGATAACCTGTAAAGTTCCTGACTGAGGTGCTGTTGAGGAACGGGACTTTAACGAGGATAACTTTAAATGTGTAGGAGAAACCAGGACAGGGGGCCACCCTACTTGTATATTAAACATTGTGTGTCTTTTCCATTTTATAAAGTAAAAGAGATTCCGTAACTTCTCCAAATTCACCACTGTAAGAATGGGGACAGAAATCGAATTCACCCTGTCTAGTCAGTATTCTTAAGCGCTTTCTAAGTGCTGTTTCCACTGGAGAAGTTTCCGTCTTACTCTTTTCTACGATTTACGCACATTAATGATACATAACATACTGTGTCATTTTAGAGTCTGGAAGGAACAACAGCTGAGACCTACGTGTGTCCTGTGAAACACGTACTACCATTTCCTTCTCTTCACGCCTCACTAAACAAAAGCACGGAGAGATGAGGCATCTTTCTCATAGAAACAAATCCTTAGCACACAGGTTTAACAAAGAAAGACTGCTTCAGAACCCGTGTTGCTAAGGGAGCCCTTCTAAGTAAGAAGCTGCAGATTCCATAGAAATAATAATTTTAGCCCGCTGCATTTAATTAGGGTTTGTCTGCATTACATGGGTGGAGGGATATTTCTTTGATCAAATACAACCTACCAGCAGCTACACCATTTTCAGGAATATGACGTTCAGTCTACAAGCAACAACTAACTGCCTACAACTTCTCAGAGAGGGATGGGGACTTAAAATTCATGTCCTTACCCATGCTGGAAAGTTGATCAGCCCCATCTTGCAGGTAGCCATTGTGCTGAATTCGTGGGCAGTATAACCTCAGCCCATCCCAAAAGACAGCATCTCTGGCTCTTACATTCTTTCTACCTACTCTTTCGTGATGTTCCCTGAGCCTGGAAGGAGGTAGATACAAGATGTCCCATTTGAGCCTGAACACTGAACAGCCACTTGTTCTGAGCATTTGGACCAGTTATGAATCTCTGCATTAGTCATCACCAGCTGCAAAAAAGGGCCCTTCTCTGGCCAAGGCTGAGAGCAGCACTAACCCACGGGTATTAACAGACATATTTAGGAGGTAATTTGATGCCATGTACCTTTAGCAAAGCAAAGCAACAGCATTAGGTCCCCTGGAGGGTCTGTGACCTTCCTAGCCTCTCCGACCAGACATAGATTTCTTCTGTGGAACAGGCCTTAAATCCAATTGTAAAGCGGCCTGGCCGATTTGTATTGTGACTCATAGGGTTCTCAGCTGGGGGAAGCCAAAGATGATGTTTCTCTCCCGGCAGCCTGAATAGGACCTTCTGACGCTACAAAAGCCTTTGGCTCTGTTCCAACTTGATTTCTATATCCCCTGCACCTAACATGTACAGTTTGTTTAGCAATAGAGATTTACCATCTTCTGCTGGGCAAACAGTAGCATAGCAACGGCCTGTATTTATTCAGAAGTCTCTCAAGCGTCCCTGGCCAATAACTAATTGGGAGGTAGCCCACATCTGACACTAGGGTTCTTATTTACAAAACCTATGGCTTCTGAGAAGGATGTTATCCAGCTATGCAGGGCAATATTTTAAGATGTCATTTTTACCCACTTATTTTTTGCACATTTGAGAGTGTGTGTGAGAGAGAGCTCGTGTGTGTGTGTGGGTGGGTGGGTGGGCGAGAGAGAGAGAGAGAGAGAGAGAGAGAGAGAGAGAGAGAGAGAGAGAGAGAGAGAGAGAGAGAGATTGTGGATATCAAAAGACAACTTTTGGGAGTGAGTTCTCATCTTGCTTGAGAACCATTCTGCTTGGCAGTAAGTGCCTTTACCTGCTGAGTCACCTTCTAGCCCAGTGCCCTCAGTTTTGGATTTGATTTGCCATTTGGTTTGCTGTTATATTGTCATGATAGTTTTCAAAATATATAAGCCATAGTCCTCTGAGGATTTTGCTTCTGTAAAAATGACATTGTGCTCTCTTCACTTGCGACGTAAAACTGGGGTTTATGTAAAATCCTTTGCTTTCAATCTTTCCCTTGAAAGGCTATGCTTATTACACATTGATTGACTCGTCATCATCCTGCAGACATTCCTTAGTGATAAGATTGTGAGCACAGCTTTTAACCTTTTAACCTGTTGTTAGTAGGCTGCTTCTGATGGCTCCAGAGCTTCAGAAATGGAGAGATACTCTACTAAAATAAAAACCGAAATTGTTTAGGCCTTCCTGAGAAGTTTTGTTGCAAGGCTTGTCTCAACATAGAAGGCTCTCTTGCTGGCCAACAGTAGTCCAGAATGTGTGTCATCAAGCACAGCTGGAGCTAGGACTCTGGACAATATTCTTCCTTGGAGTGTGCGGTTTTGAGCTCGACTTTCTCTTCTGGACATCTCATATCTGTGTTCTTTCTCTGCACCTATGTTATTCCTGTGTCTTTTGTCTTGTGTTCTAAGAAAGCTGCTCATTATTCATGCCACGCATGTCCACTTTCACAGTATTAAATCTTTCTTTTACAGCGTTCCCTGTGAGTTCTGATCTAGGTAATGAAATTTTTGTTCCCTGTAATCCCCTTTTAAGCTATGAATCTCCTTTTCTATTTTACCCTATTGCCAATTCAGCAGCTCGACCCCCTCCCTGCTCTCCTCTTGTCTCTGAAATCCCTGTCCTTAGGCATTATATCAGATGCTATCATTTATTTCATAAAACAGCATTCTTAGCACGGCCTCCCCTCAATTTTTCATAGTCACCATGATGAATTCCTGTCCAGGTTGTGAACTTTTGTTGGTACAGGCATTTAGTAAATAAACAAACTAACTTTACCTCGTGCCCTCCTGATTCAATCTCTCCAGTGAATAATGTACAGGGCTGTAGCTAATAAGCCTGCCCCCAGCTCCACGCTAAATAAATAGCAGCTTTTAACCCACAAGGTTCCTCTGCACTGAAGTGGAGCCTTCTACTCCCACCTTCTCTCAGGCTCTCCGTGCATTTGTTTATGCTGAGCTGGGAACAATGGAAGCCACAGAAAATCTTGATACCCTCAACTCTGGGAATCTCTGTGCTCCTGGCATGAGGGCCATAGTCTCCAGGTTTCATCATGGCACTACCAATAAATAGACTCCTGCCCTCCGTCTACCTGGTATCCTTCCAAATGCTACAACTTCTGTTCTCTCTTTCTCCCTTCCTTTCAACTCCCTCTCCCTCTCTCTCCCCTTCTCTCCTCTCCTCTGTCTCTCTGCTCCATCTCCCTCTATCTCTCCTCTCTCTCCCCTCTCTACATCTCCCTCTCTCTTATGCGTGCGTGTGTGTGTGTGTGTGTGTGTGTGTGTGTGTGTGTTTGTACATTTGCCCACTTCTCAAAAGGAGTTAAGGAGAAGATGTCAAAGCAGCAGCCCAGTTTGCCCCACGTTTGTTAGTTCAGTCTCTCTAATGTGCAAGTCTTCAGGGCAAGGCTGACAAGCAGACATGACACAGAAAGAAAACTATTTTTCTGTTCCTTCCAAGCACACAAAATGGCATCAGGTTAGGAGTCTATTCCTATACTTAGCAGCTCTTCCCAAGGTTCTTTGAGGTAATGGTAATTCCTGTCAGATTTTAGCACTAGGTTAAATGTCATCCTTGAATTGTGACAATTCCCTTTTCTTTTTCTGTTCACATGGCTACATGGCTGATACTGCCAAAGTGTTCCTGAAATTGGATATAAAATACTTTTCACTTCACTTCGTTATTTCGGATGTCTTTGAAGTTCAATAGAATAACAGCTCACACTGCTTTTGATCTCTGATGTCGCCGCACAGTGACTCTCGGAACACGCTGGGTGAGACAATTTACATATCAGCCTAAATAGCTCCAAAGATTCACACAGCGCTTTGAGGGCTGTGCAGGAACAGGAACACTGTCATCCAGTTCAGAGCTGTGCTTGGTTCTGTCACCTCTGCTGAGTCACCTCATATGGAATTGGGTTATCTGAAAAAGAAAAAAAACCAACTCAACAACAGCATTTGGTTTCCCTGGTGTCTCTAATAGCACAGTCAAATCGAAACACCCTCTGTATTCAAGCATATTTCCCCATGACGATCAAGTGGGATCACACAGTACCCAGGCACTATGGACACAGTCATCCTGTGCAGGCTGCTGCAGTCTGTATTTGCATCAGGAAAAGAGGCACTGGCATGCCATTTCCATTGCTGCCATGACAAATCAAGCCTTTGCATTAGCAGTGTTATATATTTGGATTCAAAAACAAATCTGCTCCCTGGTTGTCCGAATTGGATGTTCGGTACCATACACTACTGTTATTTGCTTGACAATCTCTACAGTTCAGTCTAAATGCTACCTCTAAGATGCTGCACTCTCTCAGAATTTACCTGCATCTGCAGCACTGTAGTTCTCACGACCTTTTAATGGGCACTCCTCCTAAGAACCACACTGAGCAGGCATGGAACTTTGAATGGCAAAGGTGCACTATTTAAAGACCTGTATTTCCCAAACCCATCCACATGTGAGCTCCCCACGCAAGGGCAAGGAATAACTTTGTCTCCCACTTTCATCTTCATGAACTTTAAGTTTCAATTAAAGACTTTGAAGATACCTCAACCAATAATATGATATAAATCCATGGGGAAAAAAGACTTTAACTTCTTTTCTCTTAATTGCATTGATTGGTAGAAAGGAAGAAAAGAAAATGAGTACCAGGGAGGCACAGATGCACTGTGATCAGCAGAGTTGTGGCCTTTCATAAGAATAAGCAGAATAAAAAGTCAAATTTCTTTTGTAATAAATTTATGTACTGCAGACATTTTGTAAGTGAAATTATTGTGAGCATTGTAAGTTCTGGATTTTTCTAGCTATGCTTTAGAAAACCAATGAGTTTTGTGTGTGTAGTACAACAATAAACAGCCCAATAGATTGAATAAATGAACTTTAAGTGGCATAGATGTTGTGGCTATCTTGAGATTAGTTCAAAAACTTACTTGTTTCCAGCATTTCTCTGACTATATCTCTAGTTGATAAGTCTCCTGATGTTTTATTTAGAAAAACTGAAAGACACAAGCAAAATCAAAATGAAAAATAAAGTCATTGAAGAGAGATAGTTTACCTAAACTAGGAATTAATTAGAAAGAGTAAGACAATGAAAACAGTTCTCATTACATTAATGCAGCCATTTCTCTTATTCAAACAATTTACTTTAATTATGAACATATACTGTTGGGTCTATGTAAAAATATACATCTTCCTTTTGCCTTTTTTTTTTTAATGTCTTTTAACACTCGGGAAAGCAGGCCCTGCACCTCACCTGGGCAGCACAATAGAGCCAAGCCTGTTGGTGGAGATGTGGGTGAGCCAACCCCAAAGTTATGAGCATGGGAGTACTGTCTCCATGACGACTTGCCTGTCATGCCTTGGTGTGAGTAAGGGAGAGATGCATCTGCTTACCCCTCGCCCCTTACTGCCTGGGACAGACTAGCAAGCTGACCCTCCCCATTGCCAGCTGTAGCACTTGGGAAAGTTGACCCTTCTCCTCACCTGGGCAGCACAATAAAGCTCACCCTGTTGGTGGAGGTGTGAGCGAGACAGTCCTGAAGTTGTGAGCATGGGAGACTTGTCCCCCATTACACACCTGTCATGTGGAAGCCTAGCAGGGGAGAGGACCCCCATCAATGCCTAAGGCAGGTCGAAGACCTGGTCCTGAGGCCATAAGAGCAGGAGAGCTGGTCCTGCCCCTCATTGCTGTGGTCCTTACACATCTTCTGTTCAGCACAATAGAGTTGGCCCTGAAGGTGTAGGTGTGGAAGAACCAACCTTGAGGGTGTGAAAGCAAAGAGCTGACCCTGTCCCTTGCTCATAACTGAAAGGGGTGAACCAGTCAGGGCAATGATGGAGAGCCCATCCTAGTCGTGAAGTCAGGGAGAGCTGGCAGACTGGCCAACCCTGCAACTACCGAGGTCCAGAACCAGGGCTATGTGTTGGCCCACCCCAGCATCCACCCTATCTGGAGCACCAGGGTAGGCCTGGGGGTGAGGCTGATACTGTGGACACAGGGCTGCAGGATCTCCACAACACAGGGCAGCAACAGGATATCCAGGAAGAGTTCCAGTGAGGGTGTTGATGGTGCAGCAGAGACCAGGGGCCTTGAGCCAGAACAAGGACTTTGCAATGAGCATCTGCCTGTAAAAATATATGGGTGGCTCACTGTGTCACACTGCTGCTTCCATAGTGAGATTTTCCCTTTCTCTTTTTCCCCATTTTTTTCTTTTAAGTTTTATTTTATTCTGGGGAGGAGGGAGATGGTTGGGATCAGGATGCATGATGTGAAAGACACAAAGAATAAATATAAAGAAAGTTTAAAAAGTATACGCTTTAAAGTCTGTGGAGATGAAATGGAAGACTGGCGTACATCTGTAACTTCCAAACTTCTTCATCCTAAATGACCAGCTGCTGCCCAGCTGGTGGGTACTTAAGAAATAAAAGCTCATTTTAAACTCACCTTAGAAACGCATCCCAGGGAGAAGAGAACTGCCAGGAAAATCACAACTCGTGTTCAACCTGTTTTTGAATCGTGTACTGCTATTTGAATTATACATTGTGGTTTTGGCGGAAAATATATTATTCATATCATGAAACAGCTGATGCATTATCAAGAGTCAGGCATAGTATTTTGTGCTTAAGTGGTTCATTTTATCAGAAATTGGGAGGATTTTCCCCACTAGACAATAGAAGAGAATGTATTTTACAAGGTGTAGAATTCTCATCAAAACTCCAGTAACACGCAGGTTTTCAATGCTATTATCCAGAATGTGTCTGAATTTTAATTTTTACCTTTATCTTGTAAACTAATTTCTGTATGTACATACATATTTTTAAACTATTGGCAAGAGTACAAGAGCAATGAATTTTGGATTAATCACGGCTTTTTAATTTTCTGAATTTCCAATAATTGTCCATCTGAGGTCTTGCTGACACCAGAAGAGAAATCGCTTGCCAGACACAAGCTTTGCATGGCTTCAGTTAAGAGTCCCACACCCAGCTGCCTCCTTTAGGTAGGCTTTCAACCTTTGAAACTCTTCCCCTCGTGGCGGCACCAGACACCCATAACTAGGTCTATCCTTGACTTTTCAGAGCTTAGGGAAAGCGTGCACATGGCCATTTCTAAGTCAGCTCAGCTGGCCCTCCAGGCCTTACCTGTTCTTTCCCAAACAGAGAACAAAAGAAGTTCCTTCCCTCCTGTTTCCTCACCCTGTTTCCTTGCTAGCCCTGGCACCCTCTCCTTATGGGCACTATGGGTAATAAACAGTCATTTCCGGGTCAGCTATCATCCAATCTGGGGTCTTCATCACACCTGAGTAGAAGGAGAATTAACATTTTAAAACTGGATTCACCCAAGTGCAATAAATTGTTGTTTCCAAAAATTCCCTAGTTGCTAAGAAGTACACAACAGGAGATTGGTAAAAAGAATTTTAAGGAATCAAGCATTTTCTAGCTTATTCTACTCCCATCCCAAAAACCTCTGCCTTCGCTCTCCATCAAAACAAGGACTACTCTGGAGAGAGACTCACGTGCCCCTGCTAAGTCAGATCTGCAGACTGCAGTTTCACAACTAACCTCAACAATAGGGTTGTAGTCTGAGCACACAACAGACACCTCTGCCAGTTTATGCCTCACAGATGTGCTGTAAACAGCTTCCTGGAGCCCTTGTTCTTTCTGAACAGACTCTAGTTTCTCAAAGTACTTTGGAGAAAGTACAAGAGTTTTATGTTAGTAATTCTTCAAGGGTTTAGAATAGGCCCACCCCTCCTGGATGATCCCAGAAATGCAAGACATTCAGGTGGGCCCCAAAAGAAGAGCATCTAGGGACACTCTAGACCTGGTTGGGTTACGTCAGCCCTATGGACAAACCTGTTGTTGCCTAAGGTAACTCAAGTTAGAGTTCTGTTGCTACCCAAATAGCTTAATAGAGAAAGAAAGCGACCTTGGAAAACTGAAACAAAGAAAGCTCAAAAAATTAAACGGCTCCAGAAATTCTTTATTTAAAAGACATTTTATTAGCAAATATTAATTATACATAGTGAATTTCATTGCAACATTTACATACATGCATATAATGTGTATTGACAACACCTATGTCATTATCCTTCTGGTTCTCCTTCTCACTCCTGACCTCCTTTTCCCAATTAGCTCCTCTTTCTTTAAATGACCCATGGTTTTCATTAGGGCTGATTACAGGAACGTGGATGAGGGCTTGTTCACAGGGACCCCGGGCAACTTACCAGTGGCTACAACACTGAAGAAAATGTCTCTCTTTCTTCGATGGGTCAGTAGCTGCATAGAAATTCTCAAAGAGTAGTGGGGCTCTGTGTGTGCCTTCCACGTGCTGATAAGATGCGGAGGAACAGAACCTTGTGCAGATAACCTGCCCTCTGAATGCAAGTGGGCAGTAACCACAGAGTGCCCTGAAGGCAGCGTCATATATGACCTCTTCCTTTGGCCGTCACATTCTTTTTCCTTTTTCTTCAACAAATTCCCCAAGCCTCAGAGATACAAATGTGGTACAAATGTCCCAGTTATGGCTGCGTGTTTCAGCCACTCACGCTCAACACTTAGGCCAGAATTTCTGCAGCTACTGCTAGCTACAGTAAAAAGAAACTGCTCTGCCCAAAGCTGGTCTATGGCTATAAACATAGCTATCTTGAAGGCAATTTGACCAGCACATCCTTTTAGCCAAACAATACAAGTAGCTTCCCCACTAGTGCTTACACGACTTCCCCAGCCATGGGTTTTTTGACCAGGTTTACAATACAGGATGCGAATTCCCTCCTGTAATGTCAGCCTCAAAACCCAACCCAAAAGCATTTGGTTACTTTCCTAGCTCAGCAGACATTGATGCAGCAGTGATCACATCCTGCCTGACCAGTCAGTCTCCAGGCATTGAGTAAGACTTATTTCTCTTAGTAGCCTGCCAAGGACTTCCTGGCACTATGGAGCCGAGCCAGTAGGCAGGGAGCCGCATTGTTATCTTGGTTTCTCTGTGTCCTGTGACTAGATCATGTGGTATCTTCAACAACAGGGCCTTACCAGCATGCTCTGGTCGACAACCAACAGTAGTGCCATTTGCCTGAAGGATCTTAGGGATCTCCATTCATAGGGAGATAGCCCGTTCCTGGCATTGGGATTATTAGAATAAACTACAGTGTCTGTGAGCAGATTTATCTAGTACACAGAGTACCTCTGCTGAAACTAGCTTTTTTTTTTCATTAGCTTACTTACTAAGTACCAGATTGTCTATAGGTTTGTTTCATTTGTTGTTAGTTTTGGTTGACTTTCTCCTTGCCCCTTCCTCTCCCCTATCCCTACCTTCCAGCTTAACCATTTCCAGCCCCCCTCTTCTCCCTTCTACCCTGTAGCACATGCCCTTAAGGCTCTTTTCAGAAGGAACACCCTTTTAACACCACTAAACTTAGACAAGCCTTCAGAACGTTGGCGATCCGATTGGTGTTGGCTGTCAATCATATGTCAGGTTTGCAGAATCAAACTCAATTGTTAAAAAAGGAATGCTTTGAAATGAGAACAAGGTTCTGCAATGTAAAACACAAAATAATAATTGGTAGAGAATTTAAACTATTTTTAAAAATAATTTTAAGATGCACTACTATTAATTCTAGCCTTTTAGAACTTGAAAAAAGAAAGAGAAAGAAAGAAAGAGAGAGAGAGAAAGAAAGAAAGGAAAAAGAAAGCATCTGTGCTAATTTGGTCAGTGGCTTCCAAAAAGTCTGTGAGAAGACAAGAAAATCAAGGCAAATTGCAAATTTGGCTTTGCACTGACCAAGAATTAAAAATGGTAAAATGTTAATGCAAAAGTCTTTCAGAGCCTAAGGATAGCTAGCAGTTCTGAAACCAATAACTAGTCTATATTGGTTTTTGAAATTTTAAAGTCTAGCAAGTCCTGTCTAGATCTTTCAAATATAAAAAGGAACAAAAGTTGTCGACAACTTGCTTTGAATTTGCATTCTTTACAAGTCGCTCTTTTGCGTTGACAATCCCATTGCATTTTTTTTTCCATTATGTAATATGGTTTAAGAGCCACAGACTCAGAGCTGGCTGGGAGCTGCAGATCCTATGTAATTTTTCAAATGGAAATTAATTCAGCAGTCTAGGGAAATACTATCACAAACAATGCCCTCCTGAATCTCATTAAATCAATTTGGAAAGGCATATGGGCGGGGAGGTAAAAATAAATCAATAAGATTAAAAAGGAAGTCTATTGCTTTGCAGAGAATTGGGGGTGGGGATGTTATAGTACATGGTTGCTAAGAGATAGGTTTTAAGTAGAAATTCTCTGTCTTCCTTGTAAGAAAGCAGTTTTGAGAACTGGAACTAAATGGTGTTTGCATATGGTTCAATTTTATACAAACTATATTTCCCTCAACAAGACCTCACTCCATCTTTAGAGAGAGAGAGAGAGAGATGAGCTTTTGCAGAGGAGCCGTTGCCTAGCAACAAGATGCTAAGAAGGCTAGCAGCAAGCTGAGTCTTCTCTAGAAACAGCTCCCCCACTCCCCACCGTGCTGCAAGCCGCAATGACCTCCAGCACACACAGATGCCCTTGAGACAATCACCTTAACAACCAGAAAGCCTCGACGGAAGAGTTCGCTAAGATCCCTGCAAGGTCTGTGCTCCGTTTGTTTTGCAAAAGATAACGCTCCTGCCCTCTACACTTAGCACTAAACAAAAACAGTTTCAACCTTCTTTTATGTGTTTTAAACTTCTAGCTCCAATCAATATTGAGTCTCATTGTTGATCCACCCCCACCCTCAACCATACACCCAAGAGGTACCTCTCCTACCTAGGTCTCTGAGGTGTGAGGTGTGTCCTGGGAGGTTTACTTTGCTTTGACCTCAAATATTTAACTCTCACCCCGCCCTAAAATAGAGTAGCAAATCCTATAACCTTTTCACAGGTATATATATACACACACACACACACACACACACACACACACACACACACACACATACATGGGTGAGGATTAGGAATATATATGTTCCTAATCGTCACCATTCTTGGATAAAGATTCTAAGTCCCGATTCTTTTTGTTTTATGTGGATCTTGACTGAGGAGGTAGTACTAGGTGCTGCAGACAAAATCAAGAGCATCGTTTCCACAGAAACCTAAAGGGAACCAAGGCAGTAAAGAAAGGAGTCCTGGAATGGACAGAGAAACCTACAGGCGCTGGGGAAGCCAGCGTGGAGGCGCTTCCTCCATTGGGAGATCAGAGCGGCTTCAGTTATTCCTCAGGCAAAGCAGTGGGTGTGGCTGGGAGTGAACCCAAGGCTGCCTGGGACCAGCAGCGGAGTGAGAGAGAACAAAAGGCCCCTGCAGAGACAGGAAAGTCGGCAGCCTACAAAAGGCTTAGCCTCCAGCCTTTGCAGTCCCATGATACATATTGCCCACAAATTAACTCGATAATTTTTATTACATCCTAAGCTGTAGCCAAAGACTGTTCACAAACGTAATGCAGAATTGAATGTTATTTCACCCACCTTTTATTCAAATTGTATTGAATAAAAGCTTGATTCTTTGCTATCGATCAAATCTGAGCATCGTCACTTGGACTATGCCCAAAATAACTGTCTTTAAGATGCTAGGAAATGTGATAGAGTGGTTCCTAAGTAATCATTTGTCAAACTGTGACCTTCCAAGGAAAATCAGGAAACATGATCCGGCTAAAGCAGACAGCCCTTACTGAAACACTTTTGCCTATTCTTAGGAGCAGGTCTGGGTTTTCTTTTGAAATAGAATAGGCAAATGAACTGACTGGGGTTATTTTAAAAGGATACGATGTGATTTGATTTTTGAAAGATGTTTTTGAAAACACTACGCCCAAAATTAAAGCTTTAGGCGCCTCTGATCGGCTTCTTGGGGCCTTCTCTGCCTCTCTGCTGCCCTCTTGTGCAAAGAGGGGGTGTAACACCACAGAAAGCCCTGTCCGCAAACCCATTGAAAATGGAGGGAGGATGACGCGCTCTAGTCTTTCCTACAGATTCCAGCAATACAGCTGTGCCATGACTCAACCACCGTGCAGACGAGCTTCTATTAAATAACATTTTCATGTCTTGTTACGAATAGAGGAGAGATTTTTCAAGCTCCGAAGATAGCTCAAGAGTATTTTTAGAATTGAGAAAGAGGAAGAGGCAAGATTTAATTGGCTAATTAAGGTTCCAAGTTGGACGGTTAGAGAGCTCAGGCAAGAACCAGACCTTACGATGTGCCCTTGTCTTTCCACCTTCGCTATGTCTCTCATTCTTCACCTGTGGCATTGTGGACATTGGGGACCTCCTCCTCCTATACAAAGACAACGTATGTGCTAACAACAAAAAAAAAAGTGTTTTCTCTTTCCAAGCTGTATAACATACGAACTGGGAAAGAAAATTTTCAGTTCAAAGCCAGTTTTTCTAGTGTGCCCTTTATATATGCTAATCTTTACTTTCCTATATTTTTGTTTGTTTGTTTGTTTGTTTGTTTTTCTGTCCTTGGAACTGCTAGGTTGTCTCCTCCTAGTTCTGGGATCACACTTCTGACCATGGCTTACCAATGGTGACCAATGGCTTACCAATGCTAGGCATTATCCTTTGAACAAGCCACCAGGATCTCAGAGTAAGAAAAGATTGCCTTCTACCTGCAAACGTTCTTCCACCTGTTTAAAGAGTAATTTTTTTTTATTTTTGTGCGTGCATACGTGCACAAGCCATGTGCCTATGGAAGCCAGGGGAAAAAATCAGATCCTCTACAGTTGGAGTTATAGGTAATTATTGAGTTGCCCTGTTTGGGTGTTAGGAACTGAATTCAGGTCCTCTGGGAAAGCAGCAACAGTGCTTACCCTGGCAGTCACCTCTCCAACCCCTATTTCAGTTGAAAATGAATCTAAATGCCTTTCAGAAAGAAACGCAAATGTCCCAAAGCCACACAAAACATTGCCGACCTTTAGGCAAGTGGATTGATTATTCATTTGGGCCAACTGCCTGTTCTCCTTGGGTTTTGAGACTGAAGTGCATTTTGCAGCCAACCTGAGTAGAAATCGTATCCTCAGAGCAAAGAGTAGGAGGGTTTAACCAGTGAACTGAACAACACATGTACCCCTGTGTTCAGAAGATACAGTCAAACTTTTCCACAACACGGTGTGACCCAGAAGTTTTGTTATCATGTAGTATTTTGCTCTAAGGACGTTAATGACGTCACCAGATAGACCTCCTGGGGGCAGCCTCTGTGAGAGGCATTGTGTTATCCAGAACTATCGGGCTCCTGTAGGCGGGTGCCAGGCTTAGCTTCAGTCCAGCACCGCCTATCAGCAGTTAGCCACAAGCCATTAATGTGCACCGGAACAGTACTGAGCAGTGCAGGTAAAATTTCAAGGAATACTGGCCTGGAGAACACTCTAGAAGAGTTTGCTCTTTTCCATCTGGACAGGGAAAGGGGTTACTGAAATTTTCCCATTTTGGGTACCTTTAACCAAAGAACTTCAGCTCACCCTTACATAAGCACGGAGGCCGACTGGAGAAAAGCATCCAATCCCAAATTGCGTTATATCCGAATCCCTTCATTATTCATGGCTTTCATGCTATTAAGATGGCACCCCAGCGGTCAAGGAGAAAATAGACTGGTGGGTGGAATATGTTCGGGTATCAGATCAGGACGAAGAAGCAACTGCAATAGCTAGAAGAAGAGAATGTGCTTTAGACTTAAGGTCACAGCAGCAGACAGGAAGGGGAGCAGAGCGGGAAGGTTTAAGGCAGGAGGAAATTCAGCTTCATCTGGTGATTGATGGGGTGTCAGAAATGCAAGCAGGAAAGCACCAAAGAACACCTATGGCTATGCTCAGGCGCCTAATGAAAAAATAGCCTTGACTTGTTGAAATGCCTGAGAGGAAGCGATTTTTGAGGAAAAGAACACATTTCAATTTAAATGTGCCGGTGAGAGACTGGCATAGATTTGTCCAGAGCTAAAGCAGAGTGAACTAGCTGTGGGTTTAATGCCTGGAACCTGCGCCTATAGAAGATGGCCAGGTGAGAGCTCATGGGAGAAGCTATTTTTGAAACCTAAGAAAACAGTAGAATAATGGTCTGTTCTCTAAGAGACAAACCACGCCCACTCCCTTCCCATCTGCCGAGACAGGCTGATCTTCAGCTTCCAGCCTGAGTTCTCTCTCTTTCCCCCCTCTCTCTCCCTCCTCTTCTCTCTTCTCCCCCTTCCCTTCCATACTTCCATAACCCAATTAATAAATATCCAGCCTCACTCTGCATGGCGTGCCTATCTGTCTGTCTCTCACCCAGCGAGCCACCGCCTGGGACCAGCCATTTTCAGAGACCTGCCTGGGACCAGCCACAGCTAAGGGACTTAGGGACCTGCAGCGTTTCTGCTGCCTGCTGCTACTGCAGGGATAATCCATTACATGGAGGATTGGAACTCACTAGTGAAAAGAATATGGTATTTAGATATCAAACAGCCAGTGGAGGCTGTTTGTAGCTCAGACCATTCAGGACCAATAGTTCCACGACTCACTGACCTGGGAGCCCGGGAGCTCAGCAAAAATGAACTGCAAGGAACAAGTAGTAGTGGACCTCAGGCCCACAACTGCTCACTTTGTTTAAATAGCTAACTGTGCATCCTTGAAAAAATGCTAAAGGAAATCCCGGATTCCTCCTTCAAAATGTCTATCAATAAAGGGGAAATGGGACTAACCTCTTATGCAGAGGAAAGTTTGTTTCTTGAGATGGGAAAGACTTAAGAATCATGAATAAAGCCGAGCAGTGGTGGCATACACCTTTAATCCTAGCACCCCAGAGGCAGAGGCAGGTGGATCTCTGTGAGTTTGAGGTCAGCCTGGTCTACAAGAGCTAGTTCTGGGACAGGCTTCAAAGCTACAGAGAAACCTGTCTTGAAAAACAGAAATGGAGGAGGAGGAGGAGGAGGAGGAGGAGGAGGAGGAGGAGGAGGAGGAGGGGGAGGAGGAGGAGGAAGGGGAAGCAGAAGGAGAAGAAGAATTATGAATGATCCAAAGGAGAGATGGAGGCATGAGAGAAGGCAGCACATGTGGGAAGCTCTTGAGAACCTGAGAAATGATGCCGTTGAGAGAACACACTTCACTGTGGGGGAGGCTTCTGTTAAGGGAGGTGGGAGTGTCAGCTTTTGCGTTTCAGAGTGTCCTGTTGAAATGGCTTCTGCTGATTGTTTATAAACTCTTTACTCTCGCTACTTTGGGTGTTCTGGGGTTAGATGATTGTCTTCCCCTCCCATCTGGTCTCTCCCTCTGAACCACTCTCCTACTCTATGACGTTTGACACAGTGTGCTAAATTAAATCTCGTCCCAAGAAAGACTTCAGACACATTCATTACCTTTCTATTTGAGCATCCACAGTCACTGCAAAGGATACTGACGAAGTGAGAGGAGTAAGACAATGAGTCAGAAGCCAGGCGTGGTGGCTCATGCGGGAAGGCCAGCACTTAAGAGACTAAAACAGAATTTCCTCCATTCAAGACCATCCTTGGCTGCAGAGCAAGACACGAGTCTGTCTCAGAAACAACAAGAAGAGAACAAGGGGGAGATAAAAGTAAGAATTAGAAGCTAGACATGGTGGTGCATGCCCTAATTTGAAAGAAAGAAAGAAAGAAAGAAAGAAAGAAAGAAAGAAAGAAAGAAAGAAAGAAAGAAAAGAAGAAAGAAAGAAAGAAAGAAAGAAAGAAAGAAAGAAAGAAAGAAAGAAAGAAAGAAAGAAAGAAAGAAAGCAGAAGTGGAGGCCCTGGCAATGTATTCAGCTAAATGTCTTCATCCTCCTTCCTTGCCCAGCTAATCCTTTATTACGCATCCTGGGTTCTCTGAACTGTTGCCTCTTATATCATGGCATAGTATCTATAATGAAGATTTCATGAGTGCCTTAGTTTCTTGTTGAGTTCCACTTATGAAATTTGTGGAGAAGGTAGCCCTGGAAGTCCCACCTGTCTCTTTCCAGTGACTCATACTTGAACGTCCTGATGCTTTAGGAACTTTGAATAAGAATCATCATTTTTTTTTACAGGCTGTCATGACTGGTTACCTTTTATATTATACACACAAGAGAATATATTGAATATGTCCTAATAGTGATAGAGAAAACAGGAGACAAAAGGAATCTCGAGAACACTCCTTGGTCAAAGGCATAGTGCTAAGGCCATCCCTTCTCTGTAGGACATTCTCACAGAATTCTCTTTAAACTCTTCAGTCATCTTTAAGAATAACTGGGGATGAATAGACATCTTGTGGGAATGGCTACCAGTGGTAAATGGTCATTAAATACCATCCTTTCCTTATATTAACTACAGAAGTAAGGGGGAAACATTCTAAGAGGTCCTTTTATTTTCCCTGCGTGGGCCACCTTGACTTTTTTGAGGAAAGCTCATGGTCCTCTTTATAATACTGGACACAAAGTGGCTTATTGAGGCTGGATCTCACTGTGTGGCCCAGGTTGTCCTCAAACTCAGGATCCTGCTTCCTCTCCATCCAGAAGCTGAGATTCCAAGCATGTGCCAACCATGTCCAGCTTAATACTTACTCTTTTTCCCCTGAGTTGCCTTATCCACCTAACTCAGAAAGCAGAGCCGACCAATATTACAGGTTAGTATAGTCCTGTTAAGGCAAATGGTCTAACATTTTCTTTTAATATGACACGCTGTCAAGCAAGCATTTCCTCATTTGGGAAAGTTAGTCTGCATGGCCATAAACAAAAAGCAGCAAGTGTCATTTCGCGAAGCTTGTCATTCCCGGTCTTTTCTCTCTGTCGCAGGATTGCACTACAGACACTTAGGAAAAAAAATATTTCAAAATAAGCAGCATTCAAAGAGGCAAATATAACTTCAGAAAAGCTTTCATGTGCTTGTTAAAAGTAATCCTCAAAGCAGCTGGTATTAAAAGTTGCTACTTTCTGCCACCCAACAGTGTTATTTCATCATCATTAATAATTAATCATAGGTCTCTGATTCACTCCTGAGCACTCTAAAAATAGTGCTTAGATCCTTAGCAACAGAATACTGAATAACCCCAGCCTAACCTGGGTGCCTATTCACTTCCTGAAAACAGCTCCTTCTCCAGACTGTGAAACTGGAGCTAGCCATGCTTCTCCTGGTTGCAGTTATTTGAAACCTCGGTGTTGGCAGAAGACCCCCTCAAAAAATCTATACAATCATATCAAGGCCACTGAGATAGACACCCTCAGGCATGAGACCAACAGGCCAGCACCAGCCTGGTTAACTGTTTGATGGGCATTTCTGCTGTCCATCACATGATGGGCATTTAAACACATTCTGTGTGAGAAAATGGCATTAATGCTAATATTAACAAGGAGCGTCTAAACTCTTAGTTGTCACTTAACATATCAAAAGAGAGCACAAAGCACTGCCGTGTACACTGGGAAAACTTGGGGTCATTTAAACTTTATAACACTAACGGGAAGCTAATCCACAAGTGTCTACCCACAAGTTCCACACTTAGTAAGTGGAGACTGTGGACGTCAAGCTTAGGCAGTCTGGATCCTAGCTCTTCGCCTAAACTCTAGGCAACCCACCAAACCAGCGAAGCACAGACATGACTAACAGATGAATGCAGATTTATAGTTCATAGTTTAGTATGAAGTAAAAGAGGCAACAAATAAAGGTCATTTGTAGTTTGTAACAACGAGCCCTGGGCTTTCCAAAGAGTCTGAACTGCTCAATTTCTTTTCCCAATGGAAAAGTAGCAACTTTTTTCTTCTTTTTTTTCAAAAGGGAAGATGGATAGACAGCTGGAAAGAGATGACAGATGATGGATGGATAGATGATAGATAGATAGATAGATAGATAGATAGATAGATAGATAGATAGATAGATAGATAGACTGATAGATGATAGATAGGTGCATACATATATTAAAAATATATGGATGGATGGATGGATGGATGGATGGATGGATGGATGGATATATAGGTAAATGAATGGATAGATGACAGATAGATAGATAGATAGATAGATAGATAGATAGATAGATCATAGATAGATCATAGATAGGTGATAGATAGGTGATAGATAGGTGCATATACATATTTAAAAATATATGGATGGATGAATAGATGGATAAATAGATGCATAGATAGATTAATGGATAGATGGATGGATGGATAGATAGATAGATAGATAGATAGATAGATAGATAGATAGATAGATAGATAGATAGAGATAGGTCTTTCACCATTCCCTTTCTTTTTCTGTCTCCTAAACTAGAACCCATAGATGTTTCTCTTGTGTCTAATAAAATAGCCATGAATCACATCGACTATATAATTTAAACCGATTATTAAGTTAATATGTTAAGTTAATTAAGTGAGTTTAGATGTAGCTCCTCAGTCCGTTGACCATGTTTGACTGGTGGCTTTCCTTAGAGAGTGCAGACATGGAACCTGTCCATCACCGCAGAAAGTATTGCTCTACAGAAAGACGGTGGCCACTGCAGTCGCATTTCCTAGAAGTGGTGCTGACGCATCGTTTCTGAGTTCCTCTGCTTTCGTGTCAGCACAGAGCTACACAATGAGGCACAAGGGAAGCATCTACTATAAACATCGACATTATCTGGCAAGGTTCCCTTTACCAGCTACATCCTCTACTCTGCCAGCTTTGCTGCGTCAAGTCATTGGCATGAGCCTCCGGATTTTTTTTCAAGTCTTTTATTTCTCTTATGAGACATCCTTCCCATTGGCTTCAAGAAGGAGGCTTAACATATGCATTTTTTTAAAAGAAGAATTAAACTGTAATTGCATAACTTAATTCTTTTCTTTAACTGTAATGAGAACAGCCTCACTCTAAATGTGACTAAGTAAAAAAAAACTTTACCACATTATTTTCTATATTAATATGGATTCATATAATTTATATTTCAGAATTTTACCCCAAGAAAAAGAATAACTTATACATTTAAGTTCACTAATGTATTATCAATGGCAGGAAAGTTATGCCACTAAGTCAACAACTAAATAAACTTAGAAAAAAATTCTATTGATCCTGAATATTAGAATGGATCCTCCATAACCTCTGCCCATGAGCATATCTATTAGTCTTTATAGGGTGGGTCCTCTGTGCTCTATAACATGAGTAAAACAAAAGCATATTATCTGTCATTCTTTGAGTTCATAGGCTGTTTGTGACTGCCTAAAATTAAATTTCTGTTCATATTCTCCAAAACCCATATAGGTCCAAAAAGGTAGTGAATGAATTTATCCATAGCCTGTACTGACAGAATAACAGGAGACAGAGAATTCAAGAACTTTAAAACAAAACAAAATAGATACTCCATATGACCCAGCAATGCCACCCTGGGCATCAAGCCGAAGGAAAGGAAATTGATATGGGAAACACACATCTGCCCTTGAAAGTTAGTATTAACACTGTTCACAATCACCAAGATAGGCGCAAACTAAGTATTTACCATTGGATGTGTGAATAAAGAAAACATTTAAGAAAGAAAGCATATTGACTCTTATGGGAGTCCTGACCCTTTCTGAAAGGATATGGAGATGAGACGGAGGAAGAGTGAGGGAGGGAGGTAGATGAGAGGTGGGGGAGGGAATAGGAGGGAGGAGGGATGAGAAACTGTGTGTATAATAAATGAAAAAAATAACAAAAAGTTAAACAAGAAAAGAAGCATAAATTCTAGCATTCAACAGAGCAATAGGATACCTAGAGTTAGCAATACTTTCTTGGATATTTCAGATTACTTAGAGGAAAAGATCTTAAATGTTCTTCAACAAAGAAATAATAAATATTCTATGTGATGAATATGTTAATTATTCTAACAATCATTGCAGCTCTATCTATGCACCAAATACACGATAAATCAGTACCATGGATCTACCAATTAAAAATTTAAAAGTAAAATAAATTTACGTGGAAATGGAGGGTATATCACTCCTGGAAAGGCAAAGCTCCACCAGGAGTGGACCAGTTCTAAGAGCATTGATGAGACCTAGTGACCCAGAGCACCCATTGCTGGACTTATGGAGGAGGGGCTTAGGAGGGGAAGGGGCTTCTGTGGAAGACCACAGCCGCTGGGCCAGGCCACACACATGATCTGAACATCAGCGGGAAAGGAAAGAAGATAGGTTAGAAATTTAAAAAAAAAAAAAAAGGAAAGAAAGGAAAAAGAAAATTAAAATCAGAAAACAAACCTGCTCCTCTTCTAAAAGCACTGCCTGTCTTAACAGCTGGGCTTCACTGTGTAACATGAGACATTCTGCAACCCTGACAACCACCCAGATGCCACCTGTGCACATGGACTCGAGGAAGCAGAAGACAGCTTCAGACAGCAGTCCTGCCCTATGAGACAGGTGGGCGTGTCCTCAGGGGTGTACATGGTGCTTGTGGGTGTGTCCTCAGGGAGGTACTGTGGGACAGGTGGGAGTGTCCTCGGGGATGTACATGGTGCTTGTGGGTGTGTCCTCAGGGAGGTACTGTGGGACAGGTGGGCGTGTCCTCGGGGATGTACATGGTGCTTGTGGGCGTGTCCTCAGGGAGGTACTGTGGGACAGGTGGGCGTGTCCTCGGGGGATGTACATGGTGCTTGTGGGTGTGTCCTCAGGGAGGTACTGTGGGACAGGTGGGCGTGTCCTCAGGATGTACATGGTGCTTGTGGGTGTGTCCTCAGGGAGGTACTGTGGGACAGGTGGGCGTGTCCTCGGGGGGATGTACATGGTGCTTGTGGGTGTGTCCTCAGGGAGGTACTGTGGGGCAGGTGGGCGTGTCCTCGGGGAGGTACTGTGGGACAGGTGGGCGTGTCCTCAGGGATGTGCAGGGAGTAACTTTTGCTGGCAGAGACAGATGGAGACATTTCAGGACAGGTGCTGAACATTAAAGACATATCTTTTCCATGAATTCATTATATATAGTTTTGTACATCTATATGCATATTTCATTATATAGATACATAATTGTAGATCTGAAACTGAGGAGGGAAAGATGAACAACTAATGAAGCTGATATAAATCTGACAAAGCCAAAAATATACAACTAGCAAATTGGAATATAAAAGAAAAAATGAAATATACTCACTGAATATCGATAGGGATGGAGGCCATGACGTTAAATCGACAAACTAAATGGTTGAGGCCCCCAGAAGGAGTAGAGGCGTTGCTTTAAAGATGAGCACTAGAAAAATTACAAATATCCATGCATGCACAAGTAAATATGCTGCCCCTCAGAACAAAAACAAAAACAGACATGGGAAAGTGCAGCTATGAGAATGTATCCAGTACGTATACAATAACATGGCACTGTGGAAGTCACCGTGTTATGCCCATCGATGTACAGACAAGCTTCAAGCTTATAAAGACATCCAACCCTACTTTACTTACAAAGCATACTTAAAAAAATTGTGAATGATAAAAATGAAGTGACGGACCATGCTCTCCCAGGATAAAGAGGCAGGGTAGACAATTTTGAAATTTGAAATAAATCAAGTAGCTTAAAGTAAATAAGTATTAAAGTAAAATAATAAAAAGATAATAAAAGTAATTAAAGTATTAAATTTAGTCATTAAAGTAAAATAATAAAAAAGATCATGAATATAATGAATGCTAGAAATGGTGTTTTTAAATAATATGCGTCACTACAGACACTCCAGGAAATAGCCAAAGAGATGATCAGAAAGACACTAATAATATGGTCCCTGGAAGAGCAGCCCCAGGCTGAGAGAGGCAAGCAAAGAAAACTGAGAAAGGGTATTAAAGGCTTCCTCCACAACAGGAAAGAAGGCCTGTGAGTATATCAGAAATGTGTCCTCAGAACTTCCACGTCCTTGGGCTGGTGAGATGGCTCACAGGATAAAGGAGCTTGCTGCCAAGTCTGACGGTCTGAGTTTGATTCCCAAGTCCAGCATGGCAGAAGGAGAGAACTAACTCCTGTGTGTATGCACTGTGGCACACCACACACACACACACAGAGTAAATTAACAAATTGACAAGCAAGTAAAATGTGATAAAAAATATTCAATGGCTAGATTATATTTGTATAAACTGATTCCACATGTTATCAAATGGGGATTCTCAATAATATCTATAAAATAGAAGTATTCCAATCAATATTTTCTGGCTGTACCCATAGAAAATGTGAAAACTCCCTATGACCGCCTGGTGCAAAGGGAAACGCTGCATGGAAGCTCAACATTTTTATAAAAGTTCTCTCAACGTGTGACGATGCCGTGCTCGCAGTGAAGTTCAAAGCTGTGAGCATTCACATCAATACAAATGGAAGGAAAAAATTAAAAGAATTAATATATCAACCCCAAATCCTAGAGAAATAAACACTGTGAGACAGGAGCATGCAAACGAGAGAAAAATGGCAAAAATAAAAATGGAAATACATAACAGGAATGGGCTTGCCTCTAGGACACATGGCTGGCTGCCACCTTCATCATCAGGATTTGGTGGCTCAAGGTCCAGGAGGCCCGCTCTGCACTGCCCAGTGACCCTCGGTGCTGTTGCCTTGGGTAAGAATTTACATATAACGGAATCAAAGCTGTAATCACAGTGAAATCTGACCTCCTGACAGGCACTCAGAGAGTGGTGACTGGGATCCTGCCTGAGTCTGGCCAAGTTGCCTCCCTCACTCGGTTTCAGATGTGTGTGTATCTCATGCAGAATATGGTGTCAACCTGGTGCTGAATTCTTCAAGGATTACACCCATATACATTTCAGACCCTTGACCTCATGGACATCTCAACCTGGCAGAACAGTTTGAGATGCTTGGAACCTGTGAAGACCTAACCGGGTGGCCTGATTAATGCAGGTAGAACCCACTATGCCTGGGTACAAGGCTGCTGGGCTGTGAGGGTGAGATCTGGAACTTGCTAACCATCTTGACCTAAGAGAGATCCTGAGAGGTTAGGAGATGAGGGGCACCCTCTTTGCAAAGACATCTGCCTGGTTTTGTTGAGTTCCACCATGGAGACAGGATTAAGTAGCTACTGGTTGAGGCAGTGGAACTAAGCCAAGCTTGACCCAAACTCCAACCCATCCACTGCCAAAAAGGCTTCCCTACCTATCACAAACCTCAGCTCCCCAAAGTCTCAAGCTTCCAACGAGACTCTTGCAGGCTTTCTTGGACCACCAGCCCCCAAATCATGACATGGGCACTCATTACTAATTATGAAAGCTTGGTCTTAGCTTCGGCTTGTTTCTAACTAGCTGTTGTAACTTAAATCAACCCGTTTCTGTTCATCTATATGCTGCCTCATGGTTCGTGGCTTTTGCCTCTCCTCCTGCATGTCCTGCTTCCTGTCCATGTTCTCTGGCATCTCTCCCGCATCTAGATTCATCTCCTCTTCTTTTTTTCTCTGCCTGGAAGTCCCACCTAACCTCTTTCTGCCTAGCTATTGGCCATTCCGCTCTTTATTAAGCCAATCAGAAGGCTCCTTGGTGAAGACACATCTTCACAGTGTACAAAAGGATTGTTTCATAATACAAGTCACAGGCTGCTGTAAGGCAAGTAGCTTCAGAGAAGGCAGGTGGTCTCATAAAAGCTGATTGTCTATAACGAGGGGTCATGTAAATAAATGGCTCTTTTGATTTGCAGCATACCCATCGGCATTTCTATCAATAGAGATGAAAACTCGGGAGGTACAACGCCAAGCCAAAAATCCTAGGGCAAGGAAACGGTGGAAGCAACAGGGAAGGAAAGTGGAAGGCAGAGGAGGAGGGAGAAAGAGAACAAGGGGAAGGAAAAAATTATAGAGGAAATAGAAAAAATAAATTAAAATGCTTTTTTGGGGGGAATCACTAATTTCCTTGGAGATATCGTGCCTAAATATGCACAATAAGAAATACCCATTGAAAAAAGGTTTTAGAGACTATTTTAAGAGATAATTTTATATGACTCTGTAAAACAATATAGAGATGAAATGATAGTAATTTCCTAGAAAATTTAATTGGTCAGATTTAATCCATTAAATATAATTAGTTTAAGTCAGCTAATTTCCATAGAAGGAAGTTACCTCATCTGTATGTCAACTGTTGACTTCACATGACCTCCAATAGGAGAAAACCCCAATTCTGCGTGAATTGTTTCAGAGCACTATGGAACTAAGGAACACCCCAGATTTTCTAGCAAAGTAGCTAGACATGGGTAGCTAAACCTAATGAAGATGATGTAAGAGAACCAATTAATGACTGATCCCATAAAAATGGAAGAGGCTGAACACCCCATCTCTGGGACATGGAGGGAACTCAGCTTGAAAACCCCAAGGGCCAGTTTACAAGCAGGAGGCAGGGTGCACAGTGCTAAGGGACACCTGAGCTCTCGTCATTCACAACATTGCTGTGATGAGGCCTGGTACTGCAGTGTCCAGAGAGATCAAAGGGACAAGGCTTCAATATTGAATCCAACAAGGAAGCTTAGCTCTCTTGACTCCAGACCAGGGCCACCACCTCACCCATCCAGACAAACTTGAAGCAGCTGCACCCCCTCACCCATCCATTTATATGTGTCCCAGCTTCTTCCACTTGCCCCTTTTCTTCTCTAGTGCATGTGGAATGCAATTAAGAAACAACTAGCAGCCTATTGGCCTCACTCTGGTGGAGCCTACTTCTACAGAGGATAGAAATCTGACTGCTTTTTACTTTAAAATGTGGCATTATTAAAAGGGGGTCATAAAAAACAAGGTCAGAAAGTTATTCCAGAATGAATATGAGAACATTTTTTTTTCTGATAAAGGACAGCAAATGACTTGATTTGGGTCTTAAACTAGGCATGTCAGCTTCTGGGTGGCTTCCTGCCACGGAAAAACCTTAGGAGATCAGCGTCATAGAAACATGTACCTCTCAGGGCCTGACCTGAGAAGCTTTTGTCCTGTGCTGCAGATGGTACCCACAGAATGAGAATGTCGTCATTGCTAGGAGCCTGTGAGAAGTCCCCATCTCAAGTCTGAGCACCTAACTACCCAGAGCTTTGTGAACACTTTGAAGAATGAGAAACAGTTCCCGAGACTCAAGATTAACACCTGCAAAGAAAACATTGGAAAGGATGAATCTGCGAGAAATTGTGTTTCAAAAAGAGATAAGAGGGGGCTGCAGAGATGACAGTCTGGGGTGAAAGTGTTCTTCCGGAGGACCCCAGTTCAGTTCCTGACACCCATATCTGCAGCTCACAGCTGACTGTAATTTCAGCTCCAGGAGAGATCTGACACCCTCGTGTGACCCCTTAGAACACCTGCACATAGTGTCTCTCTTTCTCTCTCTCTCTCTCTCTCTCTCTCTCTCTCTCTCTCTCTCTCTCTCTCACTCATACACACACACAAATATACATAATATGCATAATCTAAAACAAAATCTTATAAAGTGGATAAACTCCAAGGAAGGCAATAAATAGGTTTAAACTGGATGACCACAGGTTGACAACAGGCCCCAAAGCAGCTCACAGTGACTGACTGTAGCTAATGACTCAAGGCAGCATTGTTGCTTCTTGCAGAATAACGTAAATGGGTAAATCATAGTAATATTTCAATCAGACAAAAAAATAAATCAATAGACATCCTGTGATTGTGCATCGAACTCTCCAAGATTCTCTCCAGCTGGAGCTTTTAAATGAATCTGTCCGTCTGAGCTCCTGTTTTCTCTCTTACCCTGTGGTAGATTTAGAGTCTTTCCCCAAAGTTTCCTTTGTCACTAACCTGGGCATTTCTCCAAGCCCAAAGATAGGAGGGAAATTATACACTCTTCCTACGTGGTTTTCTTTTTTAGGCAACTAGATCTGGCTCTTGTCTTAGCAAAGTCTCAACCTTTTGCTGGGTGCAACATGTTTTGTTGTTTGAAATACATGCACCTCTGAGTCTTTATTAAAATAGAAAGTCTTCAGAAAAATCTGGGCTCATCATTGTACAATCAAGAGCATGTTTATAGAATTTTCTTACTAAATTTAGTCAGAATTTTAAAAATAAATAATAGATTGTCAGAATGATATAAATGTGAAAATACCATAAAAATCCAACCCCCTGAAAGTTGGCAGTCACTATTATAGAGTACTTTCACCTCTGTCAATGATGTGGAAGTGAAAACAGAAATAATAAATAGATAGACATAGCATATGTGAAGTGAAAAGAGAACTCCTATGTGTGACACAAATATGCTAGCATGACTTATGGTTAGAATTAAGAAAGTTCACTTCATGTCAGCCTATTCCCTCTCAATAACAAAATAAGTGAGTTACAGGCATGCTAATTTAAGTATATGATTACAAACAGAATAGTAAATAGTAAAAGGTTTTGTGATATCTCTAAAAAATCTTAATACCCCTTCAAAGCCAGAAAATGATAGAACATCATGGATTAAGATTAAATGGATTTAAATTAAGATTTCAATAATCTTCCATTCTTTTTGTAGTAACTATTGAGCCCAGGGCCTTGTGCATGTTAGGTAGACATTGCACTATTGAGCTATATCCACAGCTCAATAATTCCATATTTCTTTCTTCTGCTCTATTTCCCTGTTAAAATTTATAGTGAGTTTTTTTATTTGAAATTCATCTATCACCTCTGAATGTACCACAAATTCCCATCAATTTATTTTTATTTATCTTATGTTTGTGATTTACAAAAATATACCTCTGTATATCCTTTTTATCTAAGAACTAATCGTAGGTGGAGGCTGCTCTTTCATTCCCAGCTTCCCAGACGTGAATAATCACACAGAAACTATATTAATTATAATACTACTTAGCCTATTAGCTCAAGCTTCTTATTAATTAACTCTTACATCTTAAGTTAATTCATTTCTATTCATCTCTGTATTGCTACTAGGCAGTAGCTTACTGGTGCCAGCATGTTACTCCTTTGGCAGTTACATGGTGTCTCTTTGACTCTGCCCCCCCCTCCCTCTCTCTGTTTGGAATTACTGCCTTGATTTATTCCCCTAAGCCATTTATTCATCATGATTTATTCATCAACCAATGAAAGCAACACATACAGAAGGACATCCCATATCATCTCCCTTTTTCTATCTACATAAAAGGAAAGGTTTTAACTTTAACATAGTAAAATTACATATACAAAACAGCCAGCAAGCAAGAATTATAGTTACAATATTTCTTTGTGAGTCTAAAGTTTCATATATAATTTATCTTTTATCATGACTAAGGAAAACTAACTATAACTATAATTTCTTCAACTCCATGAAAGACTTCAAAAGGATATAATATTACCAAAATAAACAGGAAATGCGCTGTAAGAAACTTCCAAAACTTTAGAATTGACAGGGATATCTTGCTACCTGTCACTCAAAGTTCTTCTGTAACATCGGGGCATCCATCTTCAGCATATAGGCCCATAGTATCTGGAAGACTTTTCTAAGAAGCAGAAAATTTGAAAGTCTGTTTCACCTATCTTGGCAGTTTGTCAGTCACTTTCTTCTGTATCTTTCAGAGTATCTGACAGTTTCTTCTGTGAAGAAGGCAAGTTCAGCTGCCACTTTTCTGTGAGTCCTGCATGTCCAGTTCATACAGCATACCATCAAGCAGTCCAGGTAAGAGCAGCTTCTTGCCCAAATGACTAACAAACTCCATAAGGAACCTCTTTGATTCCTATCATCCTCTTGGAGTAGATTAGTGCTTCCAGAAGATGTGCCTCATTGTCGAGAAAAGCCTAAGTTCTTAAAACATTTTAAATGCCATATTCTATAGGTCTTTGAAAGATTTGAAGAATACTATGCATCTGAAATATATCTCTGTACATCTAGACAACCTAACATGACTACAAGTTTGACTATTATAAATGACTATCCGTTAATCCATAATTTTAATTATATTTTACATTTTTAAATGAACTCACAAACACATAATACCTTAAACAAGAGTAGAAATATACATATAACAAAATAGACCTTAAATTTGTATCAATAAACCAAGATCCATACCAATATAAAGTATTCCTCTCTATATCATATCTCCCTTATATTTTTTTTAAAAAAAAACAGAGCTTGATTCCACCTCTCTTGGCCTTTCAATATGGTGAAGGTATGTTTACCACTAGCTCTGGACTGCTGGGTGGGAGCCATGCTCATTGCCCCATCTCCAAGGACACAGTAGATCTATGTTGCCATTAATCAATTAGTAGCATATTGCACACTAACCCCATTTAAGTGTTCTGTAACTGCACCAGCACGAACCAGAAAGCTGGCTCTTAAAGGAGTTGCACAGGTTTTGCTGCTAATGCTGAGTCAGGCAGTGACTGCCTGTTTGATTCTGGGCCGCTCAGACCCAAATAATCGCACAGAAACTATATTAATTACAATACTTCTTGACCTATTAGTTCAGGCTTCTTATTAACTAACTTTTACATTTTAAATTAATCCATTTCTATTTATCTCTGTATTGTCACTAGGCTGTGGCTTACTGGTGCCAGCATGTTACTCCTTTGGGAGCTACATAGCATGTCTCTGACTCCACCCACTCTCTCCCTCTCTCTCTCTCTCTGCTTTAATTCCCACCTTGTTTTACTCTGATAAGCCACTGACCAAAACAACTTTATTCATCAACCAATAAAAGCAACACATATACAGAAGGACATTCCACATCAATTAATTTCCAATATTTTCCATTTAAAAACTCAAAAAATATACACAGGACCTCTCCCTGTCTTTGCAATTGACCGGCACAATTGATTTCATCACATGTCTGAAGAAAGTAGGAAGCATGTCCTTTTTCCCCTGCTGTCCTGAAACGCTTGCTCTTCATCCATTGCTCATGCATCTTTGTTAAAGATGTAAATGTGTGCACTCCTTTGCAATATGCTAACTCCAAGCTCATTTGATCACTACATAGAATAGCTACTTTATACCAATTTCCCAGAATGTATGGCGCTATGTGTCCTACAGGGATCTCTTTACTAAACGAACAACTTTGCTTTATATGACACGAAAAGTATTGATTTAAACAGCTGAACAAAACATGAATTTTAAATGTAAACATTAGAACTAAATCTTTTTTATGGAATGATTAGAAATCTTTCATAAATTAATTTAAAAAATTTCACTTAAATACACATCAGCAGAAGAGAACTTGTTCCCAGCCCATAATTGTATAACGTAAAAGTCTCAGTGGATCTGGAAAAATGTAATTGGCCAAAGCAAAGAAACAAAATATGGATGGCATTAGCATTTCCTAGACCAGAGAGTTGGAACAGTTGTAGGATAATTAATTTTTAACTGAACAGAAGGCAAAGTACCATTCAAATTAAATAAGGAGATTAAGGCAAGGGACGTTAAGTATACATTTATGCTTACTAAGGTTACAGTCTCCGAACATGGCTCATTTATGAGTGGGTTACTTAGTACAGTGGACAATGTAGATATTGTAGATATTTTAGCCAGACAAGGTGGTGCACACCTGAAATCCCAACATTTAAGACTGTGAATTCTAGGTCAGTGTGGGCTGCAGAGCAAGATATTATCTCAATAGAGAAAGAAAAGCAAACAGAATAGGTTTGGTTTTTGCTTTCAGAAGCAAGACCTATGAGCGAAGTGGGTTTTAAACCAGCATGCGCATTATAAATTGCTAAGAAGATGCCGTGACAGGATACTGGGATAAGAAGCATTCATTCTCTAGATTATGTGGACCCTGCCTAGATATATACAGGGAGACATGTGGGTCTGTTTGAGTCACTAGCTTTCATCAGTATTCTAATTGAGGCCCTGATGAGCCAAGACATAAAGCAGGAAAATTGAACTAGGAACAGGGTGGCAGGTCACCCTAGACAGAGAAATAGGATGTCTGCCATACCGAGTTCACAAAGGCCTTCAGGAAATTCACCAATGAACATTGCAACTGGCCCGTCTCTGCGGTACTGTTTCCAACTTCATCAAACTTAGGAAGTTTTCAGTGAGCATTTTTCCTGTTCCTTCTCTTGAATACAGTAGGAAACAGAAATGTAAAATATGATCCCCATTCTCACAAGCACACTGAGGAGATAAACATATACAGCCAACACACAAAACAGAAAGCTACCCAAACAAATGGTAAAGGGAAATAAATGAACAGGAAGGCCGGAAAGAAGCAGCTGGTACGGTGGGGCCTGCAGGCAGATTGCAGGGACAGGAAAGGAGACTTCATTGTCGTCATGACCAGGAGCTTTTGTGATGTGTTTGCATTTCTGTATGTAACATTTTTAAGAGGATGGTCCACATAGGCCCATATATTGGAAAGCCTTGCTCTGGTCACTGTGTCTCCTCACAGCAATCGAGAAGAACCTAGGACAAGTGCCTAAGACTACTCTGAAAGGGAATTATAGACCAGAAAAGGAGTCTGCCTAGAATACACCAAAGCAGCGCTTTACCAGTGGTTCTAGGAGTCTAAAATTTCATTTCGATTTTCAATGTTCTGACAACTTCCCAGACACAAACACCTAACAACTTGACCATGCTAGCTAGTTCTTTGCCCAGGGCTTAGAGGGTTAGTCACAGACAACATTTCCTTCCCCTCACTGGAAATCAGTCAACAAATGCTGGGTTTCACTCAGGGATTCCACTAAGGCCTGCCGTCATAGGTCAGCATCTTGCAAGAGACGCATTAAATCTCAAAAGAAGTAAAATGCTTCCATCTAGTGGTTGATATACAAAACTGATGTAAATACCACCGTGAGATCATATTACCCAGAAGCCACCAACGCCCAGGCTGTGAGGAATAATGCATGTTTCCAGGGTCTACAAACAATACAGCTACACGAAGCAAACAAACCTTTCAAGACTTCAAATTCTAAGTCACACAAGATTATGATGTTTCTGTTTGTTTTAAATAACAGGGTTTCCCTATGTAACCCTTGATGTCCTCTGCTACCTCAGGTTGTCTGGACCAGCCGAGGTCTCTCCCCTCTCCCATTTTAGATCAGTTTCTCCAAATAACAGAACTGACAGAAACACTACACATGGGGAGACACACAGTAAAGACAGCCAGGGGTGGCCACCACACAGAATAAAATCAGAGATCAGGTGACGTGTTATGGGGATCCCAGACATTTAAGTTTAGAGCCACATCCAGTTTTATCTAAGTATCCTATATTGAATGCACCATAAACGGACACACCTCCAGATGGGACAGATCCAGGCGACTTTCTGTATTTTCCAATTTAGGTTGGAGGCTTTGGGAACCTCTGGGTCAACAGGACAGAAACAGGAGAAATTCCCGAAGGCTTGGAACTTCTCAGGGTATGTACCCCCTAGGAACGGTCTGTTCCTAGTGCTATCAGCCCAGAGAGGATGCAAGGCCTTGGGTATCCAGGCATCTAAGTCTCTGGGAATCTCACTGGTAACTCCCAAAATATTGCAAGATAGTTCACCAGAGAAGAGAGGGACATCCTTAAAGCCAAATCGAAAGTCTGTATTGCTGATTGGGAGCTGCAGAGGGAATGTGCTGAAATCACACAGCCCCAAGCCTTACAGTTCTTAGCATTTTATGCATCAAATCCATACCCTGGTTGCACATTTTGGTTCGCAAGAAGTAAAACTACACTAAGCGAGAAAGCAGGGACTTTTCACTAGGGGGTTTCTCAGCCACATCCTGGAACCGTTGCCTTAGCCTTCGCTCCTGTTTCGGCACGTGGGCCAGGTCTTTGTTGCTGTTTTTGATTGCGTGGCTGCCTGCGTTCTGAGTTCCAAGTCCTGGGTGGCGCTTCTATCATGGCATCACCGTGCTAAGGCATCACCTTAAGGCTAAGGTGAGGGCTTGCAGGCAGTCTGGAGACCTGTTACCTCGTCTCCAGCAGATGTACTCTTCTCTTGCTGTGAGCCCCAGGAAGACGTGATTCTCTGCTTGTGCTTCATTCTCCAGCCATCCACGCCTTTCTCCTCTTACCAATTAATCTGGCTAATCCTTTCCAGCTCTGTAGGGTGGGCATGGTACACAGACCGTGCTTAGTCCATGTGGGAATGAATAAATAAATGAGTGTTGGGAGCCGTGAGACCCCAGATCCTGAATTTCTTGTAATCCCCTGATCTGAGTGCCTACAGCTGCTCTGAGCACGAGACCTTCAGGAGTTCCTGATGGCAGGAGAATGGTTTCTGGTGGGTTTGGCTGGAGCATGGCTATCTCTATATAATCTGCCCCTGAACACAATAAAGGAGACATTCTTGGGGAATTCAAGGATGACCCGTGTCGCTGTCCCTCTGTCTGCGTGTGTGTCTGTGTATTTTAACCCCCAGCCCCCTTGCCCGAAGCTCGTAAACTGGGTGCCAGCGCACAGAGCGCAGACACGGGGGGTGAGGGGCGCAGCAAATGAGTAGGAACGAAAGGATATAAGTGGGTGGATGTAAAAAGAGATATCCCGTGGATCTCTGTGAGTTCGAGACCAGCCTGGTCTACAGAGCTAGTTCCAGGACAGGCTCCAAAGCCACAGAGAAACCCTGTCTCGAAAAACAAAAAAAACAAAAAAAAAAAAGAGATATCCCTTTCTCTCTTTGAACAAAAATGCCCCGCACCTTGAGCACATACATCAGCCTCCAAAGCTTGTGGTGCTGGCCCGAAGGTCATAACACTCCAATGGGAAGTGTGGGAAGCCTGCATTGGCACCTAACACACCAAAGCACAGGGAAGAAATACAGAGAAGGTTGAGATGAGTTGCTGAATTCCTTACACGTGTGGCATAGTCTTCCATGGCCCGCAGAGTGAACCTTATGCCAGGTTCTTCCTGGAATGTTACTGTAGGTTCTGTAAACAAAGTCCTCAGAAGGCAGCACAGGACTGAATCAATCCCTGGCTTTTCTGTGTCTGTGCCTGGCACTGTTCGTGGGTCAGGGACTCCCGAAATTCTCGCTGTGATCCAATGATGCTGGCATCTGTGATTTAATGAGATTGCTATTAGTATTTATTTGATTTTGCGTGCACCACATCTGTCTGCCTGATGCTCAGGAAGGCCAGAGAAGGCATCCATTGCTCTAGAACTGGAGATCCAGAAAGTTGTGAGCCACCACGTGGGTGCTGGGAATCAATCCTGGGTCCTCTGGACTAACAGCCAGTGCTGTTAGCCTCTAAGACATCTTTCCACGCCCAGATTAGCAATGTTAGACGCTTCCTGCTTAGAATGAGTGGTTTGCCTTAGCAGCAGCAGGCTGAGAACATCCTTCATCTGCAGGTGTTTGTTTATACCAAGCTCTAAGCTTTCCAGACAAGCCTTTGTTTGTTTCCCTCACTGCTGGTTGATTGGAGCTTCCTGTTCCTCAGCTCCTTTCCTAAGCTCTGTGCCGACAATGTTATGTTCAGAACAGCCTTTTTCTGGATAGCTTGATTGCATCGTAGTGTGACAGACTGCAGGAGAATTCTCGTGTGTCTACCTCGCACTGTCAGCACCATGGCATAAATAAAAGAGACTCCTGCTGTCTGCCTGGGCACAGTGACAACTGGAGGACAAGACTGTCTTTCAGCTAGCATTCCATTTCTCTAAAGAACAGTAGGTATTCGAAGAAGTAGGGCACAGGAGGAAAAAAATACAGAATGACATGCCTGCACTCACACACACATACACACTCATGCAAGCACAAACACACACACAATCAAAGGCGAGCACACACATGCACACACATTCAGCCCTGCATCTTACAGAGTTCCATTAGTCTTTTTGATGAGTATTATATTTTTCTAGTTTTACTTTCTTTGGCCTCTTTCAACATCTAACATTTTTGACTTCCTCCATTACCCATTTCTAAAACAATAATTTTCTTCCACATAAAAGTGTCTACTGCTTTGCTGTGAACTTTATAGAATATATGGTTTACAAGATTGGTATTTGTACCAAACAATATCACTAGCTGTGCTCCCTGCTACTTACCCTCTGCGTCTGCCAATAACACCTCCCTTTGGTGCAGGATTCAGTCTACAATCTTAGTATTTCCTCTTACTTCCCCTTGGTCTACTGATCATGCCGTCTACCGCCAACTGTCATTTGTATGCTATCGGCGACACAATTGATACCAAAAAGTTTAACTCCTGTCTCTGATTATCAGGTTTATACTGTTGACTACTCAGCCGATTTCTGAAACCTTTGTTCTCACCAAAGTCTGGATTCCAGTTTTTTGGCTCCTATAGGATGTCTAAGCTTGTCATTTATAGGCTAAGTAACTAACTCTCCCCTTGGGTATCTTATTTTGGAAGACTCTATGAAGTACATCTTAGTGATCTCATGTGGCTAGTCCCCTTGAACTAGAAGGCTAAGAAGTTTTGTTGGGTGTAGTTTTATCCTATCCTGTCTCAGTTATTACTTCCTTCCTTCCATTCCTTTTAAAGTTATTTTATTTTTATGATATGTGTATAAGTGTTTTGCCTGTAGGTATACATGTGCACCATTTGCATGCCTGGAGCCCAGGGAAGCCCTCTGGCACTGAGTTACAAACAGTTGTGAGTGACCAGCAGGTAAGAACACTGAGCCCCCTCTCCAGCCCCTCACTCCTCCTTCGCAGCACAGCAAACACACTAAGTGCTTATTTCACTTATGCATTTATCGGCCGTAGGCACTAGGGTTGCTCCCACCTTTTAGCCACATAAATGATGCTACTGTGGCTTAGTTTATAGCATCTTTTCCAGCTGAGATCTGCTCAAAGTTAATAGCCATCACGGGAGAGCACAACATACACACGAGGGAGCCAGAACCTCAAGGTTTAGTGTGACATCAGCAGTCAGGAATACAGAAGCAGGTGTCACTTAGCATGGTAAGGGTACATGCCTTACTGTAGCAAGACTCCTACATCAAGATTACATCAATAGATAAACTTTGGATACTGCTAGTTACAAGAAATTTATAAAAGGAAATTGTCAGAAGTTCCAAATAAAACAATTAAAAAGTTTCAGTTAAAGGCACAAGCAAGGAGTTAGAATCAGCCAAGAGTCATGCATGCTGACAGAATAGGAAACAGGTTCAAGTGGTTTTCATATAACGACAAAAAACTTTGAAGTACAATTTAAAAACATCAACACAAATAATCCACATAGTATGAAAAGAGGTAAAATATTCATTCCAGAAGCACAGTTTTATTCGGTATGCCTTGTTCATCTTCCTCACAGATTCATGTCTGACTAGAAGTTGTATCGCTGGACAGGAAATGCCCTTACTCACTGAGCCTTCTTACAACCCATTATATTAAAGTTTTAAGTAAAACCTGCCCCTCCTTTAGTAATTCCATGCAGTGCACTGCTCCCACAACTGTGGCCTGTTCCTTCTCTCATCATCCTTTCCCTCCTGCCTCCTTCCTTTGTCTTCACATGAGTCCCTCTGTATATCAGTCACTTTTCCATTGCTATAATAAAAAATCATGGCCAAGGCAACTTAAAGGAGAAAGAGTTGATCTGGGATAATAGTTCCAGAGGGATTAGAGCCCACTGTGGTATGGAAAGTGTGGCTGCAAGCGGCAGGCACAGTGGCCAGGACGAGAAGTTCAAAGTTCACATCCTCAACCACAAAACATGAGTGCTGTGTGTGTCTCTCTGTGGCACTGTGCATGTGTAATTGTCAAATGTTTTTAATTAACTATAAAAATCCTTTGATTCTGTAGAATGCAAACTCCAGGGAACATGTCCTAGATAATTCTGCCCTAAATCAAATCTTATAAATATTATGTAAACTAAAGGAGATAAGACATCACCATTATCTCTCGAAAGATCATTTTCATGTCTTAAGCATCTAATAAACTTTTCCTAAAGGGCTTCAAAATGAAGAAAAGGAGGAATGGGAAGAGGAGGCAGAGGACAGGGAAAATAAGTACATTGGTGTCACAGGCAACCAGACCTTAGCACAACTGATGCCATGATGGAAGGACCATTCAGGCCTTGGAACTCCGGCACATAGGCAGCCCCACAAAAAAGGTGAGAACAACGACCTAATCCATCAATGTCTATAGTTCTAGGAAAGTTCCAAAATGTAATAACCTTGCTCTTTGGCTTCTGTAGTTCTGATTCTGGCTAATTGTTCTTGTTAACTGAGGTATGTCAACCAAAGATGAAGATTTTGCATATAGAAGCCTACCTTAGGGCTGTAACTGGGATTTTGAATACCTAGTAAAGTCACCAGTAAGCTTATAAAGACTTTCTATTGGCTTAAACCCATGTCCAAATAGTTTCCTCTGCAGGATAACTCAACATATTCATAATATTAGTGCATAGTTCTAATCCCAGAACTCAGGAGGCTGAGGCAGGAGATTTAGGAGTTCTAGACCAGCCTGAGTACAAAATAAGACTATCTCTAAAATAAAATTAAAAAATCAAGAAAAGAAAGACATGTTTCACTCTATAGTTTTTGTGCCAAATTTTCTATGGAAATCTAATGAAAACAGAAAGAAATAACAGAACAATTCATGAAAAAGGAATAGCCAAAAAGACACCGAAGAGGCTTGGGCAGCTACTGAGACTGGCTTTCCTGTAAGTGAACCGTAGGGCACAGAGCCACATCTTCCAAGTGTTCCCTGGAGGAACAGGCCTGGAAGTGAGCAAGCCTGGTTAAGAGCAAAAGTCAGCAGGCTATGGCTTATGTGGGGCAGACCACAGAGCACTGCCTCAGTCAGTCCCCGGGGCCAATGGTGACCTCAGGTCATCCCATTAGCCGTTGCTGGGGAACAATAGCTCCAGTCAATGCCATGCTTCCTGCAGTTCGTGAGTCCAGCATCCACAGCAGGCTCTGGCCCATGACATAATTCCCCTGTGGAGTCGAGCGGACCTGTGCTCCCCAAGGAGGGTAGTCTCCACAAACCGAGTACAAGACCTCATGTTTGATAGGATTAAGGAAGTGAGGGGGGAAGCCATAGAGAAAGGGCATTGCTGGGACAACGGAAATATTTAAGGGAGCCACACACTAAGTATATTTTGTCATCGTTAAAATTTTGAATGTGATCATTTTCCTGGCACAAAGAGTGTTCCTGTGCAGAGGGAAGAATTTATGGCAAAAGTGTGATGAAATCTAAACTTTCTCACAAACAATTTAGTCACAAAGACAATATTCATGTATGTGCGCTCGCATAACTACCTACACAGACACGTCAGCTTGAAAACATAACTGGCTATATGGTTGCATACAAGTATATATGTGTATATAGAGACTGAGAGAGAAATAGAAGTTTAAACACGTGATGATAGCAAGTAGAAAGGTAATTTTGTATTCCTCACACCACTCTTAACCTTTGGAATGATGTTGTGTGCATTTGAGATGGGTCTCCTGGAGCCTCAGATGACCTTGACCTCCTGATTCTCTAGGGCTAGCATCATAGGCATGTACCACCATGTCTACCTGAGTTTGAAGTTTACAAAACCAAAAGGTAGAGTAAGAAAGAATTAGTATTTAAGGTAACTTCTTTCCAATATATATATATATATATATTTCCAGTATCATCACATTGTTGAGGTGACTTTTATGGGAAAAACCTAATACAGTTTTGAACGTAAATGAGATGAGATGGTGAAGGTGGAGGGGGGTGTCTTTATTATCATTGTTAAGAAAGATTATTGCAGCCGAAGGTGTTTATTACTCGCTGCCTTCCTGACAGGGAGCCCCCTGATTCTTTCTTCTTAGAGGCTGGGTCCTAATCCCTTTTAATCAACTCCTTCTTTAACTTTGTGAGTCTTAGCCCTCCAGGCTACAATATTTTTAGCAATATTTTGAAAGAAAAGTTTTAAGATACCAAAATGTCAGTGATCAGGTAGGAAGCTGAGTGAGCACATTCTCAAAAAGCAGCGAGATCAACCTGGAAGTGAGACAAGGTTATAAGGTCTTAAAGCCCTCCCGCAGGGAAGTACTTCCTCCAGAAGACTCCACCCACCTTCTAGAAGTTCTACAACCTCCCGAAACAGCACCACTGATTTAGTGCTGGGTATCCACTGAATCTGTGAGCCCATGGAAGACATTTCTCATTCAAACCACCACGTCAGCCATTTTCCATGCAGGCATGTTTTATCAACCTTTCTTCCCGTACTCCATATCCAACATAGCATTTACATGTGACATGTAAATACAAGAGCAATATGGCTCAAGTTAAAATAAACAAGAGCACAGTATGGTCTAAGGATAAAGACAGCAAATAAGAACAACAGACTTTTTTCTTTTTAAGACAGAGTATCACCCCATATCCCTGGCTGTCCTGAAACTATCTAGGCTAGGCATGCCTCAATTAAAAGAGAGCTGCCCGCCTCCTCCTCGCTGGAACTGGTGGGCGCCACCATGACTGGTGGAAAGAGAAAATTTTAACCTATCAAAAATCATTCTTGAAGTAAGCTGACTACCTGGCTTTTTCCTGTACTCAGAAATGTGTGTACTTGATTAAAATAAAGGCTCTTTGCTTTTACATATGGGACTCGGTGTCCTTTGTTGGCCTTTGTGGGGAGGGACCACATGGATTTGTGCGTAACAAACCATAGAAGCTGGGTGTTGGTAACTCACAACTGTAATCCCAGAACTCCTGGCTCACTCCTTTAATCCCAGCACTTGGGAGGTGGGGACAGGAAGTGACAAAATAGGGTGGAGACAGGATCTGAGTCTTTTTGGACACAAGAAGGAGACAGGTAGGAAGCAACTTACTGCTGCTCCTGGTTCTCTGATCTTCCAGGTTTTTACCCCGATATCTGTTTCCTGGTTTTTATTGATTAAGATTAATTAGATTTATGCTTCAGTTTTTGCCAATTTAAACACTGGACTCTTTTCTTAATCCAAATTATATTGAATAATGAGAATCGTTTTTATGGAAGTCATAAAAAGTTCAACCCTTGTCAACATAAAATCTTGTTTCAAGTGGGGCACGAGGGCTGTGAGCAAACAGTCCTAACAGCACAAAATCAACACGAGAACTCAATAGCATCCCTGTAAAATTAAAGAAAAAAAAAAAACCTAAAGCATTGCATACTTCCAACACACAATGGTACACAATAAGCATAAACCATTCCAGATGGGGGCATAGTAGGGAAATACTGGACCAAAGCAAAACCAGAACCCAGCAGGAAGAAGGTCAAATCCTGAAGCTCCATGTCCCTTGTTAGAGGCTTAGGCAGCTCTGCCCTTCTGGCTTTGCTGCCTGCAACACACTTCTTTTGGTGGGGGCAGTTCCTCTCCCTGTCTGATGTTCTCCTAGGCAGTTAGCAGTTATCCCAGATTCTGCAATTTCCTAGCTGGGCTTTTTTAGTTGGACTTGATGACATGTTTCTCAATCTCTCTCTCTCTCTCTCTCTCTCTCTCTCATTTTCTCAGCTTTGATTATGTTGCCTAGAGACTGAGATCAGTGTCTAATTGGTAGATTTAGGGGAAATTTTAACTAGACAATTTGTTGTTAGGTTTTCAACTTAAATACACACACTCACTCACACACACACTCACACACACACACACACACACACACACACACACACACAAATATACCCCAGGCCTTAAGTGGTCCTTTCATGTAAAAATTATCAAACATAAAATCTCTGTCAAGTCAGGTGTTTTTTAAGGGTTACTAGAAGCAATTGAATGTTTGAAGAAAGGGATCAGCCCCAGGTTCTACACGGAGTATCGAATTCTGACTCTAGGAGTTTTTTTTTCATTAACTTATTATTTTGTGATTGGTTTAATAAATTGTTTCAGTGTTTTATGTGCATGTATGTCTGTGTACCATATGCATGCATGTCCAGGGAGGCCAGAGGAGGGCATTGAACACCTGGAACTGGAGTCATACCTAGCTGTGAGCTGTCATGTAGGTGCTGGGACTCAAACCCTGGTCCTCTGGAAGAGAAATCAGTGTTCTCAACCCCTGAGCTGTTGGGACCATTTGGAGTCCTGGCCTCCAATTGCTCTTCCCTGCTAGAGATCTTTCCTTTCTTTCTGATTTGAGTTACTGAAAGCTGTGTCAAAGTTGTTTACCAGCTCTGCTTCACGAGCGCGTGTTGCCTTGGGCTTGAGGATCAGAGGATAAGGTTTTCACCTGTTGGCCCACCTGACTGTTGGGTATAGAAGCCTCCATGGGGCTGTTAAATAAAGGGCTTCTTACCAGTGACTAGAGGTCCATGTCCCTGTCTGTCTGTCTCTGTGTGAGTCTTTGTTTCCAGCCCCTTGCCCGAAGCTCACAAACTGTATGGTAGCACATGGAGCGCAGACAGACCTTGTGCGCCGCACTGAGCCATCCTTCTTGTCCCAAGCCTTAAGAATCTTTACTAACTCTTGACTATAGCATGTTGGTTTCACCCATGTCATCTTTCTTTTAATCTTAACTTTGTCTAATTTTTTCAACATACTTTAACCGTCTGCATTGTCCTCGTTTACCTAGTTCCATTTTTAGTATGCCTTTTAGACAAAAATCTCATTTATCATTTTTTAAAAAAACCTTTCTCATCTAAAATCGTGTTTTCTATAACGTTCTTTATATTAAAATCATTACAACCTCTTCTTCCTACTTGATGGCTCTTTTTTTTTTCTTTTATAAAATTTAGAAAATGCTCCCTTCCGAAGTGAAAGCCCAGAAAGCTCTCGGAAACCCTGAGAATGAGGAGTAGCTTAAATATCTCACAGTTACCTGCAAAATGTGCTCCAGGAGTTTCTGTCCTCCTGACAAAATTCAAAGTAACCATTTGCTAATGTTCAGTTTCTTCCACAGCAGGCATTTGGGGCCTTTGCTCACGAAAGTCTCTTGTTTTGGGTACAATATAGCTAAAAGCCAATTAAAGCCTGGCATTTCTGCTTTTACTCTGTTTTTATCTATTTTACTTCCTGGCCCTCTGTTTAGCTATGTAGTAAGGATGTGAATGATTTAACCAGCCTTTCCCTAAATTTTTTCATCCCATTTTAAAGCTCAAAGCATAGATACGTTGTAAAAGAGTGCTGAGCATCGTTGACACTTGAGACATAACGGAACACATTGAGATGACTCGCTCACATCTGTAAACTTGGAGATGACGTTGGTAAAGCACTAATCAGACAGCGATAGTGGGCTTTTAAAAGGACCATTTTTTCCCTTTTAGTCCCAGTCTTTCAGATTTGTATTATACCAACACTTGGCCAGGGCAAGGATCTTGAAAAGCATGTTTTTGCAAAAAGGCAGCAATATAGGGATAGAGGAAGAAAGCACACACAGCCAGGAGACAGTTTCCATATCAAACATTATAATCGAATGTTTAAAGGTCATGCTAGAAAATGAAGACACACCATATTCACATTCACCCACACCTTAAATTGGCTATTACTGGAAAAGCAAAGCCAATTCCATCATTGAAAAATGAGGGATGAAGTGGCCACAGATTTTACGATTCTGTGTTCTGCAGGAATCTAAGAAGGAGACTGAGTTTTTCCCCATGTTTTAGACTCAGGCTAAGACACAGAAAACTAAGCGGAAACAATCACCACATGAAAATATCATTAATTGAGGTAAGCCAGAGTACTTCCAGTAGAAACAGGGTAGGAAGGTTGTTCTCCTGCATCTGTGACTTGTAAGAAAATTGAAATCCCACGGGGAAGCTCGGCGTGTCTGCCGTGGTTAAGATCTTTCCTGTTTAAGAACGAGCCAGCAGAGGAAGACACCCGTATTTGGCTTTTCCATCAGAGTCCTGACCATGTGACCCCAGCATTTCTATGTTGTGCATCTATTATTTCTTCTTCCTCTCGCCATGCCACTTAGGATAATCCCCGGAGTAGTACAAGGATGCAGCCAAGTGGCCCCAGACAATAGGTAAGGAACTTGTATTGAACAGAGGAAGAAGAACTCATGGGGGAAGCACACAAATTAAAGCTGAATAAATCAAAAAGCTGAAGAAAGGGAGTGAGACTCTAAGGACAACCTCTAAATCATAGACAAGTGGAGTCTAGCGATGGGCAATTGTCCATGTTGGTGCTTTGGAGAGATTTTGGGGAAGCCACTCCAGTGGTGTGATGGAGGCCTTGCTCCATGAGCTCTTGGACTGTGTTCTGAACCTGTGCCCTTGATTTCAGGGAAGATCATAAATTGAAAACATCAAGGAGAGAAGGACTGTAGCGTGTTCGCAGCTTTGCTTTTTTCTTGATTGCTTTTGTGTTCTGTTTGACTAAAAACAAGGGTTGCAGAGATGACAATGGGGTACCACTGCGTAAGTGGCTGGCCTGCCTGCCTGGTCAGCTGTTTGGACACACACCTGGTGAGTTGCTCGTGTCCAACACTTTGTACTGGAAGTCGGACCTGCCAGAGCATGGGCTGTCTGTCTCAGTACCACTGTGGCCGGCTGCACCTCGGTGGCTCCAGTGGCCAGTGGGGAGAAGGTGGCCAAGAGTAGCTACATTTGATAGAGGCAGATGTAGCCAAAGGGAAAAATCTCAGCTACATTAAACGCTACCTGGTTTATTTCAGCAACTTGACTCAAATAACCGAGAGGCTATAATTCTGGCATGTCTGGTATTTATATCCATGCAGATAACCCCTGTCAGGGAAGAGGCCTTTCTGGGTTTTTCTTCCAGTGGCTTGGCCACATCCTTCCATAGTTGTTGATACTAATGACTCTCTCTGTTGAGGGGCTGACAGGAGTGGGGTACTCTTCAAATTACTTAGAGTCCCGGTGACAGCCACAGAAGTATTAAACCAGAGCCCTGCAGTTCAGACAGGATTAATATGTCACACAGACTACCAACACATCTGCATGCCAGCAGGCTCCTTAGGGGATCAGATACTGTGCTTAGACCCACAGTAATGATGACATGGATGTGGCCCAATTACTTTGTCATATCCTTGCAAAGCAAAAGGCTTGCAATCATATTGTCTCCTGCTAAGAAAACAAAGATGATCTTTGCCACACTCCGAGGCTTTAACTGCTTACACTTGTTCATTATTCCTTGTGTTTCTGTTCCGCCCAGAGGCTGCTGGGATCTTTCCTCTTGTCATCCTTACAGTTTGTTGCTCAGCATTGCAGTGAACTGCCCCTGGTCTAAGTGATGACCCATCTCAAAGAAGAAGAAAGGCGGTGATGTATGGAGCAAGTGAAGTCCCGAGTTTAGTATCTTTTCAACATGGATGTGGACTCTAATGCCTTGGACCCAGAAGAAATAGGCAAAGCCTTCCCTCACCGAGTGAAGCTCAGGGAGGGGGAAAACCTTTCCTCTCATCTGAGTGCAAATCTCAACAGTGTGCGTGGTAGTTTGAATGTAATTGGCCCCCCACAATCTCATAGGGAGGGGCAATATTAGGAGGTGTGGCTTTGTTGGAGTGGGTGTGGCCTTGTTGGAGGAACTGTGTCACTGTGGAGGCAGGCTTTGAGGTTTCCTATGCTTGGGTTACCGTCCAGTGTCTCAGTCGGCTTCTTGTTGCTGACAAGATGTAGGACTCTCAGCTATTCCCCCAGCACCACATCTGCCTGCATGCCACCATGCTCCCTGCCATGATTATAATGGACTGAACCTCTGAAACTATAACCCAGCCCCCTCAATCAAATGTTTTCTTTATAAAAGTTGCAGTGGCCATGGTGTCTCTTCATGGCAGTAGAAACCCTAAGACAATGTATGAAGAAAATGTCAATCATTGTCGTCTCCCTCACAAAATGTACTGCTTAAAGCCTGTTGCCCCACAGAGGCTGCTCCTACTGAGATTAGCTAAACCTGTCTCCTTGTTCCAGCCATGTATCATAAACCCTGCCTCCCTGTTCAGTCGGATATTAACAAACACTCTGGGCTTCTGGAGTACCAAAGCTTCTCCAATCATAAAGCACAGGCTACCTCCTCCCAACTTTTCTGTACTGTCTGTCCTGTCTTCATTCCCTCTTGGCACCAAGTTATGGCTCTGGGACCCAAACCATGAAAGGATGTGACACCCTTAGAAGTGGAATGTTTGATGTTCTATACAGTCTCTCCTCCCTGTAGGTATTTCCCTAATGTAGGCCATAATAATCTTTTCCTCTGGTGTGGAATTGGGTTGTGCCAGGAGATAAAGAATCAAGTGGAAAGGCCAGAGAGGAAGAGTTAGACTCCTCAGAATTTATCTCTCATTCCTGATTGCGCAGAGGGCTGTTGTCTGGGACGGTGATCTGTAAGTTTTTCCCCCTTAAAATAAATAACCTCTCTAATAATCTAATTCCAAACTGGTGTGGGATTGTTTGTGACTTACGCCTTCACAATCCACACCAAGACCCAACTATTTTGCTCTTGACCTTATGTGCAAAGGATGCTCAGTCATAACATAAGGACACTTTCTCAACTATGTTCATAGCAGCTTTATTGGTAATAGCCAGAATCTGGTAACAACCTACATGTCAATCAACCAAGGAATGGATAAAGAAAATGTGGTACATTTACATAATAGAAAGGTACTCAGCTGTTAAAAATAAGGACACCAGGAAATTTGAAGGCAAATGGATGAAAAAAAAAAAAACATCCTGAGTGAGGTAATCCAGACCCAGAAAGACAAGCATAGTATGTACTTACTCATAAGTGGATATTAGCTGCAAAATAAAAGATAACTATGCTACATTCCACAGACCCTGAGAGACTAGGTAACAAAAATGGAATGGTTCATAAGGGATCACCCAGATCTCCCTGGAAAGGGGAAATACAAGAGATTTTGTGAGTGGACATGGAAAGGGTGGAGATGGGAACATGAGCCATCAGGTTGTGGGGGAGTATTGAAAGAGATTACTGGAAAGGGGGAGGTATGTCAGGGTGAAAACCGGGAGCAAGGGAATCTCCCAGGAATCTCCCAGGAGAACCCCAGCTAAGATTCCTAGCAATAGAGGACACATAGCCTGAACGGGCCATTTCCTGAGACCAGATTGGTGCCTAGCCTGTCGTCAGAGAGGTGCCAACCAGCAACTGATGAAACAGACGTAGACCCACAGTCAAACATCAAGCAGAGTTCGGGGAATCCCACAGAAAAGGGAGAGAAAAGATGGTAGGAGCCAGAGGGATCAAGGACACTACAAGAAAATTCACAAAATCAACCCTTCTGGGCTCATAAGGGTGAACCCAGAAACTAAACCAGGGAGCCCTCATGGGACTGACCTAGGCACTCTGCATATATATATATATATATATATATATATATATATATATATATATCAGTTGTGTGGCTTGGTCATCTTGTGGGACTCCTAACAGTAGGAACAGGGGTTGTCTCTGACTCTTTACAGGTTTTGGGACCCTATTCCTCATACCGGGTGATATTGCCCAGCCTGAATATGAGGGTAGGTGCTTAGTCTTACTTTAACTTGATATGCCATGTTTTGTTGATGTTCATGGGAGACCTGCCCTTTCCTAAACAGAAATGGAGGAGGAGTGGATTGGAGTGTAAGGAACAGAGAGGGGGTGGGAGGGAGAAATAGAAAGGAGGGGAGGGAGGGCAAACTGCAACCAGGATGCAAAAATAAATAAATAATCTTATTTTTTAAAAAAAGGTTTTCTCTGATAGTTGCAAAGCTGTTAGACCAAACACATGGATGAATAAGTATTAAGACAATGAATATTAAGGCGCTAAAAATAGCCCTAGATGTCACTCTTGTGGCACCTTTATTACAGATGAAGCTTCTTTATGTGGAAGCAGCAGCTCAGAATACAAGCGGGTTTTTTGTTTTTGTTTTGGTTTGGTTTTGGTTTTTTGAGACAGAGTTTCTCTGTAGCTTTGAAGCCTGTCCTGGAACTAGCTCTTGTAGACCAGGCTGGCCTTGAACTCACAGAGATCCACCTGCCTCTGCCTGCCGAGTGCTGGGATTAAAGGCGTGTGCCACCACTGCCTGGCTAAAGCAATTTTTACATAAGCAAAAATGTTAAAATATCACTGATAATAAGTATATGTAAATATAAGGTCATTGACTTAAGTCAAATACATTTTTTTTCAAATACATTTTAATAGCCCAATCTGAATTACTCAAAAATGAAACAAACGTTTAAAAATTGTTGAAATCTTTTGAAAAATACAGGATAACTAGAAAAACTCTACTCTGCTTGTTGAATTTGAGAAGTTTCATGAATATTTAATCATAAGTTCTTGTTAATTGTCCAAATGTTAATATCTCTCTTGTGACATGAAGCAAGCAATCACACGGTGAGGGGAATGGTGTGAACTTCAGAGCAGCTCTGAGATCATAGACTCAAGCAGACCTATGCTATCCTATAACTATTAGAACTAAAGGATTTCATCTGCGGCATTCAGCCGTACCCTTTGTAGGACCATCGCGAAGGATAACTGAGGCCATTCAACAACTCTTAGCACCAACTGTGTCATCAGCTCAGGACGCTCACTGTCACAAATAGTGCCAACCGGGTATCAATTATTCAGTGAACTAATCCTTACTTCCTGATTCCTTCAACCAGACTACTCATGAATGAAAAAAATCGGAGAATTTTTAACATTTTTTTCAAGTAATATGTAACAGGTCTTTCTTTGGACTGTCAGGTCTCAAATAACCACATGGAGACCTTTTATTAATTATGAAAGCCTGGCCTTAAACCAATCAGAAGATACCTCAGGCAGGTGAGTTTAAACAGAGACACAACTTTACACAGTGTAAAAAAAGATTATCCCAACAGTAATATACGTCTCTTTGGCCACACCCATCCATCTTTCTCAACACCACTTTATTTCTTGGCTATTTTTGTGACTAGGGATACCACATTTAGACATTGCTTTTATCTCTAAATTTCAAGACAGTGGTCAAGAACTGTGGTTAAACTACTGAAATAAAGGATCTTGGAGGAATAATGAACATTGACTGCAAACTAAAGTGATTTTCACATATTCTACCCCGTGATTGAAGAGGCCAGGCCTCATCACACACTGTAATTTAATGAAAAACAGGTTATACACAGAAGACTCCAGACTTTCCAATGCGCTGCTGATGCAATGTACTGTTACTGTGTTCGAAATGAATAATGCCTCAAACGTGCCTCAGAGACTAAAAAGGATGTTTGTTTTCCTTTTTATCCCATTTAAATAAGAACAGGAAAAGGTATTTGTCTTTTGCTTTATTTCGGTTTATTAAAAAGTTAATGAAAAATGGCCAGATGGAAGGATGTTTACAGAGGTTTCCTGTTTTCAACATCTGCATGACAATATAATGCGGAATTTCACTGCAAACAAATTTTATCTGTACTCTGAACATTTAAAAACCAGGAACCTTCCCCCAAAAATTGTGTTTCGCTAGCTTCTTGATTCAACAAATCTTTTAAGTGGCCCTGTCTTTTAAAGCCCGGGTCTGGGCTTTCGAGTGCCCCAGTCCACATGCATGGCTCATCTGAGTCACAGCTAAATGCAATCGCAGGACTCCAAGCTAATGCCAATTGCACTTTTTAAAAAAGGTAACTGAACTGGTCAGCCTCTCACTGATCATCCGCTGATAATAATGTAGGCAACGCAAGATGCTGGGTGCTATGTAAGACTTCTGAAATGAGTAAGATTCACTCATCAATCAGCTATCTGGAAATCATAATATGTTTTCACGAATGGAAATAAATTTTAGAGAGTGGTCAGATTTTTTATCATCGAGCTAAGTTTGTTCTGCTGAACAGGAAGAGATAACCGTGGCAAAATGTAATCAAACAAAACACAAATTCAATAGAATTACATTAAGAAATCAATGTTTTAAATTTATGTAGAGTTAAGGATAATGAGAATTCAATTGAGAATGAGGATATGTGGTTTCTTATCGTGTTCTATTACCTACCTATGTTGCTTTAGGCAAATTGTCTGAAGCATAATTGGTAGAGAGAAGAGAACTGCACTGTTTTCTTAAAGTTTTAGGAATTGTCTTTAATTCTACCCTTTGATCACTTGCTCAGTACTATATAAGTGCCAGGAAATAATTTAAACACAACTCCATGAACTGCATGTTCTGTGTTTAATTTGTATCAGTCCAACAAATAGGGTCTTCTCTTTGTTGGGTACTGTGTCTAAAAGACACTTTCTGGGTGTGGATATAGGCTGTTCCTATCTTAATATTTTGTATTAGCAAAATACAAAATAAAATCAAAATTCCATATCACTGTGTATTATGTCTGTATAAGAACTTGAACATAAATGTTCACAGCAGCATCGTGGCTAAAACCTTGAAACAACTCAAACACATGAATAAATGAATGAGGAACTAGGACATATTAATTAAGGTGTCTTGTTCAATAACAAAATAAATAACAAAAATTATAATTTGCATGACTGAATTGCAAAATAATTAAATTAATGAAGTAAAACCTAAATGATCATTTACCATATGATCTCATGTTCATGAAGATTTGTAACAGGAGAAACCAATCCACAATGACAGGCAGCCGATTAGTGGGAGCTCATGATTTGAGGTGAAAGTCTGGACTCTCACGGGCAAGAGGGTGACAAGGAGGTGCAGTGTGTGTGCCATTTCCAAAAGCAATAGAAGACAGAGTTGAGATGGAAATTCCAGGCTCTTCTAAGAGATTGGCCAACCTTGGTAAAATGTCAGGAATTTGAGTTGAGCGACCATGAATGATGACTGGAAGTGTTTCAGAACCCATAAAAATCAACTCACAAGGGAAAGAGAAAACTCTCGTCTTTGAAGACGTCTGTCTACGATGGCATCAGTCTTGTATAAACCTGAAAGAAGATTGTCACATGCCAGGGTTTCCAAAATCTGAGTTTGAGAGAAAGAAGGATGACGATACAAAAGAAAAGGCAACTGATCCACCATTGTCTTCCTGGGCTGGAGAATCGGGCAGATGGATGAATATCTGGTCCACACAGACAAATGATAGATGGACAGATCACAGGTCCAGATGGATGAACAGGTAGAGATACAGCAATCTGGGTAGGCCAAACAAACAACGGCAGACAGGGTAAACTAAAGTTCCTATGGCAACTGGTACTTCTCTGCCTATGGGTCCCTTAAGGCATACACTTGGTGGTCAGATGGAAGGTTTGGGGGGAGGGGACTACAGGCACCCTGGTGTGAGGTGTCTGTCTCTTTATAGGGTCCAAGTGAGAGTCAGAATTGTTCAATAAATTCTTAGGCCTAGTTTTCTTTATATGTTTTTAATATACTCATGTGATCATATGATATGGTCCCAATTTACTCTGATAAATTTATATGGTGGCACAAATTCCACTTGTAGAATTAAGTTGCCAGTCTGTGCGTCCTGGGTTGTAGGACAGATGGTGCTATGTGTGTGCACAACGTGCAGAGTCCTCCTGCTTCTGTGTTTGCTCTCTAAACAGAGTCAGATGCTGCTTCTACAGTAGCTCGTGGGTCAAGAACAGCATGGAAAACCAGTTTTTCACAGTATTGAGTTCCTTAGGTGAAGATACAATACGAGAAGGACTATTAGGAATTCACCAATTCCTAATAGTGGTGGTGGTGATGGTGGTGGTGGAGGTGGTTGTGATGGTGGTGGTGGTGATGGATGTGGTGGTGATGGTGGTGGTGGTGATGGTGATGGTGGTGGTGGTGATGGTGGTGGTGGAGGTGGTGGTGATGGTGGTGGTGGAGGTGGTTGTGATGGTGGTGGTGGTGATGGTGGTGGTGGTGATGGTGGTGGTGGTGATGGTGGTGGTGATGGTGGTGGTGGTGATGGATGTGGTGGTGATGGTGGTACACATGATGCCTGAAGGAAGAGTTAATAGTGTTAAGACGAACTCAAGTGTGGTGGCACTTAGTGGGAAGAGGAAGGCAGAACTCTGTGAGTTTTAGGCCAGCCTGATCTACATAGTTAGTTCCAGGCTAGCCAAGGATACAAAGTAAAACCCGGTCTCAAAAAAAAAAAAAAGTAATGTTGTGAGTCAGTCAGCCATTTCTTCCACTGTTTACAGTGGAAGTGGAAATTGTACTGAAAGGAAAGGGATTAGACACTGCCCCATCCAAAATGGGCATCAAGCCTCTGGAAAGAAACAGAAATGAAGAATAGGTTAAGAAAATTATTAAGGAAAGGGTACAGAAGGAGAATAAAACAAGAAATTTAATTCCTAGGTTCTTGTCTAAGATAAACAGTATTCGGGCTAGCTGAGAGTGTAACAGGACAAAAGAACAGAAACAAGTACCCAAATCACCACAGTCCAGGGATACCGTGTAGTCAATGGCCCAGACACGTGGTCTATGTTACTGCAGATTTGATGCCCATTGTTTGGGTGACCAGACCACAAATAGTGGAAAATGTGTTGGAAATGTCACAGTTCATAAAGATCAGATTCCGGGATGTGTGCAACTTTCTTACCATAAACTCAGTGAGGGAAATGAGCTGCCGTGCTTATATCAGGTGATGTTAGACAAAGAAGAGTCTGTCCGTCTTCGTGTTCAAGAAAAAGTGAACACAGATGGAGAGAGGTAAGAAAATCCATCATGAATGGATGGTGGGAACATAGTTTCAGAGCTTGCCCTGAAATAGGAAATCATTGCAAAAGAAATGTCAAAGAGGGGAGTTCTTCGTAACAGGTTTATCAAAAAAAAAGCAAATGAGGGGCTAGAGAGACGGCTTTGTAGTCAAGAGCACTTGTTGCTCTTGCAAAAGACTCGGGTTTGGTTCCCCCAGAACCCACTTGGTGGCTCACAACTATGTGTAATTCCAGTTCCCAAGGTCCTGCCACCCTCTTCTGACCTCCTTCTCTGTACAAACGTACATTCAGGCAAAACACCCTTACACATAAAATAAGCAAAATGGTAAACGAGAAAAGCATGTAGGTTTATCCATCTGAAGGAATCAATGAGGAGGTAAATGCCTGAAAGCCACTGGCTATTAAATTTCAAAGGGGAATCAAAGCCTAATTTGTTTCACTGCCTACCAAAACAGAAAATACTATGTGAGGGGGAAGTATAAACAGGCATTGAAGTTATCAGATAGCTCTTAAGTTACCCCAAAAGCTACCCAACGATAAAATATATAAACTCTTTAATACAACACCCTTTATGCCCCAAAATTGACAGAATTTCATAATTAAACATTAAAACACTGTCTTCTGATGTTTTCTTTTTAGTATCCAACATGTCCAATCTTTAACTTTATAACTTCTCTGGAAATTTACATTTTACTTCATTAGGATTTACATATTTCAAGATAATCAAAATGAATATTTTCTTCCTTTGTAGTGGAGAAATTTAAAGCCAGGCCAAGCAGCAAGCATGAAGAGATTTTTCCACCCTGTATGTTCCCACCACATCTGGACAAGCCCCTGGGAAGAAAGGTCATGGGAATGTGGCTGAAGTCTGGGCCGTTCCTTCTCAAGCCCCTAGGGAATTGCAAATCCTTTTAATGGAGTCAAAGGCTGCTTCTAAAACAGGACAGGCATTAAGGAAGGTAGCGGTGTTCATTAGAAACCTACGAGGAGTCTTTCTCTGGCCATACAGTTTTGAGGCCATGCCGCTTCCTCGGGTCAGGCTGAGCTCCTGGCTGGCTGTGTGGCAAATGGTCTTCATGATACTGTCTTAGAAACATCTTGGAGCCTTTGGCCAGCAGGAAATAGTCTGCAGCAGCTGTGATACAGGGACCCAGACAAGGGGAAGGAATAAGATAAAATTAAAAAATCAGCAACAAAAAGAAAAAAAATATGGAAAAAACAAAAAAAACAATGCTTTTTTTCTAGCTTTCACTTCTTTTTTTTTTTCTTTTTGGTTTTTCGAGACAGGGTTTCTCTGTGGTTTTGGAGCCTGTCCTGGAATTAGCTCTTATAGACCAGGCTGGTCTCAAACTCACAGAGATCCGCCTGCCTCTGCCTCCCAAGTGCTGGGATTAAAGGCGTGCGCCACCACTGCCCGGCTAGCTTTCACTTCTTTTCATTCATTTTTTTACGTGTGTGTGTGTGTGTGTGTATACACATGCGCAAACATTGCCACCATATGTGTGTGAATGCCGGAGGACAACATGCTACAAACTGTTCTCTCCTTCCACCCTGTGGGGATCAAACTCAGTACATTAGACATTAGTCTTGGCAGCAAGCACCTTAACTTGCTGAGTCATCTTGTTGGCCCTTTTTTTAAATGGCTTTTAGGGTGAATAAATTAGGGACAAGCAACAATGAAGCCACTTAGTATAGAATATTAATTTTAACTCATCAAATCAGTGCCTCACGTTCTCAAAGGTTCTATTTTTGCAAACAGGGCTCTCGCACTACGTTTTTTTCTAGCCATATGCCCACTGAACCTCATAGGTTAAAAGAAATATATGGCAAATCAGTATTGCAAAGTGAAAAATAATAATAATTAAAACTGACCAGGACTTCCATTTATATGGTTCTAGGTGCCTCTTGCTGTTCATTGCTTTGCCTGCTGCAACAATCTATGGTTTTGCCTTGTTCTCGGGAAAAGCCAGCTGTATGTACTTCCTTATCTTGCTCTTAGTCACCACATACTAATTCAAATCCTAGCCTAGAACTGGGGGATTATGAGGTGCAGATGAAATTTAAAGCTGTCTGGAATATCTGTTTACTGCTTGTGGCATAGCACTGACAGCTTCCACCTGTAGTTCAAGCTTCTCTTCAGCAGTTCCCCTCTTCCACTCCGCCCCTGATGGGAGAGCAGCTTCAGCTTCCGTAGCCTCCTCAGCCCAGCGGTCCAGCCATCCCTTGCAGAGGCTGAGCTCAAGCAATCATCACCCCTTGAGTACTTTGAAAGAATTTATTGCTCTTCTTTTCTTCTAGCTGCCGAATATACCAAAGACAATGAGGAAAAGGAAGAGGATGACTGCTGTCCCTGAAATCCCAAAGGTGCAGGAGGCCAAGAAGATGACAACTGTCTTTCTTGAGATGGAGCCTAAGGCTCTTGGTTTCCAGGATAGCCAGTTCTTAAAGGATGTTATCTGCATTAGACTCCAGTACATCCAGCAACCCATGGTCCTCCGCAGCACTGAAAGTGCCTTCTTTAACTGCTCCATCCATGTCCATCAGGCCTTGAATCAACAGCTAGCCACTGACTTTGGTTGGTCCACAGCTGTGGACCAAGGGAGATAAGAGTGAAGGCAAGACTTGGCTACTGGGGACTGCAGAGGTGTGAGTCCCCACACTGGCTGTTTTCCTTCCTACCTTGTATCTTTCGGGGTTCCCAACAGCATTATCAATGAGGAGGTAGGCAGTGACGTTTAGTCTATAGGAAGATAATGCACCATCGTTGTTTATACACCAATAACTCTGAGAAGAAGGGAGCTGGCAGAAGCTCCCAGGACCAACTGTAAAGACAGATGATGAGATTACCATCAATGGACAAGTAGTGTCTCAAGTATAAACTCTGTGGCCTGCTAGAAAAACCACATTATCAAAAATAAGTGCCATGTACACTGAGTTATTTTTTTTAATGATTTGGCTTCTTAAAATGGATTCATTTTTATGTGCATGTGTGTTTGTGTACAAAAGGTCTGTAGGTTTCAGGCTAGCTGATAACCTTTTTATCAATTAATATCTGATTATCGGTTGTCAGTTAAGAACTGATTCAACTATTAACTAACAATTATTCTTAAAACATCAATTTTAAGCATATACAGGAGATCCTACAGGGTTTTCTTGTCAACTTGACTATATTGGGTTGATCAAGAGAAACTACTACATTTTTCTAGCTCCTTACAAAAGAGAACAAGAGGATAAGCCCATAGGTTTGTGAAAAGATGGGCTTTTAACTTCAGTTCAATGTCTTTGGGCATCATTAGATCTCTTAAACTATATTTCTACTATAAGATTGATGGCCCACACAGAAGGCTGAAAAGAGCCATTGGCTTCAGCCCTCAATGCTTGAAGAGGTTTTATATACAGCTACATAGACTAAAATTAAAATATGTATTCATAGGCACCCCTAAACTTAGGTCCCACTACAAGCCACTCTGTTGCATGCACTCTGAGTGAAGAAGACATTTAACCACATCCTGTAGGGAACTAGTGAAGTTTTGAGTGAACGTGTGTTGTTTGACAGGGGGGCATGACCACATAAAAGAGCAACATCTCACCCCTATGGGAGAGGCAAAGCCTTTCTAGGTAAAGCTCAGAGGCATGGCGATACTATCTTGGGTCCATCTGTGAATGCTGACCGTGTATGCAGAAATTGCCCATCATAGTTTTCTGCCTCTAGATGTGAAGGGGTTAATCTCTCCCACTCTCACAACTGAGTTTAGGTTTCAGTTCTCTGAGATGCCTCTCCCACAAAGGGCCATTTATCGGCAATGCCCTTGCATTCCGCGTTGAGGCCTAAGTCAACCTCACCGTGTCTCAAGGACAAATCCATCATTCTCCTTTTGAGTCACGTCCAGACTAGCACAAGCTTGTGCAAATAAGTCCAAAAATGATAAGACTAAACCTCAGCCAATTAAAAGCAGACTAGTGTAACTACTGCTTCCTTAACCAATTACATATGAGATGACCCAAGTGTCCCTGAAACTCCCCTTAGCTGTGCTTAAAAGGAGCCTACACAATGGCGGCAAGGGTCGTTGCCATTTTGTATGCATGAACAACCCTACATGCTTGCTGCAATATTAATGAATGCTCTTTGCTCTTACATACTATTAGAGTCTGGGGTCTTCCTTCAGCTTTTCCTCAGAGCCTACAGATGTTTGCATCCTGAAGACTGCTCTCCTGTGGAGACTGCTCATGACAGGATTAACTAAACCTGCCTTTGTGTTCTTCTGTATATAATAACTCTACCTCCCTACTTACCTGTATATAATAAACACACTGAGCTTCTGGAATACTGTGGTTTCTCCATCAGAGACCCCAGTCCACCCAGCCCCTGTTTTTCTGTGTCTGTGTGTTCAAATATCTGTTTCTCCTTTTTTCATTCTCCGGACACCCCTGTTAGGTCCATCTCCAGAGTTATGGGAATGTGGCAACATTCTGTAATTGCTGTCTCAGTAATAATGATATTCTATTATGCTTGGGGTTTAAAGGAAAACATTAACCTATTAAATGAAAATGTATTATGATTTATGTTACCCCTTTCTAGCGTTTTGAGACAGAGTTTTACTCTGCAGCTGTGGTGGTTTGAATAAGAATGCACCCACCCCCATGAGATCATATATTTGAAGGCTTAGTCACCAGGGAGTGAGAATCTTTGAAGGGGTTAGAAGGATTAAGAGGGTGTGGCCTTGTTGGAAGAAGTGTGTCCCTAGGGGTGGGCTTTGAGCTTTCAAAAGTCAATGCCAGGCCCAGTCTCTCTCTCTCTCTCTCTCTCTCTCTCTCTCTCTCTCTCTCTCTCTCTCTCTCTCTCTCTCTTCCCTCCCTCTCTTTCTGCCTGAAGATCAGAATGCAAAGCTCTCAGCTACTTCTCCATTGCCTTGTGTGCTGCCACTTGACAACGGACTAACTTCTGAACTGTAAGCAAGTCCTCAATTAAAGTTTTTTTTTGTAACTTCCTGTTTTGTTTTAGTGAGAGTTACCTTGGTCATGGTGTCTCTTCACAACAATAGAACAGTGATTGAGACAGTAGCCTCGGCTAACCTCAAATTCACAGCAATCTTTCTACATCAGTCTCCCAAGAGCTGGAATTAAAGGGGGAGGTACTGTGCCTAGCTCTGTGTTACCTGATTCTAAAACTTATCTTTTGCCAGGCATGGTGGCACATACCTTTAATTCCAGTACTTGTGAGGGAGAGGCAAGCAGACCTCTGTGAATCAAGATGATTCTGGTAACACGGGGTGTTCCAGGCCAGCCAGGGCTATATGGTGAGACCTTACCCATCCCTTCCCTCCAAAAAACAGGAGAAAACTTAAAAAGAAATAAGTTACCTTTTAATGCTTTGGTTGTGTCAGTAAACAGGAATAAGATGGGCATTCTCAGCCTCTCAGAGACCCTAGAGGCACATGAACGTCATAATTCTACAACTTAAGTGTTCTCCTGATGCTCCTTATTTCTGTCTACATGAAACCTACTGCCACTTAATGCCCAAGCTTTTCCCTAGATGATCCTCTGAGAACAATCCATTTGATACATTTTTTATCATTTCTAAAAGAGAATACACAAATCCAACTAAGAGTCAGGAAGAAAAATTTCTACAGATAAAATTGCATTACTTTTAGGTAGGTCACAGGGACACATGCCCTTTTTAAAAATAATTTTATTTTTTGATATTAAAATATAATTATGTCATTTCTTCTCTTTTCTCCCATATATCCTCTTGCTCCCTTTCAAATTCATGGCCTTTTATTTTTTAATTGTTTTTACACATAAATGTGTATGTGTGTTTGTATAAATGTGTATCATATATATATATGTATATATATATATATGTAAAATACACACGCACACACACACAACCTGCTCAGTGCGTTTAATGCTACCTGTGTGTATGTTTTTAGGGCTGATCATTTGGTATTGAATAGACATCTGTTGTGCTCTTCCTTAGAAAAACTATGTCCCCCCTCTGAGAGTTCCTTAGTTGTTTGAAGTTCTTTGTAGGGCTGAGGCCTCATGGTCATCCCCCAGTTTCCTCTTCCGTGTCTATTGTTGTCTTTGTTCAGTTCATGTTTAAGCAGTCATGCTGGTGAAATCTTATGGGTGTTCCTTCTCTTATTTCTAGGAAACACATTCTCACGGCCAACTTCCTGTTCCTCCTGTTCTTACAGTCCTTCTGCTCCCTCTTCTACAATGGTCCCTGAGTCTTCTGTGCAGGCACTGTATTGGAAATGATCAGTTGGGACTGGGCGCCATGACTCTGAATTTTGATCAGCTGTAGTTTTTCCGTAATAGTCTCCATCTGTTGCAAAGAGAACTTTCCTTGATTAGGGGTAAAAACTACATTTATCTGTGGGTGTAAAGATAAATATTTAGACTATATTCAGGGATTGTGCTGGTTTAGAAAAGTAACAGGTGAAGATTCTCTTCTGGGATCCAAGTCCTTACTAGCCCTGGGTTGGCTAGGTTTCTAGTCCTAGACATGATTTCCCTCTTCATGAATATACCTTTTGGTTACCACCAATATACTACCACGCTACTACTTCATCCTTAGGGTTATTGTGCCTTGTTCTTCCTTGTGGTTCACAGGTATCATGGCTGGGTAAGATTCTTGGTTGCTTCCCTCCTTTGGAAATTTAAATGCTACCTTCTGGTACCACGGAAGCTGGTCCTTGGTGAGGAGGCTTTCAGGTCAGAACCATCTTAGGTCTTCCGGGCCCTGTGTCTGAAGCGCATGGTATATCTAGCAACAGGGACTTATCTTCTTCCTCAGGCAGCAGCAATTGTTTATAATGCTTTGGGAGGCTCTTGGACAATCCTTGTCCAGGAGTTCAAAAGAGGCCTTCTCGTTCCATATGTTGGAGCTTTTGTTAGATAGCCTATGGTCCTTACATGGGGTGGGGGCATTGTCAGCCTAGATAGGAAAATGTCATCTAAACTCAATGTGTGTGTGAGTGTGCATGTGTGTATACATGTATATTCACTTACATGTATTATGAGTATTTTGGGATAGTTAATAGTATGCTTCTGTCTTAGCTGGGGTTTCTATTGCTGTGAAGAGACACCATGGCCACAGCCACTCTTATAAAGGAAAAATATTGGCTGGCTTATATTTTCAGAGGTTCTGTCTATTATCATCATGATGCCACATGGTGGCATGCAGGCAGGCATGGTGCTGGAGAAGTAGCTGAGTGTCCTACATCTTTTTGCAGGCAACAGGAAGTGGTCTATAATACTGGGTGTGGCTTGAGCATACATGAGACCTCTAAGGCCACCTCCACAGTGACACACTTCCTCCAATAAGATCACATCTCCTCATAGTACCACTTTCTTTGGGGACCATTTTCTTTCAAACCACAACAGCTTTGTTATTACTTTTCCAGATATCCTTACTGTCAACTTCCCCTCCTTCCTCCTTCTGCATTAATCTCCCTCTCCCCTCCATAATGAGAGTCCCCTTGTTTCCCAATTCCTCCTTAAGGTCACTAGTACCCTGATCTTCCCTCTTTTTGCTCTCCCCAACCCCTCACCCTGCACTGATCCCTTTTACTTTCCTGGTTTCTTCAGTTATTCTATAGCGTATATTCATATCTGAAGATTTGGAACTAGGAACCTTAGACAAGAGAGCATGCAACTTACTATGATCTCTTCTAGTTACATTCATTTACCATAAAATTTCATGTCTTCATTTTTCTTCACACCTGAAAAGTATCCCATAGTGTAATATACATTGGGTACATTTTTTTAATGAGCAACAATAATGATATGAACCAGCACTGCATAGATTGATGAAAACAATTATTATCCATATTATAAATGTGATCCTTCCCTCAATGGAATTACTATTCCCACAGACACACATATGGTTCCTGTGAAGTAAAAAAAATTAGTTAGTATACTTCAGGAGTAAACAGAATTACTCAAATTCAGGAAGAAGATGGTTTTAATTTGATTTTTGGCCAAAGCAACCTGAGGAGTAAAGATTTATTTCATCTCCTACCTCCAGGCAACAACCATTGCAGAGGGAAATTCAAGCAGGAACTCAAGTCAGGAACTTGGAGGCAGGCACTGTAGTAAAAAGCCATGTTGGAATGCAGCTAGCTAGTTCGCTTCTCATGGCTTGCTCAGCTACCTTCCTTGTACAAGCCAGGACCACATGTCCAAAGGTGGCCGCATCCAGAGAGGCATGAACCTTCCCATATCAATCATTAATTTTTAAAAAATGCTCCAGCCAGATGGTGGTGGCTCTTGCCTTTAACCCCAGCACTCAGGAGGCAGAGGCAGGTGGATATCTGTGAATCTAGGCCAACCTGATCTACAAATCAAGCTCCAGAACAGCTAGAACTAGTACACAGAGAAACCCTATCTCAAATAAATAAATAAAGCTCCACAAACAGTCTTAAAGGCCAACCTGATGGAGGCAGTTACTCAGCTGAAGCTTTCTCCTCCCAGATTTCAGCTTCTGTCAAGTTGGCTAAAACTAACCGGCACAGCGACATAAACAAGATTTGGAGACATGAGGAAAGCCTGGCCCATATGTCCACCATGGGTGAGAAGTGGGGCTCTGGTCACGAGGGTCCCTTTGGCCTCTTTACTCACATCCTCATTTTAGGCCCACTTGGATGTTCTTTATGATACACATGTTTCTGGCTAGCATCACATATGAGAAGACAATGCTCTAGGCAGCCACATTGCCCCAAACATACTACTGAATTCCACTTCAGTCTTGACTTTGTTCCTATGACTTTAGCTAACATCATCACAACAATTAGTTTGTGAATTCTCATCACCACAACCACCAGTTTGTGAATTCTGGAATCTTAACAGCCCATCCTAAGGGAAATCATATCCTTTCTTCTAGTCTAATATTAAGAGGCTAAGACTAAAATGTGGCCAATAGAACTTTATTAAATCACAAGTAGAAGTAAAAGGTAAGTATGTGAGCTCTTAGTTACTCCAATTTAACATCACAGATCCATTTGACTGAGATGGCACATAGCATCTAACTTCATTTCATCAATCCTGTCCCTTTGTGTGTGTGTGTTGAAAAAATTAATGAAGAAGAAAAAATAACATTTTTAAATATATTTTAAAAATAAATTTCAGTTTTCTCAACTGAGAGTAACATCCAAGAACAGGTGACCCCCCTCAAATTCGAGAGGCTGAGAAATGTTTCTTGATCATCCAAAGACAAAATTACAAACAACAACAAGAAGGGTTAAATTAGTTCAGAGTCCCGGTAGAAACACCCTCCACAGAGTTTTCCAACTGTAACCCCCATCTCCGTGAGAGAGTTCAACAACACAGCAGCTGACCCTGAGAGCCCACTTTTCATATCAGACTGAAGCTTTCTCCAACTCAGCCCTCATATCCACAGTCCTAGTAATGTACTGAGAAATCTCAGTACACCCCAAAGCAAGACATGGCCGGTCACACTGGTCACATACATACCCAAGTATTTCATATAATACCCACCTATGACCTGCAGAACCGGAAACGAGCATTCCCCAGGCTGTGTAGGCCAGGAGTTCTTACCAGTTTGCTAGGGAGGCAAAACTACACATCCCAGAATCCCATGGTTTTCAGATTACGACTGACGCCTGTAGTGGTGAACCAATTGTTTTTTATTAATACAGACCTTAATAAAACAAAATGAATTCTCCTGTGACTTCCAAAAGGAATTCTAATAATAAACTTGTGGTGGTTTGAAAATGGTCCCCATAGGCTCACAGGGAGTGGCACTGTTGGGAGATACGGCCTTGTTGGAGTATGTGTGACTTTGTTGCGGGGACTGTATCATTAGAGGGTGATCTCTGAGGTATCAGAAGCTCAAGCCAGGCTAGTGGCTTGCGTGCCTCTTCCTGCTGCCTATGGATCCAGATGCAGAACTGTCAGCTACCTCTCCAGCACCAGTTCTGCCTATGCGCTACCATGCTTCCCGCCGTGGCAATAATGGACTAAACGTCTGCACTGTATGCCAGTCTCAACAAATGTTTCCTTTATAAGAGATGCTGTGCCCATGGTATCTCTTCACGGCAATAGAAACCCTAAGACAAACCTTTCCTGGTACTACCATGTAGAAATATCTAAATTGGATGAGTCCTGTTGACTATTGGAATTATAATATAAATATCCTGTGGCAGTATATTAATTCATGTAATAAATGCAAATGATGGAAAGCCTCAGGTTAATACTGGCTAAGACTATATTAACATCCATTTCTTCCAAACCTCACATGTCCATTAAATATGCAGATATTTAGCTTGTCATTTTGTTCATTTTGGTATTTAGTTTCCAGCTGCAGATTAGCACTCCCACGCCGAGCATCAGTTATGTCTCTGAACTTCATTTAAAATAACCAAAGGAGAGGGAAGGGTGTGAGCATCCTTCCCTTTCAGGATTCTCCTTTTACCTGAATCTCCATTTGCCCAGAGCCAAATGAAGGTGAGGAGAGAAATTCCAATCCTCCTGAACCATCTAGAACATGTCAGAGGTTCTCTCATAGTGGACGAAGAGAAAGCTCATGCTTATCGTTTTTAGTTAACATAATACAAGCACAGACATATCTGGGAAAAGGGACTCCTGACTGAAAATATGCCTTCATAAGATTGGCCTGTAGCAGGGTGGAGAGATGGCTGCTCTTCCAGAGGTCCTGAGTTCAATTCCCAGCAACCACATGGTGGCTCGCAACCATCTGTAATGGGGTCTGGTGCCCTCTTCTGGCCTGTAGGTAGAGCACTGTATACATAATAAATAAATCTAAAAAAAAAAAAAGATTGGCCTGTAGCATCCTGATCTGGTGGCCAGTGCTGCCACCTGGAGCCATGGAGACATTTGGGCATGGGTGCTGCCTAGAGCCATGTCTGGGTCCATGACCATGTGGAAGCCAGGGTCTGGGGTGATGTGTTGGGAACTGTGAGCCCCCAGATCCTGAATTTCTTGTAAACAACGTGTTTTCCCCTGATCTGAGTGCCTACAGCTGCTCTGAGCACGAGACCCTCAGGAGTTCTTGGCAGAGGAATGGTTTCTGGTGCGTTTGGTTGGGGCGTGGCTATTCCTATATAAGCTGCCTCTGGACACAATAAAGGTAGCATTCTTGGGGCATTCTGGCATCAAGGATGACCCGTGTCTCTGTCTGTCTGTGAGTCTTTGTATGTTTCAATCTCCAGCCCCTTGCCCAGCTCACGAACGGTATGGCGGCGCATAGAGCGCACAGACGGGCGTAGAGCAGTGATGGCTGATCTTTGTGAGTTCAAGGCCAGCCTGGTTTCCAAAGCGAGTTCCAGACAAGCTCCAAAGATACAGAAAAAGAAAAGAAAGAAAACAATTTACGAAGTATATTTTAATTTTTATTTGTTTTCTGTTCTTTTTTAATTTTTTATTTTAGTTATTAGTAAACAAGCATGGACATCACTGTGTTCATGGGAAGGTCAGGGAGCATCTTTCTAGAGTCATTTTTCTCCTTCAATCACAGATACCAGTAATGGAACTCAGGCCACAAGGCTTGTGTGATAAGCACTTCTGTTGACTAAACCATCCTGCAGTCCCTCCGATCCTTTTTCCACGAAGTGCTACGTTAGCACACAAAGTACTGGGCTTCATGGTACTGTGTTCTTTTTTATTTACAAGTTTCCCCTCCCTCCTCTCCTCCCAGTCCCTCCCCTCACCTGCCTACCCCCATCCACTCCTCCTCTGTTTCTGTTTAGAAAGGGGCACACCTCCCAAGGGTATCAACAAAGCACAGTATATCAACTTGCAATAGGACAGAGCACCTCCTTTTGTATTTGGACTGGCCAAAGAAATCCAGCATGAGGAATAGGTTCCTATGTGTCAGCCAAAGCATTCCCAACAGCCCCTGCTCCCATTGTTAGGAACCCACAAGTAGATCAAATGACACAACTGTCACATATACATAGAGGTCAGTCACATGCAGGCTCTCTGGTTGTTGGTTCAGATTCCATGAGTTCCTATGAGACCAGGTTAGTTGATTCTGGGGAATTTTTTGTGGTGTCCTTGACCCCTTTGGCTCCTTCCTCCATCTCTTCAGTAGGATTCCCCAAGCTTGGCTAATGTTTGGCTGTGGGTCTCTGCCTCTGTTTCCATCAGTTACTGGATGAAGTCTCTCTGCTGACAATTGAGGTAGGGACCAATCTATGAGTGTAGCAGAATATCATTAGGCATCATTACATTGGCTTTTCCCCCCTTTTCCCATAGGTTTGGTTATATCTTAGGTCTCTGGGCTATGTAGCCTCCGGGTCCTGGCTTTCCAGGCAGTGCTGACACATGACAGTGGGATCACTCTTATGGTATGGGTTATGTGGCTGGGTTGATGTCCCAGTTCCTCCGCTAGAAGTCTTGCTCCATCACCTACATATTCACTATCGATTGGTAGGAGTCTGGGGCCATCCTTGTAGGTTCCTGGGAGTTTCCCTTGCATCTACCTGACCCTGAAATGCCCTCTTCTTTCCCATCATCCTCTTTCAGTACTATCCCTCAAGTTCCCTTCCCCAGCCAGCCCCAGTTCACCCAGGAGATTCATGTGCCCTCCCCTCCTGGGGCCCTCCTTGTTATCCAGCCTCTCTGGGTCTGTGGATTGTAGCATGAGTATCCTTTATTTTACAGTTAACATACACTTATATGTGAGTGCATACCTTGTTTGTCTTTCTAGGTCTGGGTTACCTCATTCAGGAAGATTGTTTTCTAGTCCCGTCCATTTGCCTTCAAATTTCCTGACGTCATTGTTTCTTTGTTTTCCCTCACCCTGCCTTTTACCCTCTTCCTGCTCCTTCCTCCTTGCTATCCTTTTCCTAGCCCTAATAATTGCCTCCTTAGTTTATACTTTTTAAAGACTAAGTTTTTCTTTTCATTGAGAACTTAAGTTTTTACAAACCTTTCAAGTTTACAGTCTCAAATATGTGTTGCATTTATTACCAAGGATTTGCTCTTCACTGGTAGCATTATAGTCTTTCAAATTATATCTGGTTGTTTATGACTGCAGTACAGAAATTAGTATATGCTTAGGTCAATCTTAAATCTTGTCATCTCTATGTTCTCACATTATAACAAACATTTTCTCTAATTCTTTTGGAGTTTTCTTTATAAGGCTCTTACCACTTGAAAATAATGACAGGGCCTTTTTTTTTCTGTCTTTCTAATCCTCATACCTTTATTTTCTCCTTCATTTATTATTGTTTTAGACTTAGAATTTCAATACCACTTTGTGTAAACATCACAAGTTGCACATTTCTGTTTCATTTTTTATAGAAATGAGATTGCTTCCAAAGCCTCTTCAGAATAAAAAAAAATATGTGTTGTTGGTTATGAATCCTATTTTATCCAACTTGTTATTTCCTTTAAGACTTTTGCATCTATAAGATTAATAAAATAGGCTTGTAGTTCCTTTCTTAATTCATTTGTATCTGGATCAAGATAATTAACTTTAAGTATATCAAACTTGCAAATATTAATGAGGAAAAATAATTTTAATAGAAGCTAGGAGAAGCTGTGTACAAAATACATGACTGACAAAGGTTTGATGTCCCAGGTGTATAACTAACCCCTACAAATCCACAAGACCAACTGGATATGAGAGCACGCAGTTATAATACCAGCACTCAGGAGGCCGAGGCAGGAGAACAGTTCTCCTATTGGAAGTTCAAAGCCAGTCTCTTCTACATAGTAAGATCCAAGCCCACCAAGGCTTTACAGTGAGACACTGTCTCAAAATGAGCAAAAAAATAGGGGGGGGGGAATAGAGGAAGGGATAGAGGGAGAAAAGGAAGGAAGGAAGATAAAATAAAAGAAGAAAAGAAGGAAGAAAGGAAGGTCAGATAGCCAATACCAAATGTTCAAGGGTTGTAAAATTAAGTTTCTAAAAAGACAAAACCAATAGTTATTGAATATATGCAAAGATCCTTTACTTCAACATAAGATAATAAAAATGTATACATTTAACATGTCTCACTTTAAAACTCACAGAAAAACAGCAAAGCCCCCCCCCTTGATTTTAAACTTTCACGAAAAAAAATTGGTTAGCATCTGTGTATTATTATTATTATTATTATTGCCCCAAAGTTCATTCGCCATCACGTATCTCCAGACCTGTTTCATCTGCTTAACACGAAAGGATAAATAGACGATCATTTAAGACTCTTCCTAGCTCAAATATTCTAGGTTCCTTCCCTTCCCCTGTTTACCCTTTCCTTTTAAAAGCTCCATTGCCTGCATCCAGTATCGATCTATCATGCCTTTCTCTTTATGTCTCCTCTTCCGAAAAGTAACCAGGGTGCATTTAACTGGGCATGCAAAGTAAACAAGCTTGCTAAAACCGTAGAACTGTGTTTTATGTCGTGTTGTGTTTTCTGTTTATTCTTCCTTTCAATTTCCACTTAATATAAAAGTCCTAAAATTTCACCGTTCTGTTCCATCCAAATGAAGTGTAAGGGGAGCGACGCCGGGGAGAAAAGTCACTCTGTGGAGCAAGTTGCTTCTGAGTTCTTAGCTGGCTTCAGTCTCTAGGATAGGAACCAGCAACTGAGTTAGGAACAGAAGAAGCAAGCTAGGGCGCCGTGGGAGGAACAGGTTGTACTTTTGCAGTTTCAGGGAGGGATACCTGTGTGATCTGAGTGAGGGGAGACCCGGCTGCAAGTTGGAAAAATCCTAGAGCATCCACAGGAGCAGTGGCCAGCGGGAGAACCCGCCCCGGTGAAGGCGGAGACCTCTGAACTGCAGCCACTCCAGGATACCGAGACCCGCGGAACCGGCTCCCTCTCTGGCGACCTTGACTGCAGGCAAAAACGGCAGGGGAGCCTGGCCAGGTGGGAGCCGGCTTCCCAGCCCAGAACCTTCCCTTGTGCAGATATGAGCTACCAGCGTCCAGAGCTGAGCGACCGGCGGCAGGTAAAAGTGGCAACAGGGGCAGGAGCTGAACAGTTCCCGTCCACTTTCAGGCTGGGGTCTTGGTTTGGCAAAAAAGGAGGAGGGGGCTTTATCTGATTTAATCTGACCTACATCTTCTGAATAAACACTTTTCTATAACTTTTTAAATTTCATGAACAGACCCCATACTCTGGAATTAGCTCAAAACAGTTGGGCAGCGGCAATGTGAAGACTTAGGGATAAAGTTTGTATAGTTCTTTCGGATGCCTAGCCTTTCTGTTTTCCCTTGTTATCATATTATTAACGCTATAGGAATTACTTGATGTCATTAACTATGTTTGAATCATGCATTGCTTATTTATAATCTGACATTATGCACTTTCAAACTAGTGAATGTTTAATCATTCTTTCATCTATTGAAATAGAGAGAAACACACCTGAGTGACAGAGAAAGCCTGGTCTCTGGCCATGAGCACCAAAGGAAATCCTGTCATTCTGCCGCTGTGTTCAATGTGGTCAATTCTGTCATAGGATCCGGGATAATAGGTAAGCCATCTGTGCCTGCTGGGTTCTATTTGAGAAGTTAAGTTTTTTTTTAAAGGGGGGGGGGGGTAAAACTGTTAATATTCTGCTAGCATTTGCTGGTTGTTTTTAAAGAAAAAAAAACTTAATTAGATGACTGTGTTTTGCTCCACAGTAGATAGTGTCCTGGGGAGGAGAAGGGGGAGTGCCCAGGGGATAGGGGAAATGGGCTTTTCATAGATGGCCTGGTCAGTTATCATTCCATCTAATGCATTTGTTCTTTTTTTCTCAAGTAGACTCCATTACTTAAATCCCATTAGTCCCAGGAGGGAATTCCTGATTTTTGTACGCATAGCAGGCACAAAAGTTTAATGCGAGACTTTAACAATCCGTCCTATGGAATATTAAACTACACTATTTCTGGGCCTACCTACAGGATGCTAAACTTAAACCGTGAACATATGAAATATTAGTTTTGAGCATCTAGTCACTATGACAGTTCATTTACAATGATCAGGAAAGAATAGCCCATGTTTTTCCAATCAATCAGAAGCAAGGGAAAGCCTCTTTAAAGAGTAAAAACTTTGAAAGGGTTTTGCGCTACAGTGAGAGAAACGGTATTTTCCAGCGTCTATTGTTTGTTGTAGTTGGAAAACATTCCATTTCCAAAGAGGCAGGAAAAATAAAGTCCTGTCAACTGCATTGCTCCCCAAATACGCAACTTTCTGCAATAACGTTTTTCATATTGTTATCTGCTTAAAACTGTTGTTTATCAAATGAGTTGTTTTTCTTTTCTTGATTTCATTATTTATTTATTATTTTATGTGCATGTGTGAGTGTTTTGCCTACAAACACATACACCACATGCATACCCGGTGCCCACAGAGGTCAGAAGGGGCTGTCGGACTCCCTGGAACTGAATTTAAGGATGGTAGTATGCCACTATGTGGGCACTGGGAAATGGGTATTTGGCACGAGCAATAACTATTCTTAACTGCTGGGCCATCTCTCTAGCCCCTGAGTTAATTTCTTATTTTTTCACAAGTTTATGTGCTTTCTGGCTTTACATTAATCCATATATACATATTTTTAAATGAACAATAAATTGGAGACTTCTGGGTGAAACAGAAGTAATCAGAGTTAAAGCTTGCTTAAAAGTCTGTGTCCATGTGTCATGGAGTATGGACAGTTCAACCTTCAGAAGTCTGGAATTTATTCCTGGTACGAATACTTCTCAGGTACATGCAGGTCAGTGATACAATAAAGTTCCACTTCACTGCACTCGGCAGCTTTGTTTTAAAGAGAAAACTTTTCTAAAAAGAAATATTCTAAAGAAAAATGCTTAAATTATTCCATTTTGAATATTTTGTCGTCTATAATCTAAAATTATCCACATCCACAAAGTCATAAAAAATATTCTCATGAACCCCATTTAGCTTGAGAAAAAGTAATTCTGCATGCCTGTGCTCCCTGCATTTCCTAATTGACTCCCCCATTTTTGGCTCCATGATCAGTCTCCCCTAAGATCTCACAACCACAGCAGTGTGTCAGGCAGGGCCTGGGGTCTTTGTTCTCCCTGGAATCTAGGACACTAACCATCACACTGAAATAAGTATTGCTTGAACTGAAATTGATTTTTGATTTGCAGCTTTTGAACTCTTCTTCATTCATCTCATGTGCTTGTTCTCCTGACATGTCATTAATTTAACGGTATTCCATTCTGGAATAAGTGCTAATAGGCTAATATTTGATTTAGGACTATCTTGTCTTAGGTTACAACTTTTAATCATGGATATACAGAATTTATTTTACTACCTATATATGAATTGTGAGAGATTTTTGCATTTATATATGTCATTTTAATGGGTTGGGGCATTTTATGTTTTTCCAGGATTGCCATATTCAATGAATCAAGCTGGATTTCCCTTGGGAATACTGCTTTTATTCTGGGTCTCATATATTACAGGTAAATAGCACACGGCTGCATATCCCTGCAGTATAAATTGTTCAATGACTTCTTCACCTACACAAACATGCCCTGCAATTGGATCTCCCAGTTAATTAAGAAGTCCATCAAAGGATCCTGAGGAATTTAAGCATCACATTTGAGGGGATTTGCTTTTCTTCCTAATCTCTTAAACAGATTAGTGAACGTAGCATGTTCTATCACCAAGCCTAAACCTGGGCATGTGCCTTTTCCACTTCATACACAAAGTGGCGGCTGAGAAAGTCACTTCCAAGGCCAGTGCTGGCTGAGAAAACATTGCTCCATGATGCACACAACGGGGTTGGGCTGGCAGGTACATGCAGAACAGCCTCTCCATTCCAGACCTGAGAGACGCATAATCTATGCTTATGAATATAAGTATCTTTTAAAAGCCTTTCCATTTTTAATTGCCTGCTCCCCAGTTGGTGCTGGCAAATATTTAATTTCCACCCAGTATATTACCATAGCTTTAGTGCATGGTGAACACATGATTATAAACCAGCAGGCAGAGAAAAGTAAACATCTCACCTGTGGATTGGAAGAAGACGAATGGTTAGTAAACCCGCATCATATTACATGTAAATAAACCACACTGCAAATAGCATGTTCAGTTGCTGGTGTACCCATGATGTACAGTCGCTCCAAAGACCTGCATTGCAAGCTCACTATCAGTAGGAACGATTAACCCATTCATTTACTAACATCATCTGCATCTTTGAATAATTTTGATAAATAAAAGATCTCCTCACGAAAGTCAAACAATTTATATTTTAAGATTCATTTTCTTTTTTATGCTTTAAGAGCAAAATCTACAAATACAGTATGTTAATTTTTTCTTGCCTAACACTACAATTTTTTTTAATGGAATCAGACTTCTTTACAAATTATGGGAGTCCTACAGATCTATTGTTCAACACTGCAATTAAAATCTTAAACTATGGAGTTAGGTTGGAATTTAAATCCTGGGTTCTTAACCCTATGGTCCTTATTACCCATTCAAACCAGTGGAAATTACTTGGTAACACTATATTTAAACAGTAGCTTCTCTGTAACAGTTCTGGCTGTCTTGGAACTCATTTTGTAGACTGGGCTGGCCTTGAATTCATGGAGCTCCCCCTACTTCTGCCTTCCAGGTGCTGGGATTAAAGGTGTGTGCTACCACCACCTGGGGAAAATTATTCTTATTTATATAATTACTGTATATTTATGTCTTCAGCTTTAATTCAAAATTTGAAATGAAATAACTACAATGTAAATATTTTTAAATAATCCATAGAGTGCACTCTTAACCATAATAGCTTTAAAATTAAGTCACTGATTTTATTTTATTCCAAACCAAGTGCTCTGAGTCTTATATATTCATTAACCCTAAAATCCTCACCATGGTGTTTACAGATTGAGCACCTATGTTATATCACCTGCGGTGGAGTCACATCCCCATAAACGTGGCTACGTCTTTAGGATAGAAAATTATGAGTATCCATGGCCTTTGGCAGTCATACTGCCTCTGCCCTATTCAGGGCATCACCTGGATATTCAAGGATATCTGCATTGTGTTTGAAAGACATGTAGCTAAAAGAAAAATGATGTTTTATTAAAAGTCATTAACCTTGTCATGGTAATACTGTACCACTGCAGCTCTTCTCCTGGAATTCCTCTTTTTCTCAGGCTGAAGATGAAGCTCCATCCATACAGAGATTGTCCCACATGTGTGCAGCCTTGGGTTCAATCCCCAGCCCCTCCAGCACCATTGGAAACCCAGAGACACACGCAGGAGGCAATGGAACCTGGGAGATGGAGCCAAGAAATGAGGGGAACTAAAGTCCCATGCAAGAGCAAACTTTATTCAGATCACTGTATACTCTAAGGGTTAAGAAAGGGTGCATGAGTAAAGTTCTCATGAGGTCAGGCTGCATATAGTCACAAGGACAGGCTGCAGATGTAGAAAACATGTTTTTCCACAGAGGCATTTAAACGTTTACCAGTAGTCAGTTAAAGAATACTCTGAAGCAAACTCCCTCCTATCCACTAGACCTGGGAGGGCCAGGAAAATGCATTAGAAGAACAAACCCATGGTTTCAAAGAAACTGAAGTCACAAGACCCTTGCTCTGTTTTCTTACATGCACTCAAATCCCCCTCCCAGGACTCCATCCTTGGATGGAGTTCCCACACCCCAGTATGGTGGCTCTTGCCTATCTCTCAGCACTCTGGAGGTTGAGGCAGGGCACAGGAGTTCAGGGTCAGCCTTGAATACAGAACAAACTTGAAGCCAGCCCTGGCCATCTGAAACCTTAATTTAAAAATGAATCTCTTCTCAAAGACAACAGTCAAAACATGCTGACCCTTTGTTTCAGATGATTTGTGTTTTGTTTTGTTTTGCTACAGACTTTTCCCTCATTTTATTGATAAAAGGAGGAGCCCTCTCTGGAACAGACTCCTACCAGTCTTTGGTTAACCAGACCTTTGGCTTTCCAGGATACCTGCTGCTCTCTGCCCTACAGTTTATGTACCCTTTCATAGGTAAGGTGGCCATGAAGACAGATGCTATAATAGCTGGTACCCACGTGGTTCTTTCTGAATGGCAGCAGCTTTAATAGGCATTTGAGAGCCAAAAAAAAAAAAAACCTAGTAGTTGAAGTGTTTTCCAAATTCAGCGCTTGCATCTTTAACAATTTTCCTTCATATTTTCTAATACATTTTACCTATTCTATTACTATTTTTTTCTAAAATAAAATGGGAATTTGGTTAATGCTTTAGTTTTCCTTACCTGCTGTATGCTCTCTCTCTGATAAATGTGTATATGAATATACAGCATATATACACATGCAAATATCACTCACACATACATACACATGCACAATACACATACATATACACAAAAATATATATACAATGCACAGACACACACATTTATACACACAATACACATGCACACACACACACATATATATATACATACACACACACACATATATATATATATATATATATATATATATATATATATATATGTATACACACACATAGACATACACAATGATTTGGGATTGAAAGTGAGTGAGAAAACCAGCAAGTCTCTCTTAAGGCTCAATGAAGATGATTTTTGTTTTATTTTGTTTTATGATTTGTACCACAATGGTGAAAATGTCACCCACTTCTTAAACAGATAAAATGTTCATATAAATTAACAACCAAAGACTTCACTTACATCTTATTAATTCTTTGGGAATTTCAAACAATGTTGATTTCATATTTTTATTAGAATTAAAGAAGCTATAGTTGAAGTAAGTCTATGTGTTCTCACAGAAATCTAGAAAAAAATACTTCATTTGAAAGCCTTGCATTTTCAAATGAAGGCTTTGTGTGTGTGTGTGTGTGTGTGTGTGTGTGTGTGTGTCTCCAAATTTTACTGTTGTCATTGGTTCTTCAATGTAAGTAGCACATGTCTTCCCAAAAAAAGGTGTTTGGAAACCAACCCTCCACAACAAAATAAATCACATTTCAAATGAGCGTCAAATCTTAACGTTCTAAAGCATTCTGGGGTGAACCAATTTGTATAGTGAAATTTTTCCTGAAGCTCAAGTTGACACTCGGGCATAAATCTTTCATCTTATCCTTAACCCGGGCATACTAGAAATTATATGCAATGCATGCTAAGCCTATGTCAGTATTTAGTAAGTCGTAACTTTCAGTGTTCAGAATATGCAAGAGAAAAACATGTGCAGGCTTATTAACGACCATTCCTGTCATTGTGCTTTCAGCCATGATAAGTTACAACATAATAACCGGAGATACTCTGAGCAAAGTCTTTCAAAGAATCCCAGGAGGTAGGTAACCATGAGAAGTGTGGCGAGTTGAAATAAGCTTACTTTTCATAGGTATGATGTAATTCATAATTTACAAACAAAACATTTGACTGTGGAGCTGGGCTGCCTCACAGACCTTGCAGTTCCCAGGGCTCACATCCATCCAATACAACAAACTTAAATTGGTTTTTGACCAATTTTTAAAAGTTGCTGTCTTCTCCAGGCATGGTAGTACAAGTCTTCAATAATCCCAACACCCTAAATGTGGAGGCAGATGGACCTCTGAGTTCCAGACCAGCCTGGTCTACAGAGCAAGTTCCAGGACAGCCAGAGAAAGCCTGTCTAAAAAAAAGTTGCCATTTTCAATGCATTTCCATTTGATTCACTTTTTTTCAGAACACCATGTAAATCCCATCAAAATAAATAAACAAACAAACAAAGCACATAGCTTTCTGGTTCTGACTCCTTGCACTCAGCAGGTTGTATGTGACAGGAATTTGTTACCCCCGTGACTCCATGAGGAGTCTGCCTGGTTATATTTCTATGGTTAGGAGCATCCCATGCTATGGAAACACAAACACACTAGTGTGGCAGTCAGCCAGGGCACGTTTGTGTTGTTTCCATTGTGGGCCAATTGTGTGACAGCTGCCGTGAATATCCTCAGGTGACATTTTCAGCACGTGTCACAAGCCCACTTCCTGTTGAGCCTGTCACCATGGCTTGGTTGTGAGAGTAATTCAGCAAGGATGGGCATGTTTGCTTGTAGTTTAGGAGTGGGGAAACTGACGAGAAGGCGATTGGGGCAAGCGAAGTGGCTCATTGTTTAGAGTACCAGCTGCTCTTGCAGAGGACCAGGGTTCAATTCCTAGCACCTGTGTAGTCGCTCACAGCCATCTGTAACCATTCCTAGGGAATTTGATACCCTCCTCTGGCCTTCAGGGGCATCAGGCATTCAAGTGGTGAACAGATATATGTACAGTAAAAGGCTATGAACATTAAATAAATTAATAATTTTTAAAGACGCTATTCATAGGAATGTAAAATTCTATGACATCGTAGGAAGCATAAGTTCATTCTTGGGTTATTTTGTATTATCTTTTTGTGGTATATTTCTGTTTTAACATGATTTTTTGTTTATTAACTCAAAATCATCTTCATATATGATTTAAGTTTTTTTTACATCATTATTTATAATGAAGTGTTTGGGTAGTTAATGTACCACACAATGCGCAATTTATATGTATAAACACTAAATAATATTTACTATATTTCAGTTGATCCTGGAAGCGTGTTTATTGGCCGACACTTCATCATTGTGGTTTCAACGGCTACATTTACTTTGCCTCTGTCATTGTACCGAGACATAGCAAAGCTAGGAAAGGTAATTTCTACATTTTAAAGCTTTACTTGTTTTTTATTTCTATGTACGTGAGTGTTGCGCTTGCATGTATGTGTGTGCACCGTGTACTTGCAGGAGCTGGAAGATCCCCTGGACCTGGAGTTACAGAGGGTTGTGGGAGCTGCCGTAGGTGCTAGAAATCCCACTTATGTCCTCTGTAGGAGCAGCCAGTGCTCTTAACTACTGAGCCATCTCTCCGGCCCCATTTTTACATTTTTTAAATAGCCCTTAATTTTGCGGACCTACAGTCTACTCAGCTGCCACCACAGTTATGCTTAGCAAACTGAGAATAGCTCATTTGGGGAAACTTATGGTTAAATGTGAAGAAAATATGCTCTTCCTTTTTTTTCTAAAGGAGATAATATAATATCAGACAATGGATTTTCAATTTAGAAAATACAGAAAACTGTATTTAAAGCAGTCTACTTTATTAGAAAAGTGCCCCACCTTTTTCTGGAGATAATTTAAACAACTGGATTAAACTAAGTATGACAAAGAGAGAAGTGTTGGAAGAGATAAATGTTTAATCTTATTTAAGCATTGTACAATAAGTGCATTGACAAACTGTGTGGGACCCTGAATCTATATAAAATTTTATGTTTTGTGTATCAGTTAAAATGAAAAGTAAATAAAAGTATATAGAGGATGAATCACTTAAATGATGCAAAATGTTTTTATTTGCAAATTACAATGTCTATTGTACGTGTTTCCACTCCGTGAATTTTTTGCTGTTTTGTTTTTTTGAGACAGGCTGTCTCTATTTCCTGGCTATCTTGAAAATAGTTCTGTAGACCAGGCTGACCTTGAACTCAGAGATCCTCCTGTCTCTGCCTTCCAAGTACTGGATTAAAGACATGTGCCACCACCACCAGGCTACCCACTCAGTGAATTTAAATACCATTTTTTTGATTGATCAATTGTTGAGAATTTTGCCAATGGGACTAAAGTCTTTATAATAAAATTAACTAAATCATTATTTGACTCACCACCTAACCTTATTTACATAGACTATCCTTTATGTGTTTGTATTTTGTTTTCTTACTGCTGAGGAATGTTTTTATTTTACTCAAAATATAACTGGTACTATGTCTACATGATCAAATATTCTGACCATACGTTTTCTAAAAGGGTTGATCATGTGACACTTCTACAGTCTGCTTTGAACACTGCACCCATCAACTCCATTCTGTTCCTGCCTTTGATGTTTAACACAATGCATCCAGTGATGAGTGAGGTCCCTTCTTCCAGGCAGAGCTGGACACGGAGCCAGCATGTGGGGGTGTTCTCACCACCAGGCCTTTCGACTTTAGCAGCCATTTAGTGACAAGCAAGGACCCAAAGGGAGGCCAGACATGGCAGTGCACAGCTGTAATATTGAGGACCTGGAGGAAGAGGCAGACAGATCGCTATGAGTTGAAGCCAACCTGATCTATACATAATTCCTGGCCAGTCAGGGCTACATAGTGAGACCCTCGTCAATGAGAGAGAGAGAGAGAGAGAGAGAGAGAGAGAGAGAGAGAGAGAGAGAGAGAGAGAGAGAGAGAGAGAAGGGAGGGAGGGAGGGAGGGAGGGAGGGAGGAAGAAAAAAAGAAAGAAAAAAGAAAGGAAGAAAATTGTATCGAAAGCAATTTTTTGTGTCAGGTACCTGAATGATTGAGCATTTTTTTCTTTACAAGTGAAAAATAGATATATAAATATATATTCAATATAGATACATAAATGTTCAATATAGATGCATAAATGTTATCTTCTGAAAGTAGGAAGCAAAACATTCATGAAAAAATGATGATCCTTAACATATGAATTCCCTACACATCTCTTGAAGTGTCCTACTGAAATCCTGATTAACAGAGCACAGGGCAGGCTCTCTACGGAGTAGGCTGCTTGCATTTGAATGCCACCTGTCACCTTCTAGCTGTGTGAACTTCCATTGGCTATTTTTTCTCTCTGTCCCTCACAGGACCAGGGAACTCATGATAGATATTTATTTCAAATTAAACATTAAAAACTTAAAATCCAATGTTAATGATAATGACATGAAATAAAAGGAATTTGAGGCCTTTTTGTTCTAACCTATCCTAGAAGCCAACTCAGATGTGCTTACCCATTTTAAATGGAGAATCGATTCACAAACCTAATGTAATGAGTGTACAAGGTACATGCGCACGCACAGCGACCCGTGTGTTAGCCGGATGAAACAGGCACAGTGCTGAGAGGAAGACAAAGAACAGACCCAGAAACACAGAGCAGAGGGCAAACCACATGGGAAAAATAGACCAACGGAGCTGGAGAGCAGAGAGGGAAAGGCAGACATGAACAAAGAGAATTGAGATGAGTGTATGCATGATATGTTGAAAGGAAAAGGGAGGAGATGAAAATGAAAAAAGCAACGGTAGATGGAAAGCAGCTTAAGTCAGTACTAAAATGGGACCTGAAATTTTAAAAAAAGATGTTTTCATTTTAACTTTCATAAATTAAAAGCGCTCACTTTGTATCCTGTGCAGGAAGTCACTAAGAGGGCTTCAAACTTTGTTGTAAAACCACAGTGGACCCTCGATCCTCTGTTTGGGTCTCAGGGACGATTATAATCTGTTATGTACCCACTCAACCAGTGTAGAGACTAATCTATAAGGTTATAAACCACTTAGGGAGCCTGATAGAAACAATCTATAAATAAGTTTACCAAATTAATAAAAATGATGTACTATTTTAAACAACTTATCTGCATCTTATACTGACGGTGTCTTCACGTTTCTTTGTACAGATCTCTTTCATTTCCACAGTTTTAACAACTATAATCCTTGGAATCGTAATGACAAGAGCAGTTTCTTTGGGGCCAAACATGTAAGTGCTGTTGTATTTTTGACTTTTACATCAATATTTGCTGAAATATATCATATTCAAGAACATAAGGAAAATACACAAATAAAAATATAGCCAGATATGATGGCTCATGCTTATAATCCCAGGGCCCAAGAAGAGGCGGCAGATGATCAAGAGTTTAAAGTCATTTTCAGCTATATAGCAATGTCACGGTTATGCTGAGATACAGGAGACTTGGTCTCAAAATAGAAAATAAGAAAGGAAAAAAGGGAGAAAGAAAGAGGTTATATACACATAGCAATGAGAAACACCATATAGCGAGTATATGGAAAAAATCAGAGAAAGTTTTACAGTCAGTAAATGTATCAGGGGGCCTGAAATATACTAAACAATAAAAAAAATTAATTTAAGTCATGTCTTAATGAATGCAAGAAATGCTGCATTCTATGAATGGTCTCTAAGAAAGAAGGCGGCGAGGAAATCTGTTGGATAGATCTGATCAGTAGCATGTGCACAAGACAATTTGTTTCCCTTTTGACTAATTGTTGCTCTGTAAAGTCACTTCTTCTTAGCTTGCCTGAAAAAAAAAGTTAAAAAATTGTGACTCAAGTAGGTAGGAAGTCTAAGAGCAGGGTGCCAATGAGCTTTGATCTTAGAAGAGCCCCAGGGTCCCCTTGCTACAGGTCATCACATGGCAGCCGGCTCTGTGGTTGCAGCCCACCTCCTCTCACCTGACCCTTATTGCCTCCTAAAGGGCTTCCTTTTAGGCAGCATCACACCAATATACCAGGACTTTACCATAACGATTGGGGCAGATAGCTGGAGAAGCTATCTGCTTGTAGCCCCCTTGGAAGAGAGGCTAACTAGAATACAAGCCCCCTTCCCTCATCAATTACTAAGATAAACAAATCAAAGAGAAAGGAAGGGAGGGAGGGAAGGAAGGAGGGGGAGGGAGGGGAGGAAAGAGTTATTAAACAAATAAAAAAGAAAGGAAGAGAGGGAGGGAGGGAAGGAAGAAGGAAGGTGGGAAGAAAGGAAGAAAGGAAGGAAAGGAAGGAAGGAAGGAAGGAAGGAAGGAAGGAAGGAAGGAAGGAAGGAAGGAAGGAAGAAGAAAGGTTCATTAATCCAGTCCTTACATAGCCTGAGCAGCTTTGAAATGAATTGGGTTTGATTCCCTTTAGTGTGGCCATCTATCCCTTCTTTCAGCAAGAACCTATTGTTTCTGGTGATTTTGCTGTGTCCTGGAAGAGAGGACCAATATATTGTCTGGATCAGTGTCTGCCGCAAATTATCTATCAGTTGGATGATTTCAAAACAAAAGAAAAATAAGTTCAATACAGTGTGATAAGTGTGAAGGGAAATGTGAAAGGGGGCAAAGGCATTGCCCAAACCAGGGCTTCACGAACTGTTTGGATCTAGAAGACCTCCTTAAAGAGAAAACCATGTATGATCTTGGTATCTTGGAAGGACTGGAACTTTTTTAGATAGATAGGAGGGTAAAAGGCATTTTGGGCTCAGGAAATGTGCACATAGAAACACAGAGGTGTACAGCCATTCTGCTGCTTCTTACTCAGTATTTATTGAGCAGATACCAAATTCCATCCTGGTTTTTGAAAAACTGAGTTACAGAAACAGAAAGATAATACATGCAATGAATAATACAAGAAGTAATAATTTAAGCAAACTGGTGATTTCGTGAGACGTAACTATAATGACTGAAAACTTTATAATGAAAAATGCTTCTAAGTAGCCATTGATAATAAGAGATTTTGTATGCTGGGTATATATAACACAATGAGGTGATATCGAGGAGGAGGACAATAGAGAGAAAATTAGAAAACTTGAGAAGTCAATGAATCAGACCTCAATTATGATCCAGAAGGGGCAAACCTTGATCTCCATCAACATTGCATATTCTACTCACCTGATTATCTTGATGACTGGGGTGCAAGGGCCCCACCCACAGAGTTTCTGCCCATCTGTCTAGGGGTGAGGCAACTGGACTCCTTATGAAACAGTTAAAGGGTCCATGAGCAAGGAGCTAGACAGAGGCTCTGGCCCAGAGACTGGCCAGAAGCACACCCAGGCTGTACTTCATTCCCAAAATGAAACCAGAGATTTTTGTTTCTACTTGATGCTCTGTGGTTGATGATCATCCTTTGTTTATGTTTCTCAGGGTTTTTTTTTTAATATAGAAAGTATCATGTGACAGAGCATCATGAATACAAAAAGAAATGAAATGTCTTTGCTCCCAAAGATCTTTCAGTTTAGTGGGGAAAATAACACTCTGAGGATAACTATAAGGATAAAGAGGAAGGGGTGCGCTCTTCCTGTCAGGCTAAACGAGCTGATGTCATGGCCACAGAGCTAAAAAAAAAAACAAAACTATTTGTTTGTTTTGGTCCCAAACAAAATGTAGCCTTAATCTCCTCTACTGGTGATATAATATTTTATCTGAGACCGAGGCTTTACAACAACGGGGGAATATTTGTTCAGCTCTTCCAATATTTAGATGTCTAGGAAACATGTCCTCTCGTACGGTGCCACCCCTTATTTCTGTTTGACTAGTTCTGCAAACCACTTCTCCTCGCCCTGCTTACCATCAGGCTAATGAGATCTGTGTAGAGGTTGGCACAGAAGCTGGTCAAGCAGCTTCCTTCTGAAAATAAGGCGGGCATGGATGCTCGTCATCCATAAAACATGAGAGACCCGGTACACCATGTGTACTTTTCTTCATTTCCAGTTCAGAGGGGTGATCAGAAAAGCTGTGCATTTCTCTTCCCCTCGGTCTTCTAAAATCGTATTTGAAAAAAAAAAAAAAAGATCTTTAAACCCACTATCAGAAGACAAGCAGGTCTGTAATGGCTGCTAGTGGTGACCTCGTTGCCATGGAAACACCTTTTTAGTGGTTGTGTTTAAAAATAAAACACAATTCAATTTCCTTTTCCATAACTCGTAGGGCCATAAATTCTGCTTTCTGATATGATTTCAAATAGCCACAGCCTCACGACTCTCAGTTCTTCTTGGAAATTATGTTCAGTTTTATTGCATTTTCTAGGTCTTTGCTTTATAAAATCTGGGGTAACAGAACAATTTAATTGTTTTCCAGAGAGCGCACGAGTATAAAAATGCAGTAACACACTTGGATTTTTTTTCCTAACTTAAATAGGAGGCATTATTTTTGAAAAAATCTTTACTTAGTAATGTCATTAATATTCATATCTTACAATCAGCGTGGAAATGATAACATGAAATCAAATTTGAAACTATTTTCTTTCATATGACATCTCTGCTTTAATATTTTAATCAATAACTTAGCATTCTAAACATAACTGTAGTATATACACGCCTAAGATTTATATAAACACTTAGATACACAAACTGTACCCTAGAACCCAGCAAGCATTAATTTAGTTATTCTGTCCTTCTTATGCCTAAAATTATACAATTTAATGACCTAGAAAGGATTCAAGAGAGAATCAGAAAAAAATGGGTAAAATACGTAAAAGTACATATTTGAGGAAGAGAATGATTAGATTTGACGGGTGTCGATCAGTGAACATTTTTTGTTTTTTATGACACATGAATTGTTGTTGTTCTTGTTGTAAATGACAGTCATCAAACTGTAATCTGACTGAAGTAAAAGACAATTTATTCACCCAACTATAAGATTCAAGGTCAGTTGTTGGGTGTGGTTATGGGTGTGGCTCACTTAATGAAGTCAGGTCTGGCTTTTCTTTTTTACCCATCTCTTTGTTCTGCTTCTTGTTTGAGCTCCAGGCTCTGAAATGCCTTCTCGCTGTCACGAGGTAACATATAAATAGATATATAGGCTTAAATCCAGAGAAAGAGAGTTTTCTCTTTCGGGGGATTGCAGTCCACTGCAAGGATTATTGCCAGTTGGCTCTGATGAGGATCTATAAGGATTCCTACCCCAGGATCTGTGTGTTGAGTTGCTGAGTTGAGATCAGGTCATGGGTGCCTACCCTTGGAGCTAAGAAAAGGGTCACTGCATCTAGACTGAATAGGAAAATGAGTGGCCCCAAAAGGCATCAAAACAGTTATGATTGAAAATATGGAAGAGCCATGAACCCTGAAAATAACAGTACCCATTTAGATTACAGGGGTTTCAATTAAATGGTATGGGTAGAACACACTTACAAAAGAATTTAAGATATAAATAAATGACAAATGTCCTCATGGAAAAAAATACTCCTATTGGAGCCTGGGGACATTGTTTAATGAAAATTTTACAAGTTAAAGAAAAACACAATGTTTCTAGTAAATTGTTTTTATGACATTTATATACTTAAAAGGCATATGGCATAACAATGGTCAATAAATTATTTCTGTAGAAAACAAAGAATCTGGAAAACCCTCCTTTCCCTCTCTGTCCTCCTGTTCTCCTTATTTGAGAAGGGGTGTAAATGGAGTGAAACAGTGTGGGAAAATTGGCCGGAGAGAGAAAAGAGAGCTAAACTGCTTTAGTTTGCTGTAAACATAGGAATTATTGATCAAATCATAGCTCCAGTCAAAAGATGAATCTAAAAGTGCTCCATGAACTCTTTATTGGAGCGGAGAGATGAGGTGGGGGTCTCACTATATTGCTCTGTGTGTCCTAGACCAGGCTGGCCTGAAACTCACAGAACCTCCTGCCTCTGTCTCCCAAATGCTGGGATGAAAGGCATGTGCCACCACATCCAGCTTCCCAGAACTCTTAAAGGCATTTAGGGCATCGTTTGAGTGGTCCTTGGGTAGAAGCTGTGTATCCTAAGGATACACAGAGGAACACGTGGGTCCATTCTGAAGATTGTGAGAGGCAATATGAGTTTCAAGCCAGGAGCTTGTGCTATCATTCTAGAATGATGATCAGGAGTAGGTTCAGAAGCTGAGCGTTTTGGCTTTGTAAGTTGGAGCTATAGGGAATGAGAAGGGTTCTCCACTTAGAAGTAAAATGATGATGTTCCTTGTTGAACTGTCTTTACTCATTGCTTAGGCGTCTTCTCTTAGGGGTACTTTATGTCTTTCATCCCTCCGCAAGCAGGATGAGAACAGAGGT